>NC_140931.1:46552054-47144554 GCF_014529385.1 Adiantum capillus-veneris
CATAAAAGTTGGAGTCATAGTGAGGAATGTAGCAACTGGCCACAAACATGACTTGACCATTTGGTGGGCTGATTTTCAGCCATAAGTAGCGTTTATACTTATCTTCTTTGACAATGGAAACATCTTTCAAACCCTTTTGGTCATACATGCTACGCCTCCTTGGCCTCTTCGTTGCTTTGCATTTTTGGCCCACATCAAAGAATGCACATCGTATTTGTCAAATCCAAGAATTCGTTGCGCATCATGCTCCCATGTTTCGACAAGAAGTATCACATCGGAGTCATTGGTAAGCTCATCAATGCCAATTCTCGTATTCCATGGATATCCGTTACAATTCCAAAAGCTTATTCGCAAGCGTGAGTTGGTCTCATAGATCATGTGTCCCTATTTGTTGGGTGGACTTGCATCCTCCTTAAGTGGCTTTTCTTCTTGAGGTGATACCTTAACCTTCTTACTTCTTTCCTCATATGCTTTGCGACGTACATTTTGTTGCATAATAGTGCGATCCTCATATACATTACAACCTGTTCCTTTGAGGTAGATCCAACCATTGTCAAGGATGATCTTTCTCTTTACCTCATCAGCCATGGTACATACAATAGGTCATTCTCCCGAGCGAGGGACTCCTTGTTTTCCAACTCGATGTGCACCATAAGCCATGATTCCTGACATGCCAAAGTGTGTAGCAAAAAACTCTTCAATAGCAACTGCAAGAGATTGGGGTGTTTTCCATGCTTTCCTCCTTGATTCCACGAATGACGATGTTCTTTGAGCGTTTTTGTCGCAATTCTTGAGTGTCCACATTCTCTACATTCTTTGCTTGGACAACGGCTTGCGTGATAGGAGATGTAGAAACCACATTATCCTTACATATATCGGCCCATGATTTGGATGCATTTTCATCTCACATACATCATGTTGTATTGTATCTATTGTTTCCTCTTTCAATACATGATCACTCTCAACTTTGCTCAAGCTCTCTTTCAATACATTCATGTCAACAAGAGAGCGTTTACATTCTTGAACTTCATTCTCAAGATGCATCAAGCGTGTTGTTTGCATTTCAAGAACCTTCTTGAGGTGCTCATTCTCCACAACGAGAACTCTTAAAGTACCATTCTCCATTGCAAGTGCGCGCAACTCTTCACCTTGTTTGTTGACGGTTTCTTGTAACGAGATCAAGTAAGCCATGATCATTGCTTCCGTTGTTGTAGATGATGTGGTTGGATTAGCATCCAAATTCCTTGGAGATTTTGCATCATTCTCCATGGCGAGTGTGGCTTTTCCACCCTTACGAGTTTTGTCTGACATTGCCTTCAAGTCGGCAACAAAAACGCAAAGTTTTGACAGTTTTTTCAGTTTTGAGATGCAGTTACAGCAAAACCTTCCATTACACAGAAAAATTCTGTCTTTACATCAATGCGTAGAGGGATTCGCGCTCTTCAATTGAGGCTATAGATCACCTAAATCGGAGTTCGGATGAGCAAGTTATGGTCAAAAGAGTGAACTGCTGTCTACTAGGTCAAAAAACGGCTGAGAGAGAGAGAGAGAGAGAGAGAGAGAGAGAGAGAGAGAGAGAGAGAGAGATCATAGAGACGTTGATTTTCAACAACTACTCACAACAAAGTATCTTCAGTTTTCAGTAAAAGATAGATAGATAGAGAGAGAGAGAGAGAGAGAGAGAGAGAGAGAGAGAGAGAGAGAGAGAGAGAGAGGATGAAGAAGAAAAAGAAGATTAGTTCTACCTCCAATAAATCTTGAACTCTGAATCTGTTTCTTAGAAGGGAATTTGATGAAGAAGAAAAAGAAGATTAGTTCTACCTCCAATAAATCTTGAAATCTGAATCTGTTTCTTAGAAGGGAATTTGGATGACCAATCTACTACATGTAGGTAATAGAAAGGGAATTTTAACTGCTCTCTCTCTCTCTCTCTCTCTCTCTCTCTCTCTCTCTCTCTCTCTCTCTCTCTCTCTCAATAAAGGGTTATTCGTATTATTTGAAAAATCTCTGAGAATACCTAGATGATGATGAATTTGAGAGAACTAGAGCAACAAATTGGAAATGTGAGAACCAAGTACAACTAGCTACATGCACAAATTAAAAAACCAAAAACTACAAGAAAAGCCTCTCCTAAAGACAATGAAAAGTAAAAAAACTTCCTTTGTTTTTTTTTGACAAAAGACTTTCTACTCTACGAGGATAAATCATAAAAAAAAGATAAGTTTGAGGAGGTTTTTTCTACTCAATGCAAATATGGCTTTTAAAGATATATTTGAATTTTTTTTTCAAGGGAATGTTTTCAAGACCAATATTGATATTATTTTTACAAATTGTGTAATTTAATATTTTTAAAATTTTAAAAATTACTCTAAAGAGGTACTCCTCTACTCTTTCTTAAAGTTCTTGAAAAATTGACACCTCCATGTGTCACGAGCACCCTCGTCCCCTCCCCCACCGAGTTGTTGATTGTTGGGATGAGTGTGTATACGCACGCGTCACAAAAGAGAGACTAAAGAAACCTGGAGGGTTGAGTATGTTTCTACAAATAGAGGGGGATTGGTTTGCTTATGGCAAAGTTAATCCATCCACATGCCAACTCTAAATGTAATCAAGTTTTTCGCGGGGTGTGGGGGAGGAGAGAGAGAGAGAGAGAGAGAGAGAGAGAGAGAGAGAGAGGGAGGAGGTTTGTGAAAAGCCCATTATTAAATTCGACAAGAGTGCATTTGATTGTGTGAATCCTCTTCTAAGATCATGGCTAGGCCGATGTCAAAGCATAGACATGCGTGTGTGTATGTATGTGACATGTATGTGTAATATATATATATATATATATATGATGCCACCTTCAAAGAAGGTGAGGGAGGAGAGTGCCACAATCGCTTCTTCTCAACCACATCGATGCACGGGTCACATACTAATGTATATATGTACATGCTGCCACCGTTAGGGGAAGGTGAGGGAGGAGAGTGCCATGATTGCTTCTTCTTAGCTGCAGCAACGCGCGGGTCACATACTAGTGTTATTTAAAGGGGAATAATGAATGTGTAGCTTGGTGTTTAAGTATTGGACTCGTTCTACAAGGTTGAAATCATGACTACATAAAACATAGTGTGTGTGTGTGCGCGCGCTAGTATGTGCGTGTTTTGTATGATTTATTATCTGTCCCTTACGCACCCACCCCCATTTTGGGCGCGCCCCTGCTCGAACAAAAGTATGCTACTGCTCACTATTCGGCATGATCTACAGCTTTCATAGTTTGGACTCAGATCTATGGCACAATTGAGAGGACTAGTAGAACCCTAGTGGTATGAGCGGTGTCAAAGAAGGCCAACTAGCAAGTGTGCCTCATATTACATAGTGAGTAAGGGGGCAAATCTAGGAGAGAAGTTCCATAGAAAAGTTTAAATTGATGGGGATTCTTGGCAAAATTAAACTTAGAGAATATGGAGCAAGGCAATCTCATCATATACACCATTCACACGGCATGGAAGAATCATGGGCTGACCTTACCCATAAGTGAAGAGCTAAATCGGTAAACAAAGAAAGGTGTGTAAGTTTGTGTGTGCACATGGCACCCAACTTGAAGTGGGGGGAGATGGACAAAAAATATAGTGTTTAATTTTTTTTTTAATAAATTACCTCGTGACTTTTTTATGAAACTCTTTGGATGACATTTTGGTACTCCTTTCGAAGTGTGAAAATCATTATGAGAGAATGTGTTTGCATACTGCACATGCTCGAAATAAACCTGTAATCCCACCTACAAAATTTGAAATTTACTGTCAAATTAAACATTTGAAGGTTAGATGACCTCTTAAATGGTGGAAAATTAAATCTAAAAACCTTCAAATATACTCAGTATGACTCTTATTTGTAGGTTTTCCAAGTTTTGAAAAACAAGGGTGTGCATTTGCTCACATGCACGCATCAAAACGAGCAAAGACCTATAAGAGATGACCTCTAAAATTGTGGAAAATAAATCTAAAAACGTTCAAATATACTCAATATGACTCTTATTTGTATTTTTTCAAGATTTGTTAAACACGGGTGTGCGTGCATGCGCTTGCCTCATGGGCTGTGAATCAAAGAAGGCATTGGGCGAGCAAGATAAAAAAGAACAAAGACCTATAAGTTAAAGACGGTGTGTGACTCTGCTACTCTTAAGCCAATACAAGGCTTAGCATTTGTTCAACCGTAGTGACACGAGAGAGAGAGAGAGAGAGAGAGAGAGAGAGAGAGAGAGAGAGAGAGAGAGAGAGAGAGAGAGAGGAGGTTTGTGAAAAGCCCATTATTAAATTCGACAAGAGTGCATTTGATTGTGTGAATCCTCTTCTAAGATCATGGCTAGGCCGATGATCTTAGAAGAGGACTTTAGGAGGCCAAAAAGACTTTCCCAAACATAGCCTGGAAAATCTTGAAAAAAAAGTCATGTCTTTCAAAATTCATTCAAATCTCATTCTCAAAATCATCAATTCATCTTTCATAAAGGCATTCTTCTATAAATTCCCCCCCCCCCCCCCCCCCCCCCCCCCCCCCCCCCCCCCCCCCCCCAACCCCCCATCTCAAAATCCAATCACTCGGAGGGCTAATCAAGCTATTTTCGAAGAGTGCTTGGATACAAGTGTTAAAAGAGGGCTTATCAAACCATCCAAAGACAGGTATGCTGCTCTCAACTTAAGCATGGCGCCCCATTACTATGACGTCAGTAGCATACAAAATTATTGCCAAGGCGATCGCTCTCAGGCTTGCCCCCCTCCTGAATAGAATCATCTCTCCCCATCAACACGGGTTTATTGAAGGGAGATCCATACATGAAAATATCTTGGCAGCAATGGTGGGAATTGAGTACCCAACCTTTTCTAAAAAGACTGCATTCTGGTGGACCTCGACAAGGCTTATGAGAGAGGATAGAATGGTCCTATGTGGAAGATGTCATGGGGCTTTGGGCTTTGTGCTTTGGGCCTCACCTTTGTCGCCTCATTCGCATACTTGGAGTCATGGATTTATTAAAGGGAGATCCATATATGACAATATCTTGGCAGCAATGGTGGGAATTGAGTACGCAACCTTTTCCAAACAAGATTGCATTCTACTGCAGTTGGACAAGGCTTATGACAAGATTGAATGGTCCTATGTAGAAGATGTCATGGGGGCTTTGGGCTTTGGGCCTCACCTTTGTCGCCTTATTTGCATACTTGGAGTTGGCAGCCAGTTAGAGCTCCTATTCAATGATAGAATTGTGGGCTCTTTTGAGGTGAAAAGGTCTATTAAGCAAGGATGTCCCCTGGCCCCCTTGCTTTTTGCCATCGGATTGCATCCTCTCATCACGATGCTCGAAGCCAGTGCGGCACGAGGGGAGATTCAAGGCATGACAATTTCGGGCAATAACCAGCTCCTGGCCAAAATGCTTACAGATGATTCGCTCATGTTCTTGAAGTCATGCCCCCAAGTCCTCAAGAGAGCTCTAGAGATTGTGCAAACATTCTCCGTGGCCTCGGGTTCCAAGTGCAATAAAGAGAAGTCAAGGCTTATCTCCCTGTCGGAAAACGACTCTTTTCGACCCTTCAGTTTGGTCAGGGGAGATTATCTCAAAAGGAAGTTTATTCAGACACCTAGGAGCCCTCTTAGGGGTGGACATAACCCACAAACAAATATTTCAATGGATTCTTGAAAAAATCAGAACAAAGATGAGAAGGTGGCAGTTTGCTCTCCTCCCTTCCACATTTGGATTAGAGTGATAAATTCTTATATGCTCCTGTACATTGATTTCCTCAGTCCCATCCTCAAGATGGCTAAGTGCAATTGGAAAGAATTCTTAAGAGTAGTTAAAAGGTTTCTTTGGAAGAACAACACAAAAACCTCCCATCCATGGCAATGGGCAAGATGGGAGATAGTCGCTCGTCTAGTAGACCAAGGAGGTCTCGGTATTCTTAACCCGGTATCCCATGTTGAGGCCCTTTGTGCCAAAATTATAGTCTCATTGGCTAAACAAGAGCAAGCTTGGGCTATCATGACCACGGAAGCGGCTCGATGCAGCAAATGTGGGATCAAAAGGTGGAAAGTGGAAGGAGGTGATGATACATGACAAACTTCTGTCCCCGAAGTGGTCTTCCCTTAGCTCGGGTGGACTTTCAAGGGACCTGATGAGGAAGAGCAAAAGAGCAGCTGAGGTTTTGGAATGGGGGGAAGTAGCCTGGTATTTCAAGAACCCTAGCTTACACTGTTCCCCCCTGGCCCTCTAAAGTCTTGGGGCCACCACATAGCCCCTATTGGATAGAAATGTCCAAGAAAGTGAATAATAAGGTTCTCATTTGACTAGAGCAATTATGGGACGGCAATAGTAAGAACTGGAAAACTATTAACTCTCTAGCAAACCAATATCAGCTGAATGGATTTGAGATCTTGCTAGTCATTAGGGTGATAAAAGAGCTTGATAATGGGGCTATGACAACTTGTGAATCAAAGTTTGAATGGAACGCTTGGAGATGGCCGGAGGGTAGCCTCTTTTGGAAACCTCACTCTAAAGGCATATACTAAGCATTAATGCAGGAGGATGATTGGAGTAGCCCCCTCAACACAATATGGAAGAGACATTGGCCAAAAAAATGGTGGGAATACTTGACTAGACGCTCCCCCAACTAATTCCCCAAGTGGGTGGGGAGAACATGTAGTCTAGTAACTTCATCACACTTTTCCAAATTGTGTACCTTCGGGATGAGCAAGCTCCCAAAAACATGATATTGAAGATCATAAACTTGCAGCGAAAGCATGATGGAAGTCTTCCTGCAAAGATGGGGATAATATTTCTCTTTTTCTTCCTCTCTCTTATTTCAATTATACACATCTTTAATCTCTTTAATCAAACCCACAATTTTTTTTCATAGTACCTTCATCTTTCCCTAGGTCCAAGGTCTTAATTAACACATGCTTTGATACCAAGTGAAAACTGCCCACAACCACCCCGACACCAAAGGTCAAGATGGGGGTCCTTAATAGGTCTCTAGGCCGATCAAAGTCTGAGTCTCAAAGAAAATAATCGAGGGAATGGACCTTTACCATTGGCAATGGCTTCGGACTATAGCCCTAGAGAAAGACCTAGTCCTATCTCGCGCAAGCAAAAACGGGACAAAATCTTAAAAATCCAAAAATATTTTTGGCCCTATAACCTCCACACATGGACTAAGGTATCCTCATCCAACGTTTTTTTCCCTCTACAAGAGTGAGAGCACGGCTGTTGGTGGACTCCTCTTCCATTGAATAAGTCTATATAGTTAGTGCGCGTGAATGGATAGTTATTTGACTAATCAGGTCCATCCGTCCATTATTGACAACCTGAGTCGATCCCCACTTACCACCCCGCACTCACACATAATTTTTTGTTTTCTAATTACTACCACATTATTCTTGACATATAAAATCATGGTTTCCTTTTAACTTTCCCATACAACAATTTATTAAAACAAGTTATTGAAATCAGCATTAAAAACATGCTTTCATAAAACAAACATCCTTAAACTTAAGACAATGTATTGTCATATCAAAACTTTTACTAGCACTCTACTTGTCTCAAGATCACATATACAATGGGTGACCATACACCTCTCCTTATTTAAAAACAAAATTTGGGTGCCCATACACCCTAGCCAGTTGCCCATACCACCGGGCGACTCCCCTAGGATAAAGACCATATCCTAACATTTAAGAAACGATGACATGAACGGAGTAGAGACTCGGCATTCATGGAGGTAGCAGACTGCTCTGAAGCCACATAGCTTCCATTACTCTCCACTTGAGAGAACAATATCAAAATGTCAGGGTGATCTTGAGACAAGCTACCCTAAGGATGGTCAATCAGTTCATTCCCTAGTCACCCAGACGAACCAAGGCATTTCTTTCTTATTTCTCTTCAATCAAATGCTTGGTGTTTCTTGGAAGATTTAATCTTCCGTTCTTGGCCAGTTTACTCAATCCTAGTGATTATAACTAATACTTAACATATGCAATGTTAAATTACCTTAAACCTTTATATAAAAAAATTAACTGAACCTTGAGAACTTAAACTCACCTATGACTGGTCAAGAATTGCAACTTGCTGCACCTCTTCAGGGGACACATGGTCACATCTGAAGGAATGATACTACGGCCAGCCTCATGATCATGTGTACCTTGCCCCTCTTGGCAAAAACTCCTCATCCATTTGATCACTGGTACATGTCCTTTTTGGGCCTTCTAATATCCTTTAAAAGGATTTTTCAGCCATGAGATTATAATATACAAACTTAACCTCTTAAAAAACCTAGGAGTGGTCCAACAACGTACCCAAGTCCTTGAGTATTCTTATTAGTTGCTCAACTACTTATCTATTTTCCTATTCAATTTTCTAGGGTCCAAATTAAATTGTTTTAACCCTAGTAATCTCTTAGCCTTATTTAGGCTATGATATATTCATGTAGGGTTTTTAGAGTATTTCAGAGATCTAGTAATTTTTTCCTAATTATATTAATTATTTCCCTTTTTTCCCTAGTTAATTTTATAGAAAAATCATACCAAATAAGCCCATTTACTTGGATATTTATTTTTTTAAGCTTGAGATGATTATCACATATTTCTAATGATGTTTTATACCCATGATAATTCATATATAAATATCTAACTCAATTAGACAATTTTTTCTCTTGACTTAGGTAAAAAATCAAGGTCTTTTAGCTAAGATAATTATCTAAATTATTGTTTTGTGCTTGATATAATTACCACGGCTTCCTAGTGATGTTTTCTAACTCTGATAATTATCACATATTTATCTAACTTAACTTACTAATTCCCCCCTTTATTTTATATTAAAACTAAAGGAAAAGTTATTTGGCTAAGATAATTAACTAATCTAACTTTTTTGCTATTCTTGGTCTGATTACCCGCAACTTCCTAATGATGTTTCCTAGCTCTGATTATTATCACATAATTACCTAACTTAATTTATTAATTTCCCCCTTTGCTTTATATCAACAATCAGGGTAATTTGCTAAGATAATTATCTCAATTAATTTATTTTATTTTATCTAATTACCACAACTTTCGAATGATGTTTTTTAGCTCTGATAACTATCACATCATTATCTAAGTTAACCTACTAATTTCTTCCTTTGATTTATATAAAAAATATGATAATTTGGTTAAGATAATTATTGACATTAATTTTTTGTACTTGACCCGATTACCATGACTTTCTAATGATTTTTTTCTAACTTTGATAATTATAAAATAATTATCTAACTCACATATTCCCACTTAACTTTAAGTAAAAATAAGCTTAATAACCCTAATAATTAGCAAAATGATTAACTAATTTTTCACATAATTATTGCAGTTTAATAACAGTGTAATGAAGCACTACAAATTATCATAAGATTAATGAAGCTAATTACAATGATTCATGCCTAAATTAGGCCATAAATCAAGCTATTTTGATTAATACAATAGTTAATTAGTACTAATTACTATTAAGAAATAGGAGAATTAAGTTTACATGGATTACTTAGATATAATAAGAGTAATTTATGGTATTAAGAAGCTTAATCATTCCTAATTTACAATTAGCAGAGAGAAAATTAAACCTCGCTTAACTGCTAAGCAATTCACTAATCCTAATTACCTGGATTAATCCTCTTTAAGATTTTTGCTCTCTTAAGAGGTTTGTAAAGATTCTCTCAAATAATGAGAGAAATTCCTAGGAGAATGTATAAATGAGAGCTTATGGGCCTTTTTATAGCCTTCTGGTGGCCAAGGCTAGTGTGAACAGGGTCTAGGACGAGCCCAGATGAGCCCTACAAAGGAGGAGGTACCCCCAAGCTTCTAGGAACCTTTTGGGGGGTTGCTGGACTCCACATGGGATCACCTATATTGCTTAATGTCCAAGTTTACAAACTCACAAAGAACACTTCTGAAAATGGCGGTCAGCTTGTTACAAATAAGCCTTATGCTAACTTGATTGGATGTCTTCAATTTGTTGGCATGAACACTCATCTTGATATTCTATTTGTTGCTAATTATCTTGGGCAACATCTTGCACCTACTTCTCTCACGCATACACACACACACATACAAGGAGATGAAGAAGAAGATGGAGATGGAGCAAGAGCACTCTTCAATTGCACAAATGAGAGAATGAGACATTTTAGGTTTAGATTGACTTTTATATGGGCTCATCTGTTCACATTTGGGTACCCACACTTAGTCAATCTTAGCCAAACGTTATATGTTCCAGTTTTAGAGTGCACCTCTCATCGGTGATCACTCTTACCCTTTTCCTATTGGACCGACAAGCCCGGTCCTTGACTCAATTAAATAATGATAAGGCGTCCATTGAAGGTGATAGGGTGTCCGTAAGGGTTAACATGTCCCCCTTCCTGATGTAGATTCCGTCCTCGGAAGCTATTGAGATGAAGCCCGTTCATCGAGGTGGAAGAGCATCCGAGTTTGTAGTCTTGAGCCCTCTTCAAACACTGCAAAATCAACCATAAATCGCACAGTAATTGCATTCTCATATACAATTAAAAATCATATGCAGGGAATAGGCACACAAATTGATTGGTAACAGAATATTAAACAATTTTTTAGCAGTAAACATTAAACCCTAATATAATTAAACGCATAAGCACTTTGTAAAGGTTTAAAAAAAACAAGTCTGGGGTCGCTAATTCAACGGTCGAGAGACACTAGAGGTCAACTTATTAATAGCATGGGCAAGCTTCTCAATTCCCTTTGGTCAATTAAGTTTTTTAATCACGAGAGCAAAGTATTTCATGTTCAAGGGCTGACTAGAGGCTATACCTAGAAGACTTTCTAGTTAAGCTACGATAAAAGGAATTACTTATGAAATCATCACCTGAATTATTCCCTTTTCTTTGACCCCCCAAATTTTTTTCACATTGATTCATTCGATGTGTGTGCTTATTTTGTATGCCTTGGGCTTTTTGATTTTCAACGAAAAGCGCTGACACTGGGAACCTCTAGGGCTTTGGTACCATAAGCACTACATTTGAGTGAAATATCAAATAAGGATTTTACATTGTTGGCACTTTTGTGTTTTGTTTTTCATTGCCTTTTAATTTTGTAACTTTGGGGGGTCATATTGATACCGTTACCCTCCCCAGGCTCGTCACACTAGTAAAATCCCTTTATAATACTTAAGCTAAAGGTCAATAGGGACTAAGCCCACTAGAAAGCCCTAGTACATTGCACACAATGCTGCCTAAATCGGAATAAGAACCTAAAGTAACCATTGATTAGTAAGAAGGCATTCCCTATGGTATTAAGAGAAGATCTCTAACACCTAGCTTGGTCAAACTAGCTTAGTCAGACTGCTTGTTTCTTAAACCTAGACAAGGAATTATGACAGAGAATCATATTGAAAATCTAATGGTTTAATACTAAATAAATGTGCTGAATATTGTGTTGAAAACACAAGGAATACCTCTAGGAGGCCCATCAGTGGGAAGAGGCACCAACCTTTATTGAACACAATCACACAACATAATGAACCCTAACCTAATTATTTGCACCCCCTAGAGAGTCAGGGGAATAGGATATTGAATAGATGGGCAGTAGCCCTAGGTCTAAACCCCTATCCTCGTCATCATCAAGAAAAACAAAGTCATCATCCATGAGACCATACGTGCCATCCGTGTAATCATGTAACTCTTCCTCATCATTAGAGGCACAAAGGTTCACTAAGAACGTCACTAGGCATCTATAGTCATCTTGGTCAAGAGGGTAAGCTTGTGCAATCGGAGAGACGTCCTCTACTAAGTATGGGTCAATCATGGTCAAGAGACGTATCAACCTTTCTATGTCCTCGAAATTCTTCTCACTCGCTAGCGTATCTAATCCCATTCACAAGCAAGCACCGGGTAGACTATGTGAAACACTTGTGAAAGTAAAGAGGGTACCTCTCACCCAAGGTAGGAGTGGATGACTCTAGCATACTAGCCATATCTGTACACATAGATAGATGATGTTTAGAGTGCAATCATTATAAGGGTTGTGTCAAAAGGTCGTGTCCTTGTGCATAATATGTCATTATGATTCTTAGGTCCTGTACTAGAATTTGTAGGTTTCCAGATTATAGTTTGGTGGCTCTTTCTCTTTTACTTTTTTCTTTTTTTCTTGAGTATAGAGCTATATATGTACATTCCCTAGGATTGAAAGATTGAGAGGTCAGGGAGGAAGGTTAAGAGGGGAGCAAGTGAATAATGGATGTCAGCAAACACTCTCCCCTCTCCTTCCTTGGGTAGATCATACCTTTTGGAATGATGTTGTCACCCTTTGAAACCAATTGTTCCAGTTGGTAATAGGTGGGGATTTTTCCCATTAGTTTTCTATTACCTTAGGTGTCTCATCAAGTTGTAAGGGTGGTAAGGTACTCTCCCAGGAACAAATTTGAAGTGGTTCCTCAGGTGATTCTTGGACAATGGGAGGTGTGGATTCCTTTGTAGCTTCATGGAGGTCCACTATTGTAGGTGGAGGTTGTGGAGAAGCTTTTACCTCTATGGATGCATTACATGAGGAGCTAGAAGCTTGGCGGGATTCCCCCCTTCCCGAGCTAGGTGGAATAAATTGGTTTTGCCTTGGAACCCAAACGAGCTTTGGAAGCATTCCGTGATCTTTTCCTTTCCACGATATGCCATTGGCTTTGGATTTACATTGTTTGACTCACATGGTTCTGTAGGTGATAGGGAAAGGCACATTTTACGTTTAGTTATCCATATTTTCTCATTTCCACCATAGTACCCTTGGCCTTCTAATAGTTGTTTTGGAATCCAATGTGATTTGGTCTTGAATCGACTAGAGTGCACTCTTGGTTTTGTATGAGAAGTTTTTCTTGAATTGGGTGTAAGGGTGGAGGTATTTGGAAGTAAGGCCGTTGGGACCCATTGATATGTACTCATAGGTGGTGCATGTTGAGTCCTTGTAATATTACTTCTCATTGCAAGTGTTGAAGTGCTAGGTTCATGGGCAATTGACAAAGACGGTTTAACCACTTTGGTTTGTGGATCTTGGCTATCTTGCAACTTCACTAGAGTTTGCAATGTAGGTGACTTTTCTTCAATGGTAGGGGTAAGAGTTGGTGGCCGTGTCGTGACACTACAAGTACCCCAATCAATAGTGCATTTGGTTGCCAACATCCATGTGCGTCCAAGGTTTATGTTGCCCTCCATAGTTCCCTCAGGCATGACCAAAAAGCTCTGAACTATGCTTCCTTTGTCATAGACAACAGGGGACTGAAGGATTCCAGGAATATCAGTTTTCTTTTTATTAATTCCCTTGACTTGCATTGTACTCTGGGATAGGGTCAGTTTCCCTAATTGACACCAAACTCCATATGATAACAAATTGTGCTTAGCCCCTGTATCTAATAAGGCATTATATAGCACTCTCCCATAGATGCTATTTAGTTGAATTGGATATCGTAGAGGTGGCTCAGATTCCAATGAAGTGTCATCAATGTCCTCAAAAAATTCTTACGTGATTCCCAGATTAGCTTCTCGTTGGCATCTAAGACATTGTTGTCTTTCTCAAGCCTCGACTCTTGCTTGGATCTTTTTAAGCTCTGCTTGTTCCTTGGCAACCTTATTTTTTATGAATGGCTTGTAACTCTCCTTGAGATTTTGTTTTTGAGGTGTATTGGTTCAAATAGTTTGAGGAATCATCAGTTTCACTCTTAGATAGGTGTGCCTCTCTCTTATCATCGGAGGTTACATGCGCTACACCTAGCATGTTTATTGGTACAATTTGTGTTATTTCTTCCCCATCTGGTGTTACCCAGTTTGTTCCCCTAGTTCCCCAAGTATCTATAGTTGCTGCTAGGTGTACCCAATCAACGTTGTTTGACTCAGCCATTCCAGGTAGGATATCCATATACGGAGAGTCTTCCCCAATATCCGTGCCCTCGTTACATGTGTAACAATACTACAATGGAGCTGAGTGACTTGTGGTGTCCGATCGATTGTCAATGATAAATTTATTTCCTAAAGGATGCATTCGACCACTTACAAGATCAACTCAAATGACAGAGTCTTGGAACTATAAATAGACGTGGTTTTTGGACCCGTCATGCACCATGTTTGCTTCCCTCATGAATGGACGTCCTAAGATCATCTTAAATGACATAGGATGTTTGGAGAAATCCATAACAATGAAAGTCTGCCTTAACTTGTTTCCCATGACCTTGATCTTGAGATCCTTTAGCATTCCAATAGGCGTAACGGTAGATCCATTAGCCATTTTTACCACTACATTTGTGACTTCAAGGTGTGCTCTTCCCATAGACTCCCAACAACTTTTTGTTACAATGCTGACTCCCGCACCACCATCAAGGACTCCCTCACAATTAATCCTTTAGTAGTGATTGGTAGGGTTGCATTAGATTCATCACCTTCAAAGTATTGCCCCAACTTGTTACATAAGGGAGGGGGCACCAGGGGGGGGGATATTAAGTGCTTGTGCCATAAGACACATGCCCTAACAAGCCAATTAAAGAATCTTTCACATGAGGGTGTTGTTCTTGGTATTTCAAAGAGTTGATTTACTCCACTAGAAAACTAAGATAGCTATACCAATGAGAAGATATGGAACCTCCCTGTCCTCTCCCTTAGCTAACATCTTTAAGACTTGTTCAACAAGCTTCTAGATTTGTTGGGGTCAATGCTACCATAAACTTGACTAATCTTCTTCTATGTAGTCACTAGGCATCAGTATCTTGGACATTCAAACCCCCATTAGCCTCGTCAACATCATCATCATCAATACCACCATCTGCATAGCCTTTGTCTCCACATCTGCATCCTCATTTTATCTATTGTTGTCTTCTTGCACATCATCCAAGTCACTCTTCTCTTCTTCTTGTTCGTATGCAAACTCAGTAGAAACATCAATGGCATGATCAAGAGCTTCTCCTGCACCCATGATACCAGCTTTACAACCATCATTGTAATCTATAATAAGTTCCCCAATCTTTTTCTGTGCATGCATTGTTTAGTAGCTTTTCAAACTCTTTCTTCTTATCTAGATCCTTGGTGTTGTCATTCTTAAGGACAACTAGAACTTTATCAGCTACCCTATGTAAAATATCTTGGGGTTGGTCGCCATATTTTTGTGGCATGAGGTTCAAAAGGGCTTCCCTCTCGTGTATCTCCAGAGTGGGGGGGCCTCAGTCATGTGATACGCTTATGTATCATCAAGTTGACTGTAATGTCCCCAACCCTGACTACACCAAGATCGGGATGGAATCCTTGACAGGTCTCTAGGACTTATAAAAATCGGAGTCTCTAAACAAGAAAAATCCAAGGAATAGACCTTTACCATTGACAATGGCTTGGGTCTATAGCCTTAGAAGCAGACCTAGTCCTGTCTCGCAGCGAAAACGGACAATGTATTCAAACGGCCTACAAAAAAAAATTCATATTCCGGCCCTATAACTTCATCATTCAGATTATGGTTTCCTTAGCCAACGCTTTTCCCCCCCTAACATATGTGAGGGCACAGCCGTTGGTGGATTCCTCTTCCAAGTGAGTAGTTTCTAAAACGTTTTAGTGCGCGGGAATGGATAGTTACCTGACTAATCAGTCCACCCTTCCATGATTGAAAACCTTAGTCAATCCCCACTTACCACCCCGCACTCACACAAGATTCGTTTATCTTATTATCACATTGTTTTAAACATTTAAAATAATGATTTCTTTTAACGTTCCATCACGGTAATTCTTGAAGACAGCATTGAAAGCATTCTTTTAGCAAACAGACATCTTTAAACTTAAGACAGGGTACTGTCAATCAAAACATTATCCATAATAACCATGAACAGTACTCGTCTTGTCTCAAGACCACTTAAGGTGAAAAACGACACCCATTCCTTGTTCAAATCCGGAGTGGAATAAACCCCCACCCAAGGTTCCGGATGCCCATACACCAAACCAGTTGCCCATACAACCGGGCGGCTCCCCTAGGATAAAAAACTGTATCCTAACTTATGTAGAAACATCAAGACATGACACGGAGTAGAAACTCATCGTTCATGGGGGTAACCGACTTAACCGTGGCTAGAAAACAATCATTATCATCAATTTATATCAACGAGTCGGAGGTGTCTTGAGACAAGCTGTCTTAAGGATGATCAAACATATCTTTCCTAATTCAACCAGTTTTAACCCAAACAATTCTTTCCTATATTATAAACAAATGCACGTTGGAAGTTACCTTCCGTTTTCAGCCAGTTTATCCTTCTTACCTATGCAATGCTAACTTATAAAAAAACTTAAACTAATTAAAGACTTAATTGAACAATGGGACACCCACCTGGGATTGTTGGGGATTGGCCATCTGCTGCTGTGCTGGCGCCTGAAGACTCTCCTCCGTAGGCCTACTACTAGGCCCGGCTTCGTCGTCGTGCGACGCTCTAGTTTGTTTTGGAGCTACTTCCTCATCATCAAATGTAGGATTTTCTCGGTTCTTTTTGATGCCATAACTTCTTATCCTTATAAAAAGGACGTCTTATCATTAGGGAAATAATTCAAAATCTAGACTTAACCTTTGTATTCAACCGTAACCCACAACCGTAACCCATCCAAGGTAAATTTATAGTCGTAATTGATAAATTCTTGACCTAGTAATTTTTATTTGTCTATATAAGCATGATAACTTCTTCCACCGCTTCCCTAAGGGTTTTCTAAGCTCTCCTAACTTTCTTATAATTTTCTATATCTTTTTCCTAATTTTCCTATCAAGTTTTAAGCTAATAATTTACTTATTTTGGGCTTAATATTTATTGTATTTAATTTCTCTTAAAGATTTCATTTTCTTAACCTGATATCATAGGTTTGCACTTACTATAATTTTTCTAAAAAATTTTAATCACAAAGTCTATTTAGTTTAATTAATCATTTGCTCAAAATGAGACTTTTGGTCAATTATGATTTACTAACCTCACTAATTAACTATGGTATAATTACCACAAGTAGATAAGGATATTTTTGACCTCTGATAATTATCTTATTATTTTCCAACTTACTTATATAATTTCCATCTTCAATTTTCAGATAAAATTAGGATAATTTAACTTAAATAAATACTTATACTACTTTTTTAACCTTAACATATTTATCACAGCCTATCTATTATGTAAGCTAACTGTGATAAATAGAATGTAATCATATAGCATGATTTACAAATTTCCCCCTTGAAATTTCCACCAGAATTAGTATATTTTGACTTAGATAAATATCTATACTACTTTTCTAACCCTGATATAATTATCACCACCTTTTTTACCCTATAATACAGCTCTGATAAATAGCATGTAATTATAAAACATGATTTACTAATTTCCCTCATTAGTTTTTAGCTAAAAAATAGTGTAATTTGACTAGATAAATATCTATACTAAATTTATAACCTCAACATAATTTTCACGCCTTTTACTCTATACTATAGCTATGATAAATAGCATGTAATCATATAACATGATTTAATAATTTCCCTGATTTAAATTACTCAAAAAACATAGTTTTTTTCTACTAAATTAAATAGCTACATTTAATTTTTTGAGCTTGTCCTATTTTTCACAGGTTTTTGACCACCTATTTATCCACTGATAAATATTTCACAAAATTTGAAATTCTATTTTACTACTTTCCCCTATTTAAATTAACTCAACAAATATAGTATTTTTTTGCTAAATTAATTAACTAGATTAATTTCTGAGCTTCTACTAATTATATGAGTTTATTAAACACCTAATCAACCACTGCTAAATATATCATAACATTTGAAATCTATTTACTAATTTCCCCTATTTAAATTACTCAAATAACAGAGTATTTTTGCTAACTTAATTAGCTAGATTAATTTTCTCAGCTTCTCCTAATTATCACGGGTTTTTGAACACCTAATTAAGCACTGATAAATCTATCACAACATTTGAATTCCATTTACTAATTTCCCTTATTTAAATTACTCAAATAACAGATTATGTTTGCTAACTTAATTAGCTAGATTAATTTTCTGAGCTTCTCCTAACTATCACAGGTTTTTGAACACCTAATTAACCACTGATAAATATATCACACCATTTTAATTCCATTTACTAATTTCCCCTATTTAAATTACTCAAAAACATAGAGTAATTCTTCCAAATTAATTAGCTAGATTAATTTTTTGAAATTATCCTAATTATCACGGGTTTTTGAACACCTAATTAACCACTGATAAATATATCACAACATTTGAATTCAATTTACTAATTTCTCCTATTTAAATTACTCAAAAAACATAGTAATTTTGATAAATTAATTAGCTAGATTGATTTTCTGAGCTTCTCCTAATTATCACGGGTTCTTGAGCACTTAATTAACCACTAATAAATATATCACAACATTTGAAATCCATTTACTAATTTCCCTTATTTAAATTACTCAAAAAACAGAGTAATTCTGCTGAATTAATTAGTTAAATTAATTTTCTAAGCTTCTCCTAATTATCATGAGTTTTTGAACACCTAATTAACCACTGAAAAATATATCAAAACATTTGAATTCCATTTACTAATTTCCCCTATTTAAATTACTCAAAAAATTGAGTAATTCTTCTGCATTAATTAGCTAGATTGATTTTGTGAGATTCTCCTAATTATCACGGGTTTTTGAGCACCTTATTAACCAATGATAAATATATCACAACATGTGAAATCCATTTACTAATTTCCCCTATTTAAATTACTCAAAAAACAGAGTAATTCTGCTAAATTAATGATCTTGATTAATTCTCTGAGCTTCTACTAATTATCACGAGTTTTTGAACACCTACTTAACCACTGATAAATATATCACAACATTTTAACTCCATTTACTAATTTCCCCTATTTCAATTACTCAAAAAACAGAGTAATTCTGCTAAATTAATTACCTAGATTAATTTTGTGAGCTTCTCCTAATTATCACGGGTTTTTGATCATCTAATTAACCACTAATAAATATATCACAACATTTGAAATCCATTTACTAATTTCCCCTATTTAAATCACTCAAAAATCAGAGTAATTCTTCTAAATTAATTAGCTATATTGATTTTGTGAGCTTCTACTAATTATCACGGATTTTTGAGAACTTAATTAACCATTGATAAATATATCACAACATTTGAAATCCATTTACTAATTTCCCCTATTTAAACTACTCAAAAAACAGAGTAATTCTGCTAAATTAACTAGCTAGATTAATTTTCTGAGCTTCTCCTAATTATCATGAGTTCTTTACCACCTAATTAACAACTGATAAATATATCACATCATTTGAAATTCATTTACTAGTTTCACCTATTAAAATTGTTGAAAAAATAGAGTAATTATGCCTAATTAATTAGGAAAACTTCTCAGAAAATTATTGGATAATTTTCCTAGCTTAATGACTGTCTAGTTCAACTCTGATAATTACCTCAACTTAATCTAAGCTTAATTAATATACCATTAATTCATGGTTAATTTGGCTAATTTCAGTCCTGATATGATAGGATAATTAATTAGCTTAGTATTACTAAGCTTAATTATAATAATCAGCAGAGATTACTTAATTAAGAGAGATTTGAGGAGCATACATAGGCCTAATCTTTGATTTATTAACAAAATAGCTTAATCTAACCTTGCTAATTAAGAAAGATTAAACTAATTACCATTTAGGTTAATCAATTAGAGATTAATCTCTAATGATTTCTGCATAGCGGTCTCTCTAGAGGAGAGAGAGTGTGTCAAGGCTCCGAGTCTCCGTAAAATGTGAAGCTAGGGATCCTATTTATAGTTTTCTGGCACTCATAAGCTCTCACCGGCTGAAAAAGGCAGTTGCTTGAAGTTCAAGCAGGCCCCAGCAAGTCAGAAAACGCCCCCTGCTGCTAAATGAGTCCCTGGCAGGTCAGTGATGACCCTCCCATTACCTGCCAGCGTTTAAAATATCAATTCTGCTATACTTTGACCTATTTTTGCTTAATTGGTAAATATCTTGTAAATATCTAGGAGGACTTTAATAAAGTCTATGCTTAAATGATTACTGCAACCCTTCAATTTTACCTATTTTACTCAATTCACAGTGTAAACTTCCAGGGGTCATAACTATGCCAGTTTTTATCGGAATTCAATGCTGAAAATTTCTAGCCTGGGGCTTGCTGTGCTTAAGATTCCAAAAATACCAATATTTGCCATGGTCGGACAATTCTACCTTGCTTTTCAATAATCATATTAGGTTTCAGAAATTGGAAACCTTACATTGACTTATATATTAAATAGTTGAAGGATTTCCTCTTACATATCCCCTAACTAAGGTCCTCACACTCGTCCCTTGTGAGCTATGTGCTGAGACTAGGAAATGGCAGCAACACTGTATACACATTGCCAAATGGAGCTAAAGGCCATGTCTTTGTTGGCAACCAGCTCGACGCCATTTTGAGTATGCTTTTGGATGGGGGGTTTTTCTTGCCCAAATATGGCGGAGGCATGCCCATACCATTTACAACGACGCAAGCAATGACACCATGGTCAACAACGTGCAAGCAACGACGCACTCTGTAGACCCTAGAACTCTACATGGCTCAAGTAACCAGTCTCTCTCTCTCTCTCTCTCTCTCTCTCTCTCTCTCTCTCTCTCTCTAGCTCGTAACTCTGCCCTAGCTTGTAACTCTGCACAGGCCTACGTCCTCTTCGATCTCCTTGTTTCCCCTCTCGTCCCGCCCCGCCCCACATCTGAATCTACAGCCCAGCCCCGCCCCAGCCCCGCCCCGCACCGCCAATGACGGTCCATCATCTACCCTAAATCAACGGCCTGTCTACATGAATTTGAGAGTGGATTACTGTCTGTGAAACTGGAGGAAAATACTTTAGGGAGCACGAAGCAAAAGAGCAGGCCGAGCGTGAACGACTTCAAAAACAATGGCAAAGGGAGCAAGAGAAGATCAAAAGTAAATTCCACCACTAGCTCTGTATGCAAGGGGGTACTGGTGCTTTGTTGTGTTTTTTCTAACAAAGGTGGAGGTCGCTGCATCTGCAAATGAACCATTAGAGATTACTTACAACTATTGGTGTCACCCACTTATCCAAAGTTTCAAAGCCTCCCTAGCGCCCCCCTAATTTTTGACAGAGCCACCCATGTGCTTCTCTAAAACCACAATGTTGGAGATTTCTCCCCAGACTGTGTTTGAAAACAAAGGCAACACATCCCATAGTGGATACATTTAGACCACCGCAGGGACTGCAGGAAACGCTGCTTGGGAGGCAAAAAGAAAATTTTAAAAGACACCCCTCAGTTCATTGTTTTTGGTGGAATTTGCATCGTTCTTAGACGGTCCTTCAACAAATTCTGTGGTATTTTTGCCCAAGAGATTTGATTGGGCAGCAGATGGCTCTTGCAAAGCAATTGAGTGCAAGAAGCCATGTGACTGTGACCCCTCTTGTAACTTTTAATGGCCTAAAATCTTATTTGTAGCGGAAATTAGCATGAACATAGTGGGCATTTCATTAGAATAGATTCCTAATGATAATTACAAGAGTGCTTGGGTGGAGAGAGCAACAAAAAGCATAACACCTAGTTAGATAGCATTGACAATACTTTCAAAAGAGAGAGCAATTAAACTATTGACAACAGTTGAGGACCGGATTTGCATGGAGCCGGTCCCCCCTCCAAAAGGCTTTGTATTATGGTTTCTCCCATCAAGAGAGACATTGTACAATACAATTCTTTGTGTTCCTTCAAGACTAGCTAGTGCAATGAAGATGGAAGCTTCATACACCTAGCAAAACACTTAATCAAACACAACTTGAATTATCCCCGTTCTCAGACCCAAGACCTCACACACCTTCGAAGATGGTGAGAGCTAGCAGGGTATGAGAGTAGATTGAGAGGAAAAAGAAGTATCTTACGAGAAAGAAGTACATCTCCTCACATAATCACTCATATTAGCATAGCTTAGCTTAGTAATTAGCTTGGTAGAGAAGATGAGCATGCATTGAAGCTTGGCTCTTGGTTGGATTTGCATCCACATGCCAAGAGAGTGTTGATGTAGGCTTCTATCTCACAAGCTTGGAGTAGGTGATGAGCTCTCCATTAAAGCTTGGGAGGAGATAGAGTGTTTTTCCTTCACACATGGTCAGGTGTGAGAGTGTGTGTGTCAATGCCAAGAAAAAATCAGCCCCCTCTCTCTCTTGGGCGAGCCCTAGCTGCTAAGTTAGGCTGGCTTTTGCCTCATTGGACCTCCCCAGGTCAAGCCAATAGGGATTAAGCAGCATAAGTGATAGCCTTCTGACATGTGTCCCCCTTTCCCCTTTTGTGAGAGCTTTAGGTAATTAAATAATTAAACTAAACTCTCATTGGACCCCTTTGCCTCCTGGCCAATAGGAATCAGGCAAGCCATGGGGCTCCTGAATGCTCATTGGACCCTTGGGAGACTGCCCAATAGTCTTCTAGGACACTTAATTCTTATTGGTTTCTTTTATTAAATGTTTTTAAATTAATTAAACTAGATTTACTCTAGCTTAATTCTCATTGGTCCACTTCAAGGGTCTTCCAATAGGAATTGGGCACACCTTGTGGGCATCTGGCCTAGGGAGCTGACATGTGTCCCTCATTCCCTTTGTGTAAAGGGAGCCTGTGTGTGTGTGTGTGTGTGGTTTTCTCTCTCATCCCCTAGCTTTGGGCTCGCCCCCTCCCATGTAGGGATGCAGAAAGACTTTTTGGGCACACACACTAAGCATCCAATTTTCCCTAAGGTTGACCTTTGGACACAACCTTTGAATTTTGGAACCTTAGCATTTTGGAAGTCTTAATGGGCTGAACCTTAGGGTCTTTTTAGCCCGTTGTTTCACATGGCTCTTTTGCAGATGGCCCCCCCTTTGGATCCCTATTTTCCCTCCTTTGGATCCCTACTGTGGCCGGTCTGCTAACTTAACCAATATTCTAGCTTTTTCTCCCTTGGCACTTCCCCACATTAAATGATCAGTTTAATATGAGAAAATCATTTAGGAGAATTAGATATTGATTATTATGACACCTCTATTGGGCTAGCCCTAGGAAACTGGAAGGAAGCTTCCGCGCAGAGTAACGGCGGCCACAGTGCATGCACACAGTAACGGCGACCACAGTGCATGCACTGTCCCAAGCACACATTCAAACCACATTTGCTTTACTTTGATAAGACTTTATAGAGGTGTGACCAAACCTGAATTATGCGGCGATGACCAGCACCATCAACAAAGCTCTCTGTCAGATCCTTTTGTGAACACCGTCCCATTCCTGTTCTGTATAGTAAGCCTAGGAAATCACCTGAATGAATATCATTGGTTGAAAAATTCAAAATTGATGGTCCTGTTCTCTTCACTAATTTAGCAGTGCATATGCAGGGCACACGGCTGTGTGCTTAAGGGATGACAAAAACAATTATGGGTGGCAGAATCAGGTCATGAGAATGAACATGTAATTATTAGCTAATTCAAAGTTTGATCTTCATGGTGAATTGTGACGTTCTTCATGGTGAATCGTGATGTTGCCTTGCTAATTAGAATTGGAGCCGATCTCTTGAGATAGCTAATTCTAGTGCTAGAAGATTTCGGCTACTGATGATGTATTAGTTTAGACAATCGACTGGACAGAGAATCAGAAACTGAACAGGAATTTATCTACTGGAATGAGAACCAGACTACGTACTGAGAATAATATTCAGATTTAGATTCAGAGTAATGAATACAGAGTAAGTGTAACCGGAATATCTGCCGTGATTGGAATTACAGATGAAAGATTACAATAAGTATGATGTGATTTACAGTTAGAGTATAGCCCAACAACAACTGCCAATGATTGACAACTCAAGTACAAATGCCTCCAAAATGCTAATCCGACTATGCTCAGATTGTGCTAACCCAAATGCCAACCCGATTACAATGTAATGGACCCTATTTATATACCTTAGGTTTACCATGGTAATTACCGTAGTAATTACTTGACAATTCACTGCCCGTCTCCTAAGAGAACGTTCCCACTTAGTGAAACTGTCTCAGCCGTCTACACTAATGGTTCGGGTTTTGTGAAGGGGGAGGAAATCATCGCTATTGTTCATGGGAGGAGTGGTGGCAGCAACAACTAGCTGATGAGGCACATTCACATGTGGCTCTTCTTCCACTACATCCAGATGTACGTGCGAAGTTTAACAGTAGTGCAGCTCGGGAGCATGTAAGGATGATGGATGGAAAACCGTATGGATATCATAATATGATTTTCAGTTGGATTAACACAGAAACTGACAATAGCTCAACAAGTTTTTTCAGAACTCTACTATGATGCAACAGATGAGTTAGAAGAACACTCAGCTACCTCAGATGATTCGGGGTCGGAAAAAAAAACATGTTGGAGCTAAGCTACTCATGAAAGGAGGGCTGGAAAAGTCTTTTGACTTTCCTAACCAAAAACCGAGAAGACAGGAATGGTATAGACAAAAAAGAGACACTAGAAATTTGAAAGCTAGACCTATGCCATCAGTTCCCACTAGAACACAATTCTTGATGCATATAGATGCACATGATTGTGTCAAGGACAAAATCAGTGGAAGATATCCTTCAAACAAAAATTTAGAAATGTCAAAAACATCGAGAAAAACAAGAAAGGACACTCAAGCAAAACCTAAAAAAGAATTTCCACCTCCAGTTGATGCACATCTGGTATGGCTCCAAATTCTTACTAGTGCTTCTTCTACGATCCTTCTAGAACTTATTATATTTAACTATCTAACAAGTATCTAACAAGTATCTAACAAGCTTTATGTCAGTGATGTCTTGGCTGCCAGTAAAAGGGAGCTAGATTTCTTTAATGATTTCTGGTAATGCGCTTAAGTTGCCAACAGTTTACAGTATGTGGGTGCTGCTCAGGTGAAGCTCTAGTATATTGCGGAGCCCATCAATGTTATGTGATCTTGATGGTGTTTGATCCAAGAGATTCTAAGGATATTCATAAGAAGATTCATTGATGGATGAATATTGATCAGTATGCATAGTAATTGCGTGCTATTTGAACCAGGGGTAGCATATCTACACCAGAAATTCTTGATGTTGATTGATACAAGAAATGTATGCGCATGCGGATATTATGATGCTTCAGTGTGTGGGCAATTTCTTGTTATCCCATTTGATCCTGGGAGTTACTAAAGTGCAAGTTGCAGATGCAGAGGATACTAGATGCCTGATGTAGCACGCTGCATGATGCAAGGATTTGTTTTCTAGATTATGCTAAGTTAGAAGTGTGTTTGGTTATGCATTCAATAAGGTAACATGGCTGGCTTCCAGATGACTTCTTTGAAAAATTGCTAAAGTATCTTTACATCTTTTGAGTTGGTTCTGCTACTAGAACTTGAGGTAAAGGACTTGACGGCCATTCCGTGTGCAGACAGAGTAAGGCATACTTGAGCTTGACAGGGTTCCTTAAAGAGAGCTTAATGGTCAAGCCGTGTGCATCATTAACTGGAGCACTTGAGTCTGGCGGGGTTCACTAAACAGGTTCTCCATAATTGAATGCTTTGAAGATACGGCAGATACAGTTCAGAGACTTTTGATGGGCAGCTACATAATGATTAAGCTAGAACATTGATGATAGGGTATAAGCCTTATTTCATTTTTTTTGTAAGTTTATTAGTTACGATAGTCTGATGATGGAAAAGAGCTTAAGGTACCTAAAGCAGATGCATATTGAAGTGTAGTTGGCACAGACCGGAGGCTGTGCAGGTTCAGAGGGGGTGGATGTCGTTCAGCTCTATTGCCATGTAGAGAAACAGAGAAGACAAATGCAAGCTAAGCTTCTTTGAAGCCTACACATTTAATGGTCAACGATCAGGGATTGTTAATAGGCCAAGTTTAATGATTAATGTATGCCAGATGCGGATTTAAAAGGCAACTGATACCTTAATGATGCCAAAAATGACTATGCTTGAAGTGAGCACATATGGGATTTTATGATCTAGAACTGTAGTGCTTGAAGTGCTCTACTGGCCTGTCTTTACGGCTCATCGAGTGGAGCTAAGAAGTTATGGCATATTGAAGTTTGAGTCGATTGCAGATCCGTACCAGATTGGGCAGCTGCAGTTGAGGTGAAAAAAATAAAATGAATGCATAGGCCTGAAGTGCTCACTTTATGGAGTGCGTCGGTATTTTCGGAGCAGTGATCAGAGTCCCGGTCGCCAAGATATTAGCCGTTAAAGATTCACCGGGGGCCGGCTTCGTACCAGTTCGGTCCGCTCGATTGGAGTGCAGCAAAGTAAGTGCTCGAAGAGAATCTTGTCCAAAATATTATCTTCGACAGTGCATTGATAGTAGCTACATGTACGTCAAATGTGGTGTACGTCTCATTAAGTACAAAAACTGCCTGAAGAGCTTCATGTGATCTCATGGAAAGCATTGATTGCGGGATTGACCACGAGGGGAGAGAATCCTTGATGAGACTATTGACAAGGACTACTCGAAAGAGATGTCGTGCTTGGCAGTGCTTTGGCCGACATGTATGCTAAATGTGATGCCCTTACAAAGGCTATGGCCACCCATACTCACAATTCAAATGGCCGCCCAAGGGCCACAACCTTGGCCGCCCACTTAATAAACTAAGGGCTTTAGTGTGTAAGGGTAAAATAAAAAGCAAAGCATGGCGGGCAAGCAGACAGCGAGGGGCGCAGGGGGTGAGATGATGCTCGCAGCGCCTTCCCTGAGGCTCAGACGAGCATGCTCGTGAAGCGAAAACTCCTCGGCAGCCCAGGGAAACCACTTTCGAAGCCTGTCCCGGTGAATTTCATGCTGGTCGAACCCCGGCCCTGCCACGTCATAAATAGGACTCCCACACCACTTCAGCGATGGTGCCGTCGTTGCAGGCTGTGGGTAAGTGAGACGGGGTGAGGAAAGAGAAAAAAATATAGGGTTACGAGGGGGAGGGGGAAGCAAGAGAGGCATGAGGAGGATCTCGATTAGGAGAAAAAGAAACGCTCTCTCTCTCCCGCGCTCTCTCTCTCTCTCGTTCGTGTTGGGGACAACAGGGCAAGGAAGGCTTTTTCTCTCTCTCTCGAGTTTTCACAAGGGGCAAGCCAAGGCGAGGAGGAAGAAGGTAAGCAAGCGGAGCTTGAGAAGAGCTTCTCGAGGCAAGAAAGAAAAGCAAGGGAGGAAGCTTGTTGAGGCAAGCAAGTAGGTCGAGAAGAGCTTGTTGAGGCAAGCAAGCGAAGCAAGAGAGGCATGCGGAGGATCTCGATTAGGAGAAAAAGAAACGCTCTCTCTCTCTCTCTCTCCCGCTCTCTCTCTCTCTCTCTCTCTCTCTCTCTCTCTCTCTCTCTCGTTCGTGTTGGGGACGACACGGCAACGAAGGATTTTTCTCTCTCTCTCTCTCTCTCTCGAGTTTTCACAAGGGGCAAGCCAAGGCAAGGAGGAAGAAGGCAAGCAAGCGGAGCTTGAGAAGAGCTTGTCGAGGCAAGAAAGAAAAGCAAGGGAGGAAGCTTGTCGAGGCAAGCAAGTAGTGATAGCCGTTTTTCGGCTCTTCGTAATTGTCACAGTGATTTACCTCACCCTACCAAAATCACCCAAACACTGTGGCTATCCCTACCATTTCACTGTACATAGGCGTGCGTGAGTCACGGGACTTTTCCCATATCTTCTTAAAAAACCCTCAATTAGCTAGTCATTGGGCTAGTTGAGCCAAAAAAATAAAAATAATAAAAAATATAAGTATATTATGGCCCATGCGTATGTAAATATTTCTTTGTATATAGGGCCTAAATAAAGGATTTTTTCATAATTATTTTGGTATTTATTTAAATATTTCTACCTAGGTGTGTGTTATTTATTCTCTGTACATTGCCTCACCATTACCACAATTTTTCTTACCATTTTTCATATTCTTTATTCCATATAGAAATATTTTCATGTAAGATTCTCTTATATTTGGTGTAACTCCACCCCAACAAAAATCCAAAAAAACTAGTTTTATTTATGTGTATATTTTTTCACTATTGTGATTTTCCCTTCCTACATCTATTTTGTTTTTTTTTAGAACACCAAAAATATTTATCTTTTTATGGTAGCCCATAATGAGAGAGATTTCTTTTGACCCCTTTATATTTTTTCCACTTATATTTATTTATATTTGACATGTACATATTTTTTAGACCCCTCAAATATTTGATTTTCTTAGTTGGTACTATTCACTTATATCATAATCTCAACAATATCTTCAATTATAGACCTACCAAATAAGGTCAAGGGTAGGTGGCATGCATACATACACTATGGAGGGCTCACTCTTGGAGGTATTCAAAAGAATCATCCAAAGAAGGACCCCACAAGGACCTTGTGCATTGGAAAAAAACGGTCGGTTTTGCTGAATTTTTAAAGTTCACTTGCTCTCCGAATTTGAAAAGGTGATACAAACAAAAGTTGTAGCTCGTGGGCTGAACTTTTGCCTCAATTTATTCATATTTTTTTGAGCTACGAGCTGTGAGCTATGATTTTATTAGTGGACCCCAGTTTTCCCATGCTATGCAGCCACACTCTCTCTTCCACTTTATCATTTTCCTCTTTCACACACACTTCTCCACTCATCATCCCCACCTCTCTCACCACTCCTCTCTGCACCTTACTCACCTTCTCCTCAACCTTGAAGAATAAGAGAAACCATGGTGAACTCATACCTCCCACACACAATTCCCTTCAAAAATTGACCACCTAGTCTCCTTTTTCCGCCTCCAATTTACCCATATCTATCAAAAAAACCACAAAATTCAGCCTCTTCTCTTAAAAGACAACATCATGGTGGTTGATTACTCAGCTTCAATTACCTTGTCTCTCAAGGAAGGTCAAGAGTGAAGAAAAAATGTACCGTCAAAGCTAGTGGACCGTCAACAAGCGTCAAAATTGGCCCTACTCAAGACACTTGGAGCATCAACCTTGTAAAAAATCCACTTTTTCTTACCTCTTAAGAGTTTTTATTCCTTATTTGTATCCTACATGGATACTCCCATTGTAAATATCCAATTCCATTTGTAAATTAATACTAACTCTACTAACACTAACCCACTATGAAAAGTCATATCACCTCCATTTCTCTCCTCTCTCTTTCCCCACCAACTTCTTGATAATTCCAAGCAAAAGAAATTAGATAAATTGCTTAAAATCTAACCCAACCATGGTTAGAGGAGTAACCCTAGCCTTCAAAATTGCTATAAAAGGAGGGTGTAGCTAGCACAAAAGGGAGAGCCATAAGCAAGAGCACTATGCTATAGCTTGAGAAGCCAAGCTCAACCTCTCTAGAAGGAGCTCTTGAGTGGAAGCTCATTGTCTTATGCATGTGCATGTGTTGTAATAGGGGATTAGCAAGGGAACTCTATGCCATTGTAAGAGAGAGAGTGATCATTCAATTGAGAGTAGGAAATCTATCATTTCTCCTACTAGTGTAAGCCCAACATTTGCTGAATCAAGGAGGGTGGATTTGGACTAAGCTTGGATACTTTGTCTCCCTTCCAATGTGAAGTAATGGACAACAATGATGCGTAAGTGTCTTGGTGTTTTTTGTTAAGTTCTTGATAGCTTGTCTTTGGTGTTGTCATCAATCTAGCCATAAATCCCACATACTGTAAGAGGGCGACAGGGTGGAGAGGACTCCCCTGGCTTTAAGACAGTGATTGGGGTGGCTTTTCTTGTGATGTGTTGTGGTGAAATTTACGCAAGCTATGTTGAACAAATACTAATCTCACTTTGATTTGTCATGACAGATTTGTAAGAAGGTATTAATGCAACAAGCACCCCCTCCCCCTTTCTCTCTCTTTCTTACATATATATATTTATGTTTGCTTGATCATTAACGATACACTTCAAAGCAGCCCGAGCACCATCTCTCTCTCGTGTTTTAGTGTGTGAGAGTATTCCATTGGTGTTAGGGTTAGTGTAAATTCCTTGCTTGTTTGTGGGTTGCTCTAACGATTCTCCTCTTTTGTGTCCTAGTTCGCTCTTAAACTAGGTGGTGCCCCTTGTGTAGTTGGGATTTGGCTGGGGGTTTGTTGTTTTGGTTTGTGTTGTGTTGTGCCCCAGCCCCATTGAGCATCACGGGAGCCTTGAAGGGTGTCTAGAGGTTGCTCTTCTTGTTGCCCGCCCCGGACCGCCTCAGTAGGTCGAGAAGAGCTTGTCGAGGCAAGCAAGCAAAGCAAGGGAGGAAGCTTGTCAAGGCAAGAAAGTAGGTTGAGAAGCTTGTCAAAGCAAGCAAGCTTGACCAAGGCAAAGCTCTCTCAAACTCTCTTTCGATCTCGTTCTTGAAGCTAAGCAAGGAAGAGCTTGGACGACTATAAACCCCTAAGCTATCGGGGCGAGTTTGGCAGATCTCTTAAGGGAAGTGAAGGAGTAAAACTGAGGAATCTGTGAAGGGGGTGAAGACCGAGAAAGACGGGGGGGATGTTGAAAGATCTCTCTCAATCTTTCTCTCAATTAAGCATAAAAAGGACGACAGAGGCGATCAAAGGATGCTACATAGAGATAGCTTGCAGAGAATTTGGCAATAATTGAAGCATAAAGATTGAGGCAATGAGCAGAATTAGGTAAATGAGACAGATAAAGCGAAAAAGGGAATCTCATCACCGACAACAGTCTGAAGGTTGATTAAGAATTTTGTTAAGTCCGGTGTCGTTAACGGCCCGGTTAATCCTGTAACGGGAGCTTAAACTCCTAGTTAGTAGATTATCCAAGTGACGGTGCTGTTAACAACCTGCCTTGGCTAAGAATTCAGTTGTACTCAAAGATTTAATTAATTAATTGAAGGGTACGATGATTTCCAAATTCAGTTGCATCTCTTTCTCTCATTCCCTCTCTTTCACACCTCTCACAGCCAGAGGCCCGGCGCCGCCCGACTCATGTAGCGAACACATATCCCTAGACAACGCACAAACTCCCCGACTTCAAAAGATTCAACAAACTCATTGAAAAACACTTCTATGACAACAAAGGTGACAATGTTCTTGGACTCTCTGTCTATTAAGTCAGCCTTCAAATGTCGTGCATAGCTAGCTTTAGGTATTTTATAAGTACCATACTTGCATAGCACTTTTCCCTCAAATGAAAAACGAAAGGTAATAGCATCAGAAAGCTCTGATATGGACAAAACCCTAAGAGAAGGCACTAATGCCAATTGCGAGCCAAAGTTGTCACTTATTGGTTCATTACTCTCCTCTGGTGTGACAAAAACGGAGCTCGAGTCACGAGGCTGTACAGAGAGGCATGTGACATAAATATGTTATTCACAACCTTAAACAAGCTTCAAATCGTGGAAATAATAGAAATACATTACCACGTGCATAGCTTAGAGATTTTCTTAAGGCTTTATAAGGGGATGACCTCTTCAAATTTGGAGAAAGCTTTTTCGAAAGCTTTGGGGACAAATCGGATTTGAAAGAAGGAGAGAAATGTGTTTCAGGTAACTTTAACAAACCAGAGGAAGCAGGAAGGTCTATCATAGCTTGCACACCCTCTTTACCCACATTAGAACACTCAAGGTCGTCTTCAAAATCGAAAGCAAGTTCCTCCTTATTCAAGTTAGGATTTGTAAGAATGTATTATAAGTTTCGAGCAAGAAATCAAGGCAAAACGTGTAACAATAGCTCAAAACTCAATAGAGACAAGTTCAAAAGGCCCTAACCAGACATTGTATGATCCATGGAGACTTGGTATGTAGGTAGAGCTTAGACTTGATAGTACAAGTCCACAAAAGGGAGAGACGAAGTGAGGAAATAGCAACACAGAAGAAATATCCCAACACGTTATCAAGAAGACCAGAGGAGCAGAAAACGCCTTGCAAACTCTATATATAACTGGATGGCTAGAGGCTTTTATAAAGAATGCAAACGTGATGGATATTAATACAATAAGCTGGACAATCATAAGCTAAATATCCAGGTCTTAAAAGCGGATCTCTAGAGAGAGAAGGCTACAATTCAGGTCTTTTAAAAGTCACTTGCTAGTGAGAGAAGATAATAATAAACAAAATTGGCAAATCGAGGCAAAAAAGTTTCTTCTTTACGGTGGGTGACAACTGGCACCGAGATATATGAGAATATCCAAGCTAAAAACAAAAGCCAATAAGATTTTTCACTGTTAACAAGGCATTTATCAGACATACAGAAAGATATAATACATCAAGGACCAAACTCGATTTAAAAATATAAACCCAAGCTCAATCAAAACACCATATGGTCACTTTCATATCCGCAACGAACCCATAGTAGGAACAACAATCCAAAATATTGTTCAAAAATAATAACAAGAAAATAGAAACTGCTTCTTCAAAATATTATCCGTTCAAATAAAGGCAGCTCAGGGCTAGACTTTCCCGAGTATCACAACTTCTACCTGCAGTGAGGTAGACCTCCATATACCATACACCAAAACTGAAGGCTTCAAACAAACACCAAATTACATTTCTATATAGCATGCCAAATCACAAAAGCCAGAAACTTGTTACAAAATTTACAGAAAAACCAGAGCATGTTAAGCATAACACAAACCATACACAAATTTCACCTAGCAGCTAACTTGCACGACATCGAATATATAAACAATGTTAATTGGCAGATATGAATGTGAGACTTTCACAAAACAAAGCCATATTACATCAACAAGCCGTAGACAGAGTAAGAAACATAGATACTCCAATCCTATTAATTCTGCCAGCAACCTGGAAAAGGTACAGATAACCCTCCATCCAGAAAAGAACCCAATATTTTTAATAATAATCTGCATACAATCATAGAACAAAAACGAAGCGAAAGCTGCACCATCTTGAAAGATTTCCATCCACATGATTTTTGTTGTTCGTGCGCATTGTAGCTGATACCCAGCAACTCACTGCCAATATACAAACATGTAGACATTCAGATGCTCAAACCTTTTAGCAACAACCAAAAAGGACTTAAACAACCACTTGCATCAGCCTATTTCACATGCTTTCCGCTATTTAACAGAGCCGGCACCATCCTCCTCACGGTTAGAATACATCAGACAAGCAGAGGTCAAGCATGACATGCCTCCCATCGCATGGAACAATGGGGCACCATTCTTCTCACGGGTAGCACACATTGGGGCGACAGAGGGCAGGCATGAATCGAGCCAAAGCAGCATTCTTCAGAGACAGTGCTTCGGCAGAGGGCAAGCATAAATTGGCCGGAATCAACGAGTCGTAGCACCAACAACAGTGCTTCGGGAACAAAACAGGGGCGAAACCATCGCTGTCCACATGGCAAACCCTAGCGCTTAACACAGGCAGCACCTAACACGGAACACCAAAACACAAGCAGAGAAACGTGCGTAGAGTTCGGCAGCTTACTCGAGGAGCAATGACAGATCCCCTGTCAAACAACGACTTAAGACACACATGGAAAGACCGACTGAGGATACGCGCGTGCCTTCAAACGCCTAGATGGCTACCACAAGCAGCAAATAAAAAAAAACAAGGCCAGCATGTACTCACGCCATCTGTGAAAGCAAGCTCACGGACTTCACTGAAGAGTAGGCAAGCATTCTACAAACAAAAGCCTAACCTAAAACATAACAAACAAAGCTTTAGTCTTCATCGTTCAAGCTCATACACGGGCTCGGAACCCAAAAGCAATGCATACACAGAGGTCTCGCAAAGCGGGAGTAGGCGAGCGAAACGAGGTCTCCACTCATGACCACCCTATAATTTTTATAGGGGCGGCTTCTTGAGCTCCACCTGATAACGCTCCAATCACAAGACCCTACGTGGCCTCATCTATCCCCACTCACCTAGGATACCCTTAGATTTTCCCAATTCATCTAAAATGGTGCTACCTTGATATTGTTTATCCCGTGGGTCTCGTATGACATGAACTTCTATGGTTTCAAGACCTAAGAAATCATAGATCTTAGATTCTTGTCTATATCTATGTGGATTTCGGTCATAATATATACTTGTATAATCACAATGTTGAAGACTGACTTTTGAGATGGGTGAGAGTTTGGCTTTGGACAGATTTTTGGGTTCACACAGTAATGTCATTTAGCTCTAGAGAGGATGTGCTATGATAGATTCTTTCTTCAAAGATAAACCATCATTCTTGATCTATCATTGGTATAATTCTATGAGATGGTATGTAGACCTCTCAAACACTGGTCAAATCTTTTTGTACAATTTCCCTTCTTGATCTACATAATGTGTATAGGATTTATGTATGCCATACAATGCTAGTAGCATTCACTTTGATATATCCCTTAGAATCATAAATGATTGCACACTACTTGCTATGGATTAGGTTCATTTGAAAGACTAGCACTCTTTTTGACCACCTTAGACTCATAAATGATTTCACACTACTCATTGTGGATATAGGATCATTTGTGAGCCTAGCACTATTTTTGACCTCCAATGATAACTGAAGAGTCTAACTAAATTCATGCATGAATTTGTTGTTTAAGGGCTCCAACTGAAGCTGTTCAGGTGCCTGTGCATCTTCATGTATATTTTGAACTTTAAGTGTTTTTACTTGTGTTTCTAATCATGCTAATGCAAGAACATTTGATTGCACCAAAAATGGTAAGCTAGATGCACTTACACCAAAATTTTCCTTTCCCATTTACTCATGTTGTGCTTTGTATTTACTATGTTCCTATTGTATGGATTCTTGGGACAATCCTCTAGAAAATTTCCACCTTTTATTCCATAATCTGAGTAGTACACCATTACCGGTGGTACTTCAATTATCTCCTCCATCTCAAGATCTTGCTGAGAAGTTTTTGCTTCTACGTTGGCTAAGTTGTCGCCATCCTCTTTTAGAACACTTAGCAGCATGTTGTAGACTGCTCCATCTTGACCTCTATACTCTGCTTGGCTTGGTTATCTGATAAGATTGACTTCTATTGGCTGGTGTATTGGGTCTTCCAATTGTGGCTCTCCATTGTAGACTCGACCACTGTAGTCCATGTATAATGATTGTGATTACACATGCACCAATTGTATGGTCTGTTGGCTTGTGCAAATGTTTGGATAACCACTTTGGTCAATTTTGCAAACTTCTATCTCTCCACCTCATCTTTGAGGTTGCAATACCTGGCTCCACTAAAATTTGTAAACATCTAGGAGTTCTCTGTATCTAGCTTCACTCTAATCAATAGGATCTTGGCTCCTCTGCTACTTTTATTGCTCATCAAATACCTATGGCCTTGTAAATCAGCATAAGAAACCTTGTCTTTACTATAGCCATGGAGCTGTAAGATTTGCTCTATTGTGCTATGCTCCATGCTATTGTTGCTAATTGGTTTTGATACGATTGAACTCTTGGATCGACTCAAGTCCATGTTGGCTCAATCTATATCACTTCCTCGTAGCAAAGTCTCATGTTGTCCAATGGGATTTTCCTGCTTTGCATTTTCCAATTTTTGGCTGACAGGCTTACTTCTAACTTCTGGCATTCTTTGATTGAACTGCAGCAACACGTTCCAAAATTGGCTAGAATACTGATGATTTCCACAAAAGGGATTAGGACACAGTTGGGAGGATTTTCTAACTTTCTAAGGAAAAATTTGAGCTCTCTTGAGTTTTACAACTCAAATTTTGCCCATTTGTTCGAAAAGCAGCTCAATTAGTGAATTTGGCTTGTGACATTAGCCTTAATTGCAAGGTGTTACCGATAAATGATTTTGAATTGGATCTTGTTGTGATCGTTTTCTAGCTGGTCACTTTTTGGCGTATTTTGCAAGATCACTTTGTTTCAGGCAGACTTGATTTGCTTTCTTTTTTGACAAGTTTTACATTTTTCTACCTCATTACCACACGGCTTTGATTCAATCGTTTTCTCTCTATTTTTGGACTAAAACTCGGTCTGCTCTTGATGTGATACGTCTGCAAATTTTTTTTGACACATCTCTCTCTTTGTTTATATTTTTTTAATTATTTGATACTTTTGCAAATTTTAGCAAATTTATGATTTTTAGTTTTTTTTATGATTTTTAGTTTTTACGTGATTTATTATGATTTTTAAAGATTTTTTGACTTTTTAATGAATTTTCAGGACCTTTCACGTTTTCATATGATTCTTAAGATTGTTTTAGGAAACTTTTTAGTGATTTTTCCATTTTTTAAAACTTGTTTATGATTTTATATTTTTTGAATTTTCTTCTACTTTTTTGATTTTTTTAATTTTTGATGTTTTTTCTAATTTTTATTTGTTTTTTTTAAAGTTTCTTTATATTAATTTTTTTTTCTTTCTATTTTTATTTTATTAATTGATTTATATTTTTTGAACATTTTACTGATTTTTTGATTTTTTAATTAATTGTTTTTTGAGTTTTCATTATTTTTGGCATTTATTTGACTTTTTAAAAGTTAAAAAAAAGTTGAATTTTCTTACAAATTAGATCAAAGTAAATAAAAATTAAACAAAAGTTTATTACCTGTGGACGTGTGTAGCCTTGAACGCGGTACAGAGGAAGAGACAGAGGCAAGGGGCTAAGAGAGAAAAAAAGAGGGATGCTGCTCTGTTTTTGTCCGTGTGTGTGTGTGTGTATGCGAGTAGGTCAATCATCAAAGAACAGTGCCTATAAGGCTAGAGAGAGAATAACAGCTTGTCAATGTGCAGTAGAGGAGAGAGAGAAGAGAGAGAGAGAGAGAGAGAGAGAGAGAGAGAGAGAGAGAGAGAGAGAGAGAGAGAGAGAACAAGAGAGAGGTGTGTGTGTGTGTGTTGGTGCTTTTTTGCCTTGCAATCAACGTGATGGAAAGCGAAAGAGACAAAGAATCTCAAGGGTGGCGGGTCCCACGAGAGAGAGAGAGAGAGAGAGAGAGAGAGAGAGAGAGAGAGAGAGAGAGAGAGAGAGAAAATAAGCGCGCTTTCTTGAGAGGGAGAGTTTTTGTTTTTAAAATTTTTGAACCTTAATAAAATTAAGAGGGGGTTCTCACCAATATGAGTCATCGAATCCAATTTTTCATCGAAAGACAAAGCTTACCATCGCATTCATCATAGATTGTCTTGCAACATTGTTGGGCCGCACACCAAAGCTTGTGATCAACCATCGAATTGAGTTGTGGTCAAAGTTCTCAGAATTGTCTTTTTTTTTTTGAATCTCAAAAAATTGCCAAAATTAGCCTAAAATTAGCCAAAAACTCAAAAATTCCAAAACAAATGCCAAAAAGTCATAAAAGTTCTTGAAAATTTTCATAAACCACAAAAAATAATCCACAATCACATTTAAACACTCTTGACATACACAAGCAAGCCAAAACTAGCAATTTTTGATCAAAAACACTAATTACAACAAAATCACCTAATCGACCTCCAAAAAGTGCGAATCACGCAAAACTCAACCAATGAGGGCATAAAAGTGCTCCAAATTTGTGCCGTCATTATGCATCCAAAAGAGCTCATCAAGATCATGTTTTATCAAATTTTTACGAAAGTATTAGAAATTAATACAAAAACTAGCAAAACAAAATTATAAAATTTATCCATAATTTACAAAATAAATATCCAAGGCATTTAAGAGTCCGTACATTACTATATCTGCAACCTAGGCACACAAATTGATGTATTATTATAGCTTGGAACTTTTGTTGAGCCCGTAACACGTTACAATTATTACAATGGCTTGAAATAAATCTAGAAATTACAATACATGGCCATTTTGAGAAAACGTAAAAAATGTGTAGTTCCAATCTTTACTGCTTCTTTGCATTAATCCTTGATGCGCATTTACAAGGCTTGGGAGTTTAACATCTTCTGTTCACTAACATCGGCTTAGTTAACAACATGTTCGATATTACAAGATTCTAGCTTCTCTCTATGTTGTGTACAATCTTTGGTTTAGCCTTGGTTCTTAGTATAGGAGGGTAGTTTTTCTCATACGTTCCTCTGGTGAACTTTCAAATTATTCTCTCTTGATGTATGGATTGACAATACACCCCTTTCTCTTACAAAGGGGCTAAATGTCCCTACATTATAGTCTTGGGTGGGCCTAGATTCTTTACAAAGAGGGTACACCACAAACTGCTTATTGTTTCTTTTTACATGTATGTCATGTTTACTTTATGAGATGCATTGCACCTAGGTCATCCTAAACTTTCATATTGAACATGTTGTTTTCTTATACGTTTCCTTTAGAGTATGTGCAACAAAAATTGCATACATCACACTCTCTTGCACTTAAATTTGCACACATTAAATACGATCTCACTTAAAGCTGCATACATTATGCATTTGATTGAATGTTTGAGGATCTAAATGTGAGAACCAAGATATATTATTTTTTTATTAGAGTCCTACTTTCTTGTGCATAATACAAGCTATACCCACATTATGATTGGCATTGGAAAGGTGATGAAAGTGGAGCGTTGCTTTGTGGAAGAGAGCGTATACATGAACCTAATAGCTTCACATGGAAGAAGGTGATGCAAACCTATATGGATTAGGAATCTATTACCTTTGATATCCAGGTTGAAGCTAGCTGAAAAACCAATATGGGCCATCTTGGTGTGTAAAAGGCTTAGTTCAGTTGACATTTATCAATCTTGCATGAGTGTTCCACACACTATGATGCACACTCATTGAGTTCACACAGACCACAGACATTGGGAGGGGCACTATGGAAAATTGATAAAAACCAAGGTCAATGGATATGGATGGAGGAACATGTTCTACATAAGGAATCTAGTGAAAGCTTGCAATGGGCGGACATTTGAAACCATAGCCATCCACGAGGCTATAATTCTCTCTTTCACACATAGTGGCCTTATTACAATGCTAGGGATTTCTTGAAATCTCAAGAGGCAACCCATTTTCAGCTTCAAGTATTGGAATTGTCACACACTTGACCATTGTCATAATTTTGACTCAATGAATCTTTATTCATATCCTCCATCTTTTGGGGAGCAGACCTAGCTTTACCAACATTTTGGAATTTGAAGGGGACATATAAGCAGTATAATTTTTTTACGAATGAACTCAAAACTTTTCGAACCTTTTGGAGTTAGAATGTACACTTTGAGATCTTTCTATTGATATATATAATGCCATGATATTCTTCATTGTACTCTTTGAGATCTTTCTATTGATATATTATATAACTCCATGAGATTCTTCATATTTTAAAAGATTTCATTTCTTCATGTGAAAAATCCATCTTATAAAAAGAATCTTCTTCAAATCCCCATTTTAGTGGAGATGACAAGTACTAAGAATCAAGTATAACTTTGTCAAAGTTTGTTGATTTGGGACCTACTTCCTAAGATGTTTCCAATATGTCATTTGATGGGATTTTGATCAAGTCTTTATGGACTTCACCTCACTATCAATGTCTCTTGGAGATAAAAGTGATTGCTCAAACACAACCAAGTGACCCTAGTGGCTCTTAATATTCTATGTTAGCATGGGGGTAAGAGCATTGGATTAAAAGAAACTAACATTGTATGCAATTTCTTTAGAGCTTCTCATTTTAAGATGCAAAAGTTGACCCCAAAATAATAATCTTTTAGATGAGTCACACGTTTTCCTTTGAACGACTAAAACTCATTTGTGTAATTTATGTATCATGTAGAAATCCGCATGAGTAAAGCGTTACGCTCAAATTATAGCTTGTTGTCCACTGTACAATCAATATTTTGGACCCCAACCACCTTGGAGAACCACTATATAGATTCATTGGATGAAGAAATCTGCTTAACTAAATCAAATATTGATTAGATAGGCTGATAAATGTATTTAGATTTTTGATATCACTTTGTGAGTGCGGGTTATTAATCGTAATTTTTGATCAAGATTACCTATACATGTAGGGGTGCTACCTAGGGGGAGTTTCCTATGGCATCGTGAGTTGAATGAGTGGTCTACATATGTTTCATGGTTTGTTTTGGTGAGTTAATTTCAAGTGTTTGAGGCCCATAAACTCATGTGTGGATGGTTAGTCAATCCGAACCATATGGGAAAATATGCATAAGGTGACTTCCTTTTTGTGTCACGGTTGTTTGTATGGGTCTCATATGAATGATGTGATAATGTGAAAATCTATGTTATGGGGCTGAGCTTGATACATTGATTTGAGGTCGAATATGTACACATTATGAAAATTGTAGACTCAAATTTGGTCTTTTTAGCGCTAGAGAGAGAATGTTCTGCAACTAATAGATGGCGGGCAACTGTAACGGTAGCTCGGTTTTTCCTTATTTTTATGTCAAATTTTTTCATTTTCAAAAAATAATCTTTAGTTGTTTCAAAAATGTAAATACTAATACACATTTGGATTTGCTCAAATCTCTCTTCTATCAGCACTAAATACAAGACAAATGTGGTATAACTCACACTCAATGCACTTTTGCACACTTTTTTGATATGAGAGATTTCATGCTATTCCCGCTCAGTCCCATCCACTTGCACTCAACATACTATTCTTTTTACATCAAACTGCATGCTATTTGTCCTCAATGACACTACTAAACACTATCCCTCTCTCTACTGTGTTGTGCATCTTAATGCCATAAAAAAAACACTAATGGAGAAAAGACCTCGATGACCATCCGCAAGTAATTATTATGTGGAAATATTCAACAAATTCAATTTGAACAATGGTCATTGGATTTCCACCACCATTACAATTAGAATTTGGTAGATGAGAAAGAGAAAGTGCATCTTAATGCCATAAAAAAAACACTAATGGAGAAAAGACCTCGATGACCATCCGCAAGTAATTATTATGTGGAAATATTCAACAAATTCAATTTGAACAATGGTCATTGGATTTCCACCACCATTACCATTAGATTGGCAGACGAGAAAGAGAAAGTGCACAAAAATTGAAAGTGTGAACAGCTGCAAAGGCAGGGTGAAAGACTTTTGCTTGTCACAAACGAGAAAAATAGTCAAAGAGGTGCTCATTGAACATGCATATATGCACTCAGAGCTACATCTGAGAGAAATGTCAATATTTTTTTTGTCTCACCAACCAAACTATGCATTTACTAACCTCCACTAAAGATTTTTTTAAACAATATTTTACTTGTGTTTAACTTGTCTATTGGAGATATCTATCCCTCAAACAAACAAGACTGGTAGCCGGTGGATTACATTATAGGAATTTTTTATGCATTCCATGCATGATGGGTGAGCTACTATATAATACTACTGCAAGGTAACACACCCCTTTTGAACACTCTGGTGTAGTCAGATTTGTCAAATTTGGTCTCGAGATGCCTCTTGAGACATCATACGTGTATGATGTCCAAGGTTACAGAATTTCAATTTTTTTCTTCATAGAACTTTTGCAAATGTCCTCTTGTATTCACAACATCAATCAATCATGAAAAAATATCAACAAAAGCCTGTTCATTGCATTTTTACCGTTAAAATCAAACTTTTTCGTGATTTCAAATACAAACAAGCACTTCAACAAATAATTCAGTGATGAATACCTTTAGATCAGAATTAGATCACTTACCTAAAGCTACTCCTACTCATCATATGGGGTGTTGCAATTGTAAATAGAGAAACACTTCACTGCCACACACAAACTAGCAAATGCTTTTATCACCTCACAAATCACTCGACCACCAACAACTACTCTAATCTAAAACTAGTACTACAAATTCTAACTAAATCTATCTAGTCACAGACCCTCGGCAAGACACACGCTTCTTGGCTGTCCACTTGATCTTGGAATATTCTCTTTCGGATCCACTTAAGAAGAATGCTCTCTTTACCGAGACCAAATGAAGCAACCATCATATGGGTGTTAGTAGGATTACCTACTCAAGTCCTTCTGTCCCCAACAATGTTGCGGGAGCAAACCACACCACCTATAAAGTGCATGCAACACTACCTAGATCAACATAATGTCAATCGAGGACACAGATGACACAATAGGCGCATGGAGGCAGTCTATATAGCTTGTTAGACTGAGACCATCCCACACATACAACACTCCGGAAGGTAAACTAAACCAAAATCAAGAATCTCAATGCTCTCAACCACACCACCGAGCCCACATATACACAAACAGAAGGAAAATCACCAAATCATACCAGAATCGTATGAAACTTAAGGAACACCATCCCCTCACTAGGATACACCTACTCTAAAGCCACTTAAATTCTAACTGTTCAACTCTTAATAAGAGCTATACCAAAGTCACATTTTTCCCCACTGGTTTTTTTCCCTTTGGTCATCCAAGTTTAAGACCATCCTAATCTAGAGACACCACCCATCACCATCCTATTGTATATATTCTTTCTACATTAACAATAAGAAATTGCTACCCAAATCAATTGACAATGACTTGGAGCAACAACTACAGATCATTGTGTACTTTTCAAGAGAAAATATTACCTTTATGTACAACGGCAAAGATTCAACAAGCAATGGCTATCCATGACAGAATACTTGTCATCGACAGGGTTGATTATACTAACATCCTCTTGAAGATTCTAAGAAACTATAGCAAGGCAATAGTCCTTTCTCAAGTCAAACAACTCCATGATATCATTTAGCATAACATAATGGTGATCACCGATCGGGATGGGGGAGAAACATTTGTTGGAAAATCCCCCTCTGGGAGCTGAACACCCTCCAAAACACGTAAAGAACAGTTTGAGGTGGCGCCATCTCATCACCAGTAGGCCCCGGCTGCGCTTTGCCTCCTCCGCTGTGTCCCGGTGGTCATTTAAATTGACATTCAAATATAGTACGAGTCTAGTATAGTATTCCACGACACGACACTTCCGTCTATGTACAGGACATTTGATGTCATTCCTATGTAAATGCTTTGGAAGCTTGAGGCTGCTCCTGTAGATAACATCTTTCTTGAGCGGTTGAAACATATATCCTTCACATGCACATATCGGCAGTCCTCAAACTCAAAAGTGCCCTCGGCCATCTGTTGCTCATATGCCTGCTCAAACTCTTCAAGAAAATGTCTTGTAGAAGCTAGCCACTCTTGCAATGAGAAGTGAGGGTTAAAGATTGGCTTGATTTCTTGCTCCTGCTGCTGCTGAAGCACAATTCGATAGAGAAAATGGAATAGTTTGTCCTTTGGATCCTCGTTAGAGCAAGGCAACTCCTCCTCTATCTCAATCTTGAAGGTATCCATTTGTAAAAGGAGACAAACAAATCTTTGAAAAAGAGGAGGCTACTTTGAAAGCACTGGCTACGACAGGGGCACTAAGTAGGAAAAGAGAAAGGCAATATTTATAGACCCATCCCACCAATGATTGTAATTATTTTGGTGCATTGAAGAGGACACACAACCCGAGGCAATCAGAACCACAGGATGTGCCACTTTGCGAGAGCAAAACCGAAAAAAACAGAACCTCTATAGCCTCCACACCACCCAAAAACAACCTATGCATACCTATCATAAAGGGGCGCAATACCATGAATACGGGGTTCCACAAGAGCGCGAGAGCAAACTATGGCCGGATCTATAGTGGCCGGCCACACCAGTAATCCAAAAACGATAGATAGGTAGCGAGTGAGGGACAAAACTCTCCTCAACTCGATGAACCAACACAGCTTTACAATGAAAAAGAAAGGGGTTCGGAGCACGATGGCTCTCCCTTTGACTGGCATACAAAACGGGAACTTGAGATCCTCTCCAGAGACCAGCAAATACCTCAAAAACAATTCGATACTCTGGCTCAGCTGAGTTCAGGTAGAGCACAAAGCAACCACAACCCGATGCGGATGTCCATTTGCATTGCCTCAAGTCTTTTCTAGCATCCATGTTTGCTTGTTTTTACTGTGATTGGTAGCACAATATTCAGCACATTTGTTTAGTATTAAAACATTAGATTCAATATGATTTTCTATCATGATTCCTTGTCTAGGTTTAAGAATCAAGCAGTCTGATTAAGCTATTTTGATCAAGTTAGGCTTTAAATATCTTCTCTTAATACCATGGAGAATGCCTTCCTAATAATCAATGGTTACTTTAGGTTCTTAACCCAATTTAGGCAGTGTTGTGTGCAATGTACTAGGGATTTCTAGTGGGCTTAGTCACTATTGACCTTTAGCTTAAGTATTATAAAGGGAGTTTACTAGTATGACGAGCCTGGGAGGGTAACGTGTCAAATGAACCCCCCAAAGTTAAAAAAATTGAAAGGCAATGAAAAACAAAAAACAAAGTGCCAACACATGTAAAATCCTAATTCGGTACTTCACCCATATGTATTGCCTATGGTACTAAAGCCTTAGAGGTTCCCAGTGTGGGCGCTTTCCTTTGAAAAGCAAAAAGACCAAGGCATACAAAATAAACACACAAATCGAATGAATTAATGTGAAAAAACTTTGGGGGGTCAAAGAAAAGGGAAATTCAAGCAATGATTTCATAAGTAATTCGTTTTATTGTAGCTTAACTAGAAGGTCTTCTAGGTATAGCCTCTAGTCAGCCCTCGACATGCAATACTTTGCTCTTGCGATTAAACAACTTAATTGACCGGAGATAATTGAGAAGCTTGCCCATGGTATTAATAGTTGACCTCTAGTGCCTCTCAACCGTTGAATTAGCGACCCCAGACTTGTTTATTTTTTTACCTCTATAAAAAAGTGCTTATGCGTTTCATTATATTAGAGTTTAATGTTTAATGCTAATTTTTTAAATATTTTGTTACCAATCAATTTGTGTGCCTATTAATTGCATATGATTTTTTATTGTATATGAGAATGCAATTACTATGCGATTTATGGTTGATTTTGCAAGAAAGCTCAAGACTCAAATCGGATGCTCTTCCACCTCAACGAGCAGGATTCATCTCAATAGCTTCCAAGGATGGAATCTACATCAGGAAGCGGGGCATGTTAACCCTTACGGACATCCTATCACCTTCGACGGATGCCTTATCCTTAGTTGATTGAGTCATGGACCGGGCTTGTCGGTCCAATAGGAAAAGGATAAGAGTGATCACCGATGAGAGGCGCACTCTAACTGTAACATTCAAGGGTTAGTTGGCTAAGCATGGGCGCCCAAGTGTGAATGAGGTGACCTCATATAAAAGTCACCTAAACCTAAAAATCACTCATTCTATCATTTGTGCAATTGAAGAGTGCTCTTGCTCCATCTCCATCTTCTTCTTCATCTCCTTGTGTGTGTGTATGCAAGAGAGAGAGAGAGAGAGAGAGAGAGAGAGAGAGAGAGAGAGAGAGAGAGAGGGAGACGTCGAGCATTGTGACAACTTGGCGGCGGCAAGACGGTTGAGCGTGGCACGATTGTAGCTCCCTCTTCTTTGCAGCAAGGAATCCTCCACGAAGGCAAGTGTAGGGCGGTGAGTGACACACCCTTGCTCTCTTGAGCTTGCTAGATTAGTCCGGTTGTGTGCTTGCAGCCATTTGTGGCTCGTGCATAGTGTACGGCAAGTCCCTTGCTTTGACACGTTGTCAAAAAGTGTGCGATCTAGCTGGGAAGGTGCAGAACCTCTGGCTGTGAGAGTTCATGATGAGAGTCACAAACCCTTTGCAAGAAAGCGTTTGTGGAGAATCACCAACCGTCTTTCTAAGAGTGACATAGAATCTAAGAGCGTTCATGACAGCAAAGTCACAAACCTTCTTTCCTATCGTGCTTGGAAATTGCTTGTTTTCGTAGTCGAGAGTATGATGAGAGGATCATCAAATCACATTCAATTTCACTTAAAAAGACCATCGAAAAACATTAATGTTTCAGACATGAAACCTTGATGCTCATACAAGCACAATTCTCAATCAAAACGCAAACCTCTTTGGTATCATTTAGCCTCGCCCCCAATTACATAGTCGTAGCATCAAATAGTTGAAAGGAATGCTCAAGCTTCCACCTTCTTGGAGACCATTTTTTGATTTTGCAGAGATTTAAGAGCTTCTATATTGAAGCCCAAACACCATTTTGATAAGGGGAAACCCTAATCCACTCCCTCACAAGCTCAGTTACAAGATTGTGAAGAGGCGGGACTGCAACACACATAGATTGGGCAACCATGGAAGCTATTACACAGTAGAGAAAAATTTCTGGTTTTTTCTCTGTAAAAAGCAGCCCTCTCTCTCTTCCCCACAGCATTTTCAGCTGATGTGTCAATTTTAGGCCATTTTTACATTTTGGACCAAAACTAGGCCATTTTCAGCTCATTTTTGACCAAAAAATGCCATTTTTGATGCGAAAAATCCCAAACAGAGTCAGAAAAATCCCTAAATTTGTGGGATCACTCGTATAAGCATAAAAAGCATAGATAAGCATCATTTTCCATCAATATACCATTTCGATCACTTTCCATGATATTCTGCAACGGTGCCTGTTAGCTGCTATTTTTGGCAATTTTTACCCGCATCAATCTTTATAGGCGAGATGAGTGTGCCACCATGAAACACTTGGAATATATACATTGTAAAACCAAATTAAGCATCTTATCTTGTGGAAGAGAATGCAAATGTTCCACATCCAGGGCCATGACATTTCGGATAGGTATGTACATGATAATGACCGCAATAGACACTTCAACATATAGCACAATATGTACATGATTGCTTTTATTTGCATACATCGAGAAGTATCAAGAGTGAGGTGAATGTTTTATTTCACACTATGTACGTGCCACGGCATGACATCCACCCCCTCTGAACCTGCACATCCTCCGGTATGTGCCACAACAACATTTGTAGAGCATTAAAACTCACGGTCAGACGCCATATTCTCACTTTCATCCTCAGTTTGCATATAGTTGGATTCATCATCCTCTTCACTTGGTTGTGCATCAAATGGATCATAATCCCCTCGTCTTTTGAATAATTTAATTCTTTTTCCTGCAATGGGAATTTTCAGTTCAGTCCCATCCAGTTCACGCAAGGTGTAAGTTGCATTTCCATGCACATGTTTGACAACATAAGGAAACCATCTCTTTGCAAGCTTCCTGATTGTAGAGTGCTGGTTTTCAAGGCTACTATCATACACCAACACCCAATCACCTTCTTCAATGTCTTTTGGTATGAGCCTATGCATCTTGTCAAATTTGTCTTTGTTTTTCAACCTTGCATTCTTTAGTCGAGCTTTTGCAAGCTCAATGTCTTTAGACCTTCTTTCCAATTGCCGTATGCGCAATGCAAGAAGGTCTTCTCTACTCATTCCATCTTCCCATGGCAATACATTCCATGTAAGAACTACATCTTCAATTGGATTCACAGGTTTTTGACCATACATCAATTCAACACGCATGTGTTGTACGGCCAGCCCACAATGCAAATGGCAGTAACCTTGGCCACTCTCCAAGATTACCTTCACAAGCCTTAGCTAAAGCTTTGATTATTGGAGGATGTCCTCCTTCACTTTTGCCATTCCCCTCTGGGTTATAAGCACAAGTTAAAGCTAGTTTGATGCCCATTCTAGAGAAGAATTCCCTTAATTCATCAGCATCCAATTCTCCTCTATCTGCAGTTATCTTTCCCACACACCCATAGCGACAGATCACATCTTCAAGAAGAAATTTACATACAGATTGTGTACTCTTTGTCCTCAATGCTCGCCCTTCAACTTGATTAGACAAATCTTCTCTTGCAAGCACCAAATACCTCATTTGCCAAAGTCCCAAAGGCATTGTAACCAAATCCACAACCCATTTGTAATGCATGGCTAATGGATAAGTAGGATGTAGTCCATCACGATGCCGTACATTTGAATACATTTGGCATGTCACACAAGACTCCACAAACTCAACCACATCCTTATACATCCCTTTCCACCAATACCTTTCTTTTACCTTGGCAAATGTTGCCCATACACCTCGATGTCCTGCCCATAAACTTTCATGGAACTCCTTGATGATTTGTTGCTGAGTAACCTTATCGTATACTACGCGCAATGGTGTTCCATCTCTTCGTTTAGGATGCTCTTATAAGTAGCCATCCCTAAAGAAGTATCCGTATGCTTTTCTTCTTATCTCTTAAATTCTTTCTCAGTCCAATCATCCTGCTTTTGCAGAGTACTTAAGTAGAGACCTATCAAGAGCCATTCATCCTCATATAGTTCCTCTCAAAAGGACTCAAGTGAAGACACAAAACATGCATGACTACTCTTTGCATGATCAATAGTGTAAAACTTTGTGCCAACATCATCTCCCTCAATAATCATGTCATGTTCATCTTCATACCTTACCCTAGATAGCATATCTGCCATTGGATTGTCTTTCCCTGCAATATGCTTGAACTCAGGATTCAAGGACTTTATGTAGGCTATCCATCACAGCATTGCAATATCAGGAGTCAAACAATTTGTGATCATTCCAAGAAGAGGCAAACAATCAGTTTCCACAACCACTGATGCCCCTATCAAGTACTCCTTGTCACACCTCAATGCTGTAACCACCCCCCATAGTTCCCTTTTACTTGTGCATAATCGCGTTGGCAAGAACTCAGAATCTTGGCTCCAAATCTCACCACATACCTTTTTCCTTCATCATCATCTTGCCCTACTGCCCATCCTATCCCTGTAGGACTCATGTCCACTGTCACAATGACAGGTCTCTCACATGCATAGTCTACCTTTCTCAAGGTTGGCGATGAAAGAAGTAGCTTCTTTCCCATCAAAACTTTTCATTCTTTCTCAACAACCTATAAAGGGGATCTGCTACGTGTGCATAATGTGGTATCCAAATAAGATAGAAGACGCAAGCACCAAGAAATCTTTGAACTTCAGTTATAGTTGTACATGTTTCTTTCATGTTTTTGATTGCATCCTTTTTTGGACAAGGTCTTCTACCATAAGGACCACACATATGCCCCACAATCAACACTTCATTAACACCAAATACAAATTTTTGCCCTGATAGGGTAATATTAAATTCTTCAAGCTTTGAAAAAATCTTCTCACAATCTTCGATATGGTCTGCAACAAACTTACGACACCCCTTGAATCCATAGCTTCATCTTTATCTTTGTCTTCACATCCTTTGATGGGCACATCATCAAGAAATGGCATTGTGATTTGAGGTATGAAGTCACGTAGAACCATATTCATCCCATTCATCATGTGTGCAACTGAATTTGTTGCTCCTTGAGGTAAGGTACACATTTTTACCAATCCCAAAGGTGTTTTCATAGTTGTCAGATCTCTACTCCTGCAAACGCCTCTGTAAATTCATCCACTATAGGTCCTGTACCCACATTCCTGATGGTAACCTTGTTTACAGGTTGCATATCTTGTATGAACCGCAAAGCTCCATTCTTCTTAGGCACAATAAACCACCTTGAATATGGCGCACAAGAAGGCTCCAAGATACCCATGCTAATCTTTTCATTGAGTAGTTCCATTAACTTTGGCAAATGTTCTTTTGGAACAGGAATTGGGCGTAGATTCCAAGGTACGTGAGGGATAGTGAAGATCACCATAGCTGCAACAACATTAGGATCAACACACCCTATCTCATGTGGCTAGAAAGCAAAATCCTTACCATGTCTTGAAAGCATTTCTTTAAAACTCTTCTTCTCTTCTTCTATTAAAAACTCTTCACAACCAACTTTTATCTCTTTTAGGGATTCCATTGTGAACTTGTGTCCAGTTCTTTTTGGATCCCTAAGACTCGGCTGCAAAGAAGCTTGCTCTAGCTTTTTCCTGCAATCTGATGGTAAAGGTAAGGCCACTGGTCTCACTTTCTTTGCCACCGTTTTGTACTTGGTCTCCACACGTACTTCTGGTCCTTCATTAGCATTGAAATCTTTCTGATCTTCAAAAGCTCAATCACATCATACATTTCCATAGAGCATACTTCCACAATGTGGGTTTCATCTTGCATGCTAGAATCCATTATAGCTTCAAGCTCAAGCATAGTATCTACATGAGAAACTTGTTCAAAGAAACCTGAAATATATTCGGTATCCTCTATGAAACCATTTTCTTTCATGTATTTCTGTACACTATATACATATTGTTGCGCACTTCTTTTCATATCATCAAGCTTCATAAAACATACTGACCCATGCTCTATTAATCCCTGGAAACCTGTAGAAAAATCTTCTTCTTGCTTTGGGTCAGGCGAGAATCTTTTTATTCTTGTACCATTGCAATCTCGCTTCACAATGGTACATGGACAAAACCCCTTGTCTCCCTGTACTCTTTGAACTCTTTGTTCGCTTTTGGAGAGGATACTCACGAAGACTATTGCAGTTCCTCTCATGATTCACACACCCAATCAAAAAAGTGCACATCTCGCTTCCCATCTCTTCTCTTTACCCTAGCATAAGCAGAACCATCATCCAAGACCTTTGTTTCCATGCGAATGGCTGTGATGTATGGCTACCCAAGGATAAGAGGATAGGTAGACATCTCCTGCACAAATAAATTTTGCTCATCCTTCACATTACCAATCGTCACTTTCACATTTGGACAAGCCCCATACAACTCTTATGATGAGTTATTTGCAGCTCTAATCATCCACCCATGGTATGTGTCTATCTGCCACTTACCCTTCATGGAAAGACTCTTGGACATAAGATTGATCTCAGCGCCATGATCTATCAATGCAACATATCGCTCCTCAAGATCACCCACCTCGACTAAGGTTTCTGTTGTAGCTCTTGCCCAAAGACTTTTGGAGTAGTGGGTTTATAGGAGGCTTCATCATCATAATCATCATCTACAAATCGAGCATGTGCATCTCTTCAAGAAGACTGGTAGCATCCTACCATATTTTCATCACAATCACTCTCTTGGACATGTATTCCATGTGCATTAAGTGACTCCCCTTCACCCTCAGACTGTGGAGGAATAGACTCAGTGAGAGTTTTCCTCTTTCTTTTTATGATATCTATAATTTCTTCATGAAACTCGCATTTAGCAATGCCAAGAACCTCACCCAAGGTAAACTCAACTTTGCTATTCAAAATCCTTTCCTCCAATACCTGCTTTAAGTTTCTGGCAGCATCAATTTCATATTGTAGTTTGTATGCAGGGCCTTTTGCTTTAGCTTTTCCTTTCTCTTTCTTCTTTCCTGTAGATGCCTCCTCCATAGGAATCTCAAGAGGAGGAGGCACATGTGGTGGAGCCTCATAAGAAGGTCCTGGATCCTTTCTTCCACAAGCTCTTGTAACCCTCTTTGAAGTAGAAGGACCTGCATCTCCATTCTCACGTCTGTGCTTCTCTTCCACAATTGCTTCATTGTTATAGCATTTTGCAAGATAGGCATGCACTGATAAAGAGTCCACATGGTCATCCCAAACCTGTTTTATGGCGTATGCAATCACCGGCTTCATGTAATACCTGTTTAGTTACCTTCCCTTTTTTGGCTGCACTACAACAAAAAAGGGGGCCTTCGATGTAGGTTTCGACGCTCTCCATCGAAAAAACCATCGAAATACGCATCCCTACAAAAACGTCGCAATATGCGTCGAAAGGTATTGTTTTCGACGCATATTTCGACGTGCCTAACGACGCAGATTGCAACGACCATAACAAAAAAAAAAAATATTGGGCAGAGGACAGGCATCCGAGCCTGTGCCTAGTGAAAAGATGGACACAGCCACAGCCAGACTGCCTGTCCTCTGCCCAAGAAAGCGAGCAGCACCAAAATCAATCGTGCTCCCGCAGAAATTTTGGCAGAGCTCCCTCGTTTTAACATAAACTAAAAAAGAAAACCATATGTATATGCCTCCTACATGCTATCAATGTAGGATCTCACATGAGATTTAAGGCAAATGAAAGAAATGAAATGAGCTTTGTGCAAAACCATAACCAACTTAAAACCATAATCATAACGAACTTTGTGCAAAACCATAACCGGCCATAACCATATTGATCAAAACCATAATGATAACCATAACCATAACCATAACCATAACCATAACCATAAACAAAACAATAACCATAACCATGTTTATACAAGAACAATAACCATAACCATGTCTATACAATGACAATAACCATAACCATAACCATAAGAAAAACAATAACCATAACCATGTCTATACAAAAAAAAGAGATAGAAGCGTGTCTGTGTTTCACAAAACATATATATGAAATCCACTGATGACTACGTGTCACAACCTGCACATAGGACAAGTCATAAAATTAGTATTGATATACTTCACATATACTTATTTAATTAAATCAACTCACACATATTAACGTCTCACCTCAATCGATCAGAGAGACTCTAAGGCCTCCCAGTTTACAGTCTCTCCTAAAGCATCAAGATCATTCAATACTTCATAGATACCTCTGCGATATCCATCTGTCTCCTCCTGGCGTATCGAGGCTCGATGCATTGCAAGATTCTGCGTTTACACAAAAATCAAAGTAATAAGAATACATGATTCATCACATTTAAAAAAACTCCATAGCTAGGATTGGATTGGAAACTCACAAACTCATAGTGAAAGGTGTCGAAGCCTCCGCTGCTAAGATGAGATATCCCCCTGATCATCTGTCGTATCTGCACGGCCTGACATTGCTATCTGAACCGTGTATTCGCTCTCCGCTCATCCTCCCTTATTTGCTGCCACGTCTCGTGTGGGATGCCTGAAGGCTTCGGTGAGTCGGTCTTGAAAGCCTGCCAAGTTGTATCTCGTCGATGTTTCATGGTGTCCCGTGCAACACCCTTGATCCACTTCCTCGGAAGATCCTTTGAACCCGGAGCAGGCTGATACTCTCTCATGGTGGTCTCCACTATATAATTGATTTTGTCGCGATCCTGCTCAGGCCAAGGCGTCAGAATGCTGGTAAAAAACTGTAGCTCCGCGAGCTGGCGAATCCGCTGTCTTATCTCAGTCCCGACTCTATCCATGTCAAAATAACCATCTGCTCGTACAATATAGATCTTGGAGGCACTAGGATCGTGTGCCCCCCAAGGTGTCCGAGGTGTGCTAAGAGATGTGTCGAGAGGTGTGCCTGGGTAGGACGGGGGTCGTGAGCGAGGAGGGGTCGAAGCATCTTTGGACCCTCCTCCACAGCAACCACCACCTCCACCTGACGATCACCGAGATCGACGAGTGCGCCTGTGCTGTGGAGATGAGGACGTACCCGCCTCTGCCGCACCCCTAGGTGTCGAAGCGGCCGTGATGGGAGACCTCACAGGCGTCGTACTCGTAGGCGTCCCCCCCCCCCCCCATAGGTGTCCCCCCCATAGGCATTGTGAGCGGGATGGAAACACACACAACGCCTCTATAATGACCCGACACACACTCTTGGGATGATACATACACACATTATGGGGCACCACTCGGCTTACACAACCAGCCTGGCCGAGACAGGAAACACACAGACGGAGTGAGAAGAGAGATTTTCCACTTGCCCACTCAACACTCACACATACACACTCACACACACACTCTCAATTCAGCTCAAAGGAGGCAAATTGATGTTGTTTAGACTCAATGAATCTCAGCCCAACACCAATGGGGCAAATAGTTTACACAGTATTGAGGAAATACACCAGATACGAGCACAAAGTTAAGCAGAGGCTTCATTCACCGGAGAAGATTACACAGAAAAATAGCAGAAAACCTATGAGAAATTTGGCAAAATGGACAGTGCCATTGCATCCGGAACGCCCAAAAACCCCACCGTACAATGTCACAATGCTCAAATCCGACCTTGAATGAGCAGTTTAGGGCCAAAAAATACTCCAAAAATAGTAAAAACACACTTGCGGCGTTTCCGCCTCTCTTCTCCACGTTTGTTTCTGGTTTTATCTCTGTTTTTTCAGTTCCCACACTTAGCTTTATTAGTTGGGCACCCGTGGCCTTTTAGATGACCTCAAACGGACCCCGAACAGGCCAAAAACTGACCTCACAGTGCATAGTTGTCACCTTTTTGCATCATCCGCACACTTGGAACTCAGTTTTTCCAAATAATGCATCCCGCAACCATGTGAAGTGGCCCCAAAAATTGGTCCTCATGATGACCTTTCTGCATAAGTATCACAAGAAAACACCCACGCCGTGTCCATACTTCTCCGCGTGCAAGTATTGACCCCGTTCGACCTCCTGACACCACTCGATGCCATCTGACGCACCTGCTTACCTCATGTCGTCGGCCCACAGATAGCTTCCTCAAGAAGTTTTACGCGCTACCAACTCCTCCTTATTGTAGAAAAAACACGGTGGTACTGGTAATAGTGAAAATCGATGCACTATGTACACCCTGTCCTACCTGTACACATGTGGGTCCCACGTAACCACCTGGCTCTGAAAAATGGGAAATTCTTTATTTGATGCACCATGCATGTATATGTACATATGCGCAATCCCTTGCTCCAAAAAACTCCTGACAACGTCGGACCCTCGGGTGTGAAGCCCGGAGGTGTAGTTCCCTTGCCTCTGGCTACCCAGTACTAAGACGCCTCTACCATCTGACTGGGCGTCATCTGTGTGACGAAGCCCATAAATGCATCTACACTCATAAAAGCGGGATCTGAAAACTGGTCTGCCATACTAAAGTCCTGCACAAAGAAATTAAAAGAAAGCGTCAGAACACCTTTGTTTAAATTAACTTTAAGATTAATTTTAAATCAACGTCTTCACACAAACACTTATAGGCCTAGGCCTCGACGAGTGAGGCATCATCGATAAGATCTTGCACCATATCATCGTCTATCTCTAATCGCAGAAATAACTTTTCCCCAACTCGTTCTGGCAGATTGTCTTCATCCATTGCATCTTCATCTACAAGTGTGATATCTGCCTCGTCTACGTCATCCCTCGTATATCTGTCAGCTTCCTCTGCCATACCTTCGTCCATCTCATCTAATGTCACAATAGTATCTGCGTCGTCTGACCTACTTTCCTCCAGGAGCTCTTGCCCTTCAAATACTCGTTTATTTCTTGGAGCAACCTGAACCACAAACCACCATTGTCGCTCTCGAGGGTCCGGTACAAAGACCACTTGCTCGCAATGTTCGGGGAGAGCAAATGTGTCACTTGCATCTGTCCAAACCTTTGTAGAATCTATTTGCACAAGCTTGTTTCCATCTTTGCGTACCGTTGCATTGCGACCAGAAGTAATCACCTTGAACCGCTTCACATCCAACAAAAACATCTCAAACCGCCTAACTGACTTTCAGGATATCTGACACCAGACCACAGTAATCCAAGTTGCTAGTGCTCTCATTCGTGTCTCTGGCACTGGCCCTGCTCTTTTGCATGAAACTAACAATTACCCCACTGTCAAACGTGTTTCTTCTGCTGTCAATTTGTTGTGTTCTGAAATTCTTTCCATGCGACCACAGTGCCATGTATATATGATACCTCCAGTCACATCCAATAGCCAACTCTTCCTCTTCTAGAGATATGGGTTCTCCGATCTGTCGAGCTGCTCTCATTGTCTTGTCCAACCATGCCATTGTAGGGAATTCAGGTAGAGGAGCGAGATAGTCTGGCAAGGGTAAGCCTCTAGTCATTCGGCTTCGCCTCCAATCGTGTCTCTCCCTATTGTGTCTCTGTTTCTCTTCTTCGTACCTTTCAAGCCATTTTTGCATCGGCTCTGAATTTAGTATACAGAACTTCATGATCTTTTCTCGCATGGCGTCGTTCATTTTCTTTGGCACCCCTTGCCCTTGTGGCTCCTCTCCCACCAGTCTCGCATCCTCCTCATCGCTCCACAATCGAGGCATTTCTGGGTCAGAAACGGATAGAAATTTGGTCGTCAAGACAAGAGACTCTTGCACCAGCCATCCTTCTGCCATGCTCCCCTTTGGACGCGCTTTTTGGCGAACAAAACCCTTAAGTATTTTCATGAACCGCTCTAGAAAGAACATCCAACGACCGTGGACTGTACCTGCCACTGCAACCTCTACATGGACGAGCAAGTGCATTTGGATAGTTAGGCAGCTCGTGGGTAGATACTTCTCAATCATGCAAACTACCTCAATGGAGTTAGCCTTTGTGACTGCAATAGATTCCTCTCGTATCTCCTTGGAAGCGATCCACCGCACTAGCTCTGAAATTGTGTATATGCAGGTCCGCACTTCCTCCATTAAACACCCCTTGATTGCAACTGGAAGAATGAATTGCAAGAACTTATGCCAGTCGTGCGATTTCAGTCCTGACAGTTGATCGTCACATGGGTGAATGCTATCTTGAGACATCACATATATCCTGTTGGCGTCTTGAACTCTGAAATCACCCTTTTAACTTGTGGCTCCTCGCTTTTTAGCAATACCCATGGTGCTCTTGGAAGCTTTGCTTGGCCAGCTGCATTGGTGAAAGGACACATCTTTGGCATCTTTCCAACTGACTGCAAATCATCTCGTGAAGCTCCATTGTCTTTCATTCCCATGATTGTCTTCTAGAGGAGCTCTCCCACATTCTTGAATATATGCATTGAATCCAGCAAATGGTTAATTAGTAGATCACCCCAGTATGGCAACGTATGGAGAATGGACAAACGTTTCATTCCTAGAATAGGTTGCCCCTCATGTTGCTCCCATCGGCGACGCCACTCTTGTACATGCATAGGACGACATTCGAAGCGACCAAGCTGACCTTCGCGGAAGTGATGGCCATCTGGAAGATAACGGTGGTGGCCTTGATAAATTGTATTTTGAAGCGAGGCAGAATAGCGCACATCCAAATACGGCCTGCAAATTGGACATGCATTGTATCCCGAAGTTGTAAGCCTTGCATATATTAAAGCATGATTCAGGCCAAGGCAAAGTGCTTGCGAATAGCGAGAATTTTGTAAATCAAGAACCATTACCAGAAGCTTCTCCGTATCTGGACAATCATGCATAGTCCACACAAGAAGTCCATGGATCTTTGCATGCTCTTGTCCTACAGGTTCAACCGCATTTGCTATGTCGATCCCATGCCATAACTTTTGGAGCTCGTCAACTAGTGGAGCTAGATAAACATCCATGTTTTTTGCCTTGAACTTACCAGGTACAGTCAAGCTTAATATCAAATGACCCTTCTTGATGGCAAGCCACGGCGGGAGGTTGTAATTGATAAGGCACACAGGCCAAGTGCTCCCTGACGATCTTCTCAAGCCAAATGGATTGACTCCATCCATTGCCATGTCCAAACACAAATTGCGTGGTTCACTCTTAAAATGTGGCCAGGTATCTTCAATGTGCCTCCAAGCCTTTGAATAAACAGGCACCCTAAATGTTGCGTCAGTGGATCTATTCGTAGAATGCCACTGCATCAACTTTGCAATGGAACCACAACGAAACATGCTTTTTATCCTAGGAATAATAGGGAAATGCCGTAACACTTTAGCTGGCAGTGTCTCGCCAACCGCATCTTGTTTGTAGCGAATTGCTCCGCACTTAGGACACGACAAAAAATCTGCGAATTCATTGCAAAAAAGAATGCAATCATTTGGACATGCATGAATCTTGTTGTAGTCCAAGCCAACTGAGGTCAATAGTTGCTTTGCGTCTGGCCTAGAGGGGGGCATTTCATTGCCAGCCGGGAGAAGTTTCTCCTGCAACAACCTGTTTAAGCCACATTAAATTAGAAATCTCCCTAAGCACGTCACCATTGCAATCGAAAAATCTCTTTTGTAAATTACGTACCTAAACAAAGCAGTGACGCTTGCATCTGACCACCCATACACTGACTGAAGATTCAAAAACGCCAGACAAGTACGAAGCAAAGATATTTTGGCGCCTTCATAGATTGGTTGATGTGCCAACTTCCTCAACATGTCTTCAGGAGATAGGCGCACGACTTCTGGTGCTGCTTCGTTAGCATTCTCCTCGCTTGTCTAGAAGAAGGCATCCAACATCTCCTCCATGATGTTGTCTTCTGTCTGTAAGCCCTTTTCTTCTTCCATCCTTGGCTCTATATTGGTCAGAGAAAAAAAATACTTTCCAGTGGCTCTCTGCCTAGTCTAACGCAATAGATTGATGAATTGGAGATAAGCTGTCCAAAAATAGAGAAAAAAATACTTTCCAGTGGCTCTCTGCCTAGTCTATTGCGATAGACTGATGAATTGGAGATAGACTCACAATCAGGCAAAACCCCTCATACCACATGTAAAACACATCAATTCAAGGCTGCTCCCAAAAATTGAGTGTACTTGGACACCTGCTTGACCACCAAACCTCAAGTGTGGTGTTTAGAGTCTAAGTTCAGAGACACAGTGGTAAAAAGACCTTGACCAATAGTCCAAACATTGCACAACTTTGTGTATTCACTATATAGAGGATAAGGAAACTAGTTGTGAAGAGAACTTTGTAAAAAGACCAAACCTGGGAAACTTTATGAGCCTATCGCGATAGGTTGGGGATATTTATCTGTGGACCTTATTTTGCAAATCCCTCCTAGGGATAGCTTAAGCAGAGCCTACATAGCATACACACCAAATTTCAAGGTGTTTGGATCACTAGAAGTGAATCTAAAGCCCAGATAGAGATTGAGGTTCTGACAAAAACACTAAAAATGGCCCAAAACACAAACCAAGTGTCCAAATTGCATGAAATTTGAGGGATAGACACAAGAGAGTAAGGGGAATCTAAAAGTGAAGTCACAATTTTGAGTTGACTTTTCCTGTGTGTGTGTGTGTGTGGTGTCTCTGAACTTAGACTCTAAACACCACACTTGAGGTTTGGTGGTCAAGCAGGTGTCCAAGTACACTCAATTTTTGGGAGCAGCCTTGTATTGATGTGTTTTACATGTGGTATGAGGGGTTTTGCCTGATTGTGAGTCTATCTCCAATTCATCAGTCTATCGCGATAGACTAGGCAGATCTGGTCTAACTGACGAAGTAAAAGTCCAAACCATTTGAAAATTGGCAGGAGGACTAAGGAGAGGTGTTGGAACACAGTGGTATAGTCAAAGTTCAAGTTTGACCTATAAAAGGGGTACTTGCTGAGTCTATCGCGATACACTCAAAGCAGGGCCAAAGAAACTGAATTTTTCAAAACCCTCTAGAGCATAGCTTGTTTAGCCTCTCAGGAGGTTACACACAAAATTTGGTGGATTTTGGACATTGGGAAGTCATCCTATGTCTATTTTCTAGTGATCAGATAGACTTAGAATTCTAAAGTTGAAGTTAAAGACCTAAGAAAAAGTCCAAAACAAGTGGAAATTGGTGAGCAAGGTGTACAGAGCATAGGGAACACAGTGGTGAAGAGAAATCTGGAAAATTTTCAAAACTGAAGAATTTGCTGAGTCTATCGCGATAGACAAGGTTTTTTTCACAAAAATTGAAATTTTTGAAAATTGACCTTAGGGCCTTGTTCTACATGTTGTTGTGAGCCTATGGTTAAAATTTGAGTAAATTTGGAGTATTGTCAGTGCATCTAAGAGGATTACTTCATAAGATCAGAAAAGAGACTGTTGTTTGATGCAAGTTACAAAGGAAAGTATTCCAAATTGGTTGAAACTTGGTGAGTAGTATCTCAAGAGAAGGGGGAACTCAAATCTGTGAAAACAGTTGAAAAACTGTATCCCAGTAACATTCTGGTGAGTCTATCGCGATAGGCTCAAAAATTCACTAGAAAAATCAAAATTCAAATCTGACTTCATATTTGGGTTCAAAAGGCCCATTATACCCTGTAAACAAAGTTTGAGTGCATTTGGACATCTGCAAGGGGTACTTGGTGAGTCTATCGCAATAGACAACTGAGGAAAAAATTTTGAGAAATTTTTTGAAACCAAGTATACCACTGGGTTTATCATTGCCTAAGGAGTGCACACACCAATTTTGGGCTCAAACTGACCACTTGCAAAAACATCAGATAGAGCAACTTTCCAAATTACATCTCACTGTTTTGGTCATAACTTTCACATACGGACTCCGATTCCAAAACTTTTTTTATCAAAACGTAGCTTGAGAGCAGCACTACAGATCTCAGAGTAAAATGACCTCAAAATGCATCCGAAAGTCAGGGGGTGTCTAAAACCGACAATTTGAGAGAATTGTGAGAAAACGCTCACGGTTTTGGACATAGTTTTGGATTTTCCTTGACCAAAACACTTGAACACACTGAGAGAGGTATTACTACAACAAGCTAGATCTATTAAACCTAGAGTTCATGTCTACATCAGACTCAGACTCAGCTTATACAAGCACATGGATTGCAGGGATAGATGAGCACCCGCCCAGAATAGATCTTCCAAACCTATAGTACATAAAGACCAATTTTGTGGAGAGAGTTTGGACGTATAACCATGAGAGTGAAGGACTATATAGGTATGTTAATGGAGATCAATTCAACCTTTACAGTTGCTTAGAGACTTACCCAGATGAGCTGACAGAGTACAAGCTCTTATATGTCTATACATACGAGGTCGACCGACAATGGACATCTTTATTTGTTGACAAGTATGGACGAGAATATAGAGCTGTAGAAAGCACAAATCCGCGAACCAAATTAGATATGAGTGGATATTTGGTCAATGAAGGACCTCAGATAAATCCACCAAACACAAGAACCTCTAAGAGAATTCCAAAGAGGGGACCACCACCTGGATTTCCCCCTAGAGCGATAACGAGAGATGAAACGATACCAGAGAGGAGTATGATTCCATACTTTGCACCCCAAAGTATAAGACCATCTCAACTAAGAAAATGGGTAAATAGAAAGTACAATGGCATAGGAGACCCATACACCCATGTATCGGCTTTCAAGCAAGTCCTACGAGTAGAACGAGTAGAGGACTTCCACACGCAGTATGAGGGTTTTGGACTTACATTGGAGGACAATGCCCAAGCATGGTTTGAACTATTGAACCGGAGAGAGTTCACAACCATTGAGAAAATGTTGGATGAATTTGTTCAAGAATTCACCAAGAGAGGCACAAAACATAACACCCTTCCTAAGATTTAGGAATTTAAACAAGGCGAAACGGAAACAATGCGACATGCAATACTGCGTTTCAAGCAATATGTTGCTATATGTCCTACCCAAGAGTTACCCACGCCAGAACGTCAGATCCTATGCTTCATCAGAGGGCTTAGGAATGAGAACCTCCGAAAGGACCTATACATGAAAAGATACCAAACCTTGGAGGAGGTGACCAAAGTGGCTGTTGACCTAGTTGACAATTTTGAATTCTATGCAGATGGTCAGAAGAAGATGAATGATGCGAGTGAGAAAAAGAAAACCGCTGATCTTGAGTATCAAAGAGGGAATCTAGGACAAAACCAAGTAAATGTTGAGGAGAAAATCATAGAGAATGTGCACGCATCAACCACTCTGACAGAGTACCAGCCTATAGAATTCCTCAACAACGAAGGTGCATGACATGTGGAGGGGACCATCCGACGCAACATTGTCCTGACTATAGACCTAAGACTCCACCAGATTTTGAGCATGTTATGTCTCAACCACCAAGATATCATCCTGTAGCGGAACAAGTATTCTTAAGTGAAAGACCCATAGCTGCTAGAAATGCATATGTGAGTCATGAGCTTCAAATAGAAAGAAATGTGGTAGATCAGGGGCCACTTCAAGGTCAATATCAAGTATTGCCACAACAACCAATACGTCCATGTGACAGATGTGGTAGTAGTGATCACTTGATTAAGGATTGTCCACACCATGATATCATGATAAATGTATATTGTAATGAGTGTGCAATCACACATATGATTTTGGATTGTCCTAAGAATCCAAGAAAGAAAGGTAAAATGCAACCACATGTTACCTTTCTTTCTACCAGCAAATCAGAGAAAGAACAAGCCGCAACAAAAGGAGAGACGACAACAACAACAGAGCAAGAAACAATTGCAAAAGAACAGGTGCTTAAACAACAAGAAGATGAAAGTAAGCAAGTTGCTCCACTAAACGTTGTCACAAGAGCTCAAGCAAAAGTACAAGAGCAGAAGTCTACAGATGGAGAGACTAGTAAGAGTTCCAAAAGCCATAGAAACTCTAGACGAGCAAGAAGGACTAGAATGAAAGCGAGACTAGAAAGGGAAAAAGGAGAAGAAAAGGTTGTTACAACTGAGTTGGAAACAACTCAAGAGCAACAGACACAGCAAAGGGAAGCTGAAACCCTTAAACCAGCTAAAGCACCCAAGAGTGCTAGTTCAGGAGGATCTGTCCTAGTGGACAAAGTGAATGAGCCTTTAGACGCGATTTTACAGGCTTATGAGGCTAGATTGGCAAATAGACAGACCTTAGAACAAAGATGGATGACTTATCCTTATCCTGAACTAGAGAAGCAGAGGCTAGAAATGTGTAAGCAGCTCATTGAAACTGCTCAAGCATTGCTAGAACCACCTCCACCAGAATTGAAGGATAGGATAGTCACCCCAGTGCACAAAGACGAGAGCATTAAAGTAGACGAATTTCCTAGAGAAGAGGTGGATCATAGGGAAGAACCACTGCCAAGGTCGCAAGACTCGAGGGTTGTCCAAAATACAACAGATGAATCAATGAGGGATTTCCCACCCTATGTTCCTATAGTTGAGGAGCAGTGGCCAGAGGAGTTATGGAAGGCTGTTTGAGATGCCCAAAAAAGAGAAGAGGATGCTGGACCAACACCATTTCCTGAAATCACATTAGATAGACCACAAATGAGTGTTAATGCGAGGTCATATCATGGTGACATAGGATTGATAGCCTCCAAAGACAGTAGACCTGCATCGTTAAGAACTTTGCCACAGTACATGGGAGATTTTGAGGCAAAGTCTGAGATTGTGAGAGTTCCATCACAGAGGCTAGGAGGGACAAAAGAATTGGACACAAAAATTTTGACTGACTTGCTATCCACGCCAATGAAGTGCACAAAATTACGTTGGCAGAACTTTTAAAAATCAGGCCAAGTATGTGGACGGATATAGGAAAATGCTTGGAAAAAATTGGGATCAAAAGCCCGTTAAGGTTCCTGGAAAAAGAGCTAGATGAGATCGAGAAGCCTAGATCAAATGTAAGACCGGTACCTCTGAACAAAGTAGGAGAGTACTTTGAAGGAGAAGATGGTAATGCCACTTTGCCTATCGAGTACAATGGGATTGAAACGAAAGCTATACTTGACAGTGGAGCATGAATTTCCATAGCAACAAAACGAATATGGGAGAAATGGGATAGGCTCGCCTTTAGAACAACCAGAATAAAATTACAGTTAGCTGATGGGCATGTGGAAAGACCCATGGGATTGCTAGAAGCTATAGTGGTGTCTTCTTGTGGTATAGAGTATGCGCATACTTTTTCCATAGTTGACTTTGGCAAGAAAAATAACTATGAAATCATCCTTGGAAGACCATTCATGAGGCAACTCAAGATGGTACAAGATTGGGGTTATGATTATCTATACTTGAGACATGCTGAGACCACAACACATGTAAATATGAGAAATCATAGTTACCAAGATGTAACTAGAACGCCCGTGGAAGATTTTGATTCTGCAACACAAAGTGGATCAACAGACCATCTGTGGATGGGCAAAAAGAAAGAAATCTGGATGTGCGGAGCATCGGAGTGTAGTGACTTTGGGAGAAATGAGAATTCCTTAGAGAGGGTCTTAGAAGATGATGCTTACATAAGAGAACCTTTTCCGGAAGAGGCATTAGAACCGCTAGAGTGGACTCAGATATTGGCTACTTTGGATGTCTGTGTTAATGAGACCACGCCAACAAAATTTTGCGATGAGAATGGGAATGACATAGTCCCCTACTACATGCTAAGGGTTATGGGTGAGATAGATGACGAATCTGAGTATGAGTTCGAAACAGGGTTATCAACTATGGGGATAACACAAAACCAGATACCTAGCCTGAATACTGGTCATATAGAAATAGGTGCTCTTTGCGATCAGTGTGCGATAACACACTTGATTACAAACTGTCCAACTCGAATGCATAGTACAAAGGAGGAGCCGCAAGTCAACAAAGCAAAGTTGCAGGAAGAAGGGCTAAGATCCAAAGAAGATGCTTCAGGTCCAGCGCCTACAAACGAGCAATATGAAGACTTGGAATCAATCAAAGAAGAGGTGCAGCAAGTGACAGAAATTTCAGACGCTATTGGTGACATTTCAACAGTTGAAGTCGAGGAAGAAGAGCCTATGACTCTACAGGAACCAAATGCTGATTTTGTCTCTCCAAAAGACATATCAGAGGAAATGGTGGTCAAGCAGGAGCTAGAACACACAGATAAAGTCAGAAGTGTGAAAAATGGAGAAGAAGACGACAAGGAGTCTAGGCCAAAGATTGCTCAAGTCACTCAAGAGAACACAGGCAATCTAGTACCAAAGAAGATCAAGTTTTTGCTAAGTGCACAAGACGGAGTCAAGATGAATTTTATGGTAGAAATTGATACAAATTCCACGCCTAATGTTATGTCATATGGCATGTGGCTACTTCTAGGTAAGCCACAGCTTTATGATATTCAGATAAAGGTAAATCTCTCACCTGAAGTAGATGTTATAAGTATGGGGATTGCTGAATCTACTCTCCAACTACACTCACAGAATGTCCAAGCAAAATTCTTGGTAGTAGATTCTCAACAAATGGGAACACACTTGATTTTGTCCAAGTCATGGGCACAAGTCTGTGAAGACGAGCCTGAATCTTCAACAATGGTCATCACGACAAGCTATCAAGTGGCAACAGAGGTTAAGCCTACAACAGTTCAAAGATTCTTGGCTATTAAAAAAGGCAAAGCTAAAGTAAGCCCATAGTCTCTATCCCAGCGAATGCAAGTGCAAGACAAAGCCTCTACATCAAAAGACAAACCATCAACAAAACAATGGAAACCCAAGCAAAAAGTCTATCAACCGAATTTTCCATCGCCCGAAAGTCTCCAAAGGAAGTCAAAACAGGTCAACCAAGTGCTAGTATCCAAAGCACAGATTAAAGTTAATGATCCAATTTGGATACAATCACAGGAACAACCTCAACAAGAAAAGGTAACAGGATGGATCACATCAAGCGAGTCAATTATTGCACAAGGCTACAAGAAAGGAAATTCAGATGTTTGGGTCAACAAGCCCAAGATAACAGCCTGGCGATATCCATCCCATCACAACCACTCAGTTAGGAATCAACAAAGCCATCAACGTCAATCACATAACTCAACCAAGAGAAAGGACAAGTACAAAAAGCAAAAGAGAAGGTCTTCCACTGGACAAACCATACGACAAGTCTGGGTAATGAAATCAGAATTCTACCAGACTACCCAACAAAGTCAAGTGAAGATCACCTCCAAGCAAGTCCAAAGATTCATTCCAGTCAAGTTACTCAAAGCACAAGGATTCTATGAGGGTAACTTTCAAATCTGGTTACCTAAGGTAGTAGCTTATCAAGGAATCACCAAGGAAAAGCAAGAAACATCAAGAAATGAAGAGCAGCCACCCGCTACACCCAAGAGTACTACAACCTATAGATGGATCCCTCGTCAATTACTACAAGAGCAAGGCTTTTACAAAAGTAACAGCCATATTTGGAAATTAAAGAAAAGGTACCATCAAGTCAAAGAAGAAACAAGGCAAGTGGCAAAGGAAATCACACCAGGCCCAAGAACAATGTGGGTTCCAAAATCCGCGATTGAGGCTCAACAACAAGAAAGATACACAACTCCTTTACAGCCTCTTAACAACAAAAAGAAAGCAACGGTAAATGCGGAGGTCACAATTTTGAAGAACGCTATCTGGAAGAAGAAGACTTCATCAACCATTGCTTCAACATCAATACCTGTCTCATCAAGCGACCACAATTTGCTACCAAGGAATGAAGAGCAGATATATGCCAATGTATTGGACAAAATGGCATCTCAAACAGAAACTAACGAGAAAGGCCTTAACATCAAAATCATATGGAATTGGATTTCAGACCACGATCAGGTAAGTCCAAGTCGCCATTAAACTTACATGGCATAAGAGTCTAGAGTCGGGCAGCTAAGCCACTAAATGAGCGAAGTGTCAGACCCAAGCTTCAAGTTAATATTTTTCTATGGTCTATGAGTCTAGCTAACAGGTATAAGCTCAAGCTGGAGAGTTGAGCATACATAAAGTCATGTCGCTCATGCTGGAAGAGGTGAGCATAAGAGTCAAAGTCCATATAATATATAAGGTGGAGAAGACAGAGTAGTCCCCAAAAAAAAAAAAAAAACACTCACGCACTTGACACAGTGAGGAAGAGTGGAGAAACCTCAACAGCAAAAACCCTTCTTGTGAGTAGTGAAAGCTTTTGAAGCACTCATGCTATATGTTTTGCTTACTACACTAACTCCATGAAGAACCCATCAATACTCTTCTCTCGCACCGCATCTTGTTTAACATGCATAACTCTGTGCAAGCATATAGATGTCCCATCATTGGATATATGCATTAGGCACTCTTTTTTATTCCACCCATGCACTTACACAAACAAATGACAATGACCAAGCGGAAACAGGTTTTATGAGCCTTTGCTCAACAACAATGACTCGGACTTCAAGCTACTAACACTTATCCATGTATATCAAGCCCATACTAGTAGCCATATAGCCAAATGTACTTTAACTCAGCATAACTCTATAACATCAAAACCTAAGTACATATAGCCTCGCATTTAATTATGACTAAAGACATTTTTTCCCACTGGGTTTTTCCCTTTAGTCTTATCCAGGTATCCAAGACCTTCATTTTGTATATACGCTACATTTTACTTTTACTCTTTTATTTTTTATAACAACAAAAACAAGAAGAACCACGCTATCCCCACACTACTAATTGAAAATCTACTGACAAGTCAAAAGGAAGAGGCAAAAGAAAAACAACTTGACAAAGCTTCAAGTCAACTTACAGGTACGACTTCCAGATAACAACCACAGGAAAAGAAAACTAGAGCTACAATGACAACGACCTGCTGCACCAACAAGTCGATACAACCTCGTGCAATTCAAGATACAACAACCAATCAAAGGGGGAGAGTTCCAGGCTTCAGATACACTACAGGTAAAACTTCAAGGAAGCTTTAACATCACGCAAAGCAACCAACTGCAGAAGAGGCTGCCACAACAACTTCAACCAACACCAAGACATCAAGAACTCATCAAGGCCAGCAAAGACATAGGGTCTTGTCGGGGATGACAAGAATTCGTAGGGGGAGAGTATTGAAAGGACGCCCTTTCAACAACGTTTCCATAAATATTCCATTAAAGATTCCTCAAAGATTCCACATGAAGATGGTGATGAAGTAATGAAGATGAAGATGGATGCTACAACATGAAGATATATGTTCATGGACGTCATCGAATATCCCGTTATTATTATTTTGAGCCATTACGGCCACTTTTGTAATGTTTACGGGAACCTCATATTTTAAATCGGCACTTGTATTTTGGCCGCAGATGCTTGTATAATGAGTAAAGCCAACTCAGTTTCTTGTAATTAAGCTCTGTAGAAGCCTAGGGACAATTCAGTTCATTTGGCCGAACATTAGGTTTGAAGGCTTTGTATATAAGCTAAAACCTAAGGCTTTGTAAAAAACACATTACGTTGTCTCAATAAATATACAGTTGTGGGTTCTGCAGCACACAGTAGTGAGCTTCACGCACACACACCATCGCGCACACTAATCACATTGCAGATATGAGAGTAGGAGCGTGTTAGCATCGAGGAGCTCTCCGTGTCGACGCAAGCAATGCAAGCCGAGGACCACATCGCGAGCCTGCCTACTACGAGCTATATTTGGTTGTAAGTACCTCAAACGACATCCGTTCTGAATGATCGAGTAGTCGTTAGAATCAAGGCGAGAATCTCTTCGTGTTGATGTCTTTGTAGATCAGTTCCGGACACTTTGGAAATTGCTGTTTTGAGTCTATCGCGACAGCGAATAGAGGTCTTATAGTTATGGTTTTCAGGGTTTAGGTGTTTGGCCACATAGGATATGTCCTTGTGAGTCTTGCCCTCCGATTTCGAGTCATTCCGATATGATTTGAGACAGTTTCGAGCTTGTAGTGTTTCGTAGGATGCGTTGTCTGTTTCTTTGCTTTATGGTAGTGTTGTGGTAGGATTAATGCCTGTAGAGTGTTGTTTGTGTCTAGCTCAGGGTTGACAACCCAGAGATTGCCTCCATGCCCTAGTCGGGTCAGCTACGTCCTCGGATTGACAATTTGTTGGTCTATGTTCTCGCTGTGCTCCGTCGTCCGTCGCGGCGTACCCGCTAACAGAGATCAAGACCACCAGGTCAAAATCTCATCTTTATTGGTCAAATTCTATATGGGTAGACACATACGTGCACTCCCAGGTGTACATGGCAATGCATGTAGCGGGCAAAACCCCTTTGCCTCTTTTAGTTCCATAGTTTCTTCTAGAGGGAGAGAGAGAGAGATAGAGAGAGTTTCTGTCTTTTTCACACAATTGGTCAGCCAACCTAACTCTTTCACGCCGACTTTCTCTATCTACTATCTATCTCTCTCTCTCTACCTCTGTAGCTATCTCTAGTTAATCTCTCTCTCTCTCTCTCTCTCTCTATATATATCTCTATCTCTCTCACTCTCTATCTCTCTCTCTCTATCTCTCTCTCTATCTCTCTTTCTCTTTCTCTCTCTCTCTCTATTTATCTCTCCTCTCTCTCTCTCTCTCTCTCTCTCTCTCTCTCTCTCTCTCTCTCTATTTAGAGAATTTTAGATAATTTGGGAAAATCCCGTTTCCCAAATGCTAATTGGGATGTCAAGATTGTGTTATTTAACTCTTTTAAGGCTCAATTTGTCGTTAGTCTAGATGTGATGTCAACATTCTACCTATTATTTTTATTTTACTACTTAATAATCTATAATAAAACCACTAATGTAAGTTACAGCAAAAGGATTTGCAATCAATAAATGCTTTTAAAACTTTAATCAAGGCTTTTAGATATGGCATCTTAAAAGAAGAGGTATCCAACAACACCCAATAAGATGGATACTAAGCTATATAGGTTTATTGCACCAATATCAAATGTTCTTATAATATCAATGACCTTAATTTGCTTGTATAGCAAAGTACTAAGTCTTTACTTTGCATCACTATCAAATACCTATTACACCATAACTAACATTTAGCAATTGGAAAAGCTTAACAATACTATAGAGTACCCTATGGCCCTAAGACCATAAGATGCCACATATGGCACTTATAGTGCCATTTGATATATTTTGTGTCCTATAATGTAACATGAGACACTTATAGAAATAAAATGTCTTAACTTTGCAACACTATCAAGTTTTAATTACATTTTAATATTGTATAATAGAACCATAACTAATATTTAGCAATTAGAAAACCTAAATAGTAATATTAAAGTATCCTATGGTCCTAAGATCATAACATCCTACTTATGGCACTATATCTCTTTTGTGACCGTAAGTTGTTACATGAGACACTTACATAAATATAACTTTATAGTTTTAAGTACTGTCATAAAATCTAATATCTAACCAACCCAAATGATTTTCTCATATTAAATTGATCACTTAATGTGGGAGAATAAACGGGAACAAGTGTTAAGATATAGATATGTGCTTATAGATCTATCTCAACACGGGGCCAATAGTAAAGGGGCCCAAATGGGAGATGGTCTATCAAGACTCCAAGGCCAACCAATGGAGCATAAGACCTTAGGGTTAGCTTCATTGAAGACCTCTAATAATGTGTGTAAAAGTCCTTTGACCTTAGGTAAGCTAGGGCTAAGCTTGAGGTGGGAACCCGGCCCAAACTCGAGGTGCTTGTTGTGCTTGTTCTGCTTGAGGTGCTTGACTGGCTCCATGCTTGAGGTGCTTGACTTGGTGCATGATTAAGGTGCTTGAGGTTCCTTGAGAAGCTTGCCTGAGATGCTTGTGGGAACACCCCCTACTTCAAGTGCTTAGTCATGCTTGATGACTAAGGGGCTTGCTCATCCAAAGTCAAAAAGATCCCTACAAGGAGGGGGGCGAGCCTACAAGGGGGGGGGGGGATGAGAGAGCACACACACACACACACACACACACACACACAAGGGAAGCCCCAGCTTGAAGAGGCAGCAAGGACACTTGTCAAGTTCCTCCTCATGTTGCCCTCATGGTATGCCTGAAACCTATTGGTTGGCCATCCAAGGGGTCCAATGATAATAAAGGATATTTAATTAATTGATTTTTTATTTATCAAGTCCTCTCTCTCAAAGGGGAAAGGGGGACACTTGTCCCAAGGCTATCCCTGTTGCTTGTAATGGCTCCTGCTTGTGATTGGCTAGGCCTGGAGGGGTCCAATGAGCTTCAAGCATGAGCTACAAGGGGGGGTCGACCCAAACAAGCTAGGGGGGTGCTTCGGGGGTATACTCACCCACACACACTCACAAACACTCTCATTGTGTACTATGCAAAGTGCAAGAGCTACCTCTCTTTCTCCAAGAAAGTAGAGGTTGAGAGCCTACACCAACACTCTTGGCTATGGAGTGCAAATCCATCCAAGAGCCATGCTTCAATGCTTGAGCTTGCCATCTATTTCTTCTTCATTACTATGCTATTATGTATGCTAGCACAAGAGTTATGATAAGTGAGGAACTAGCTCTTTCTCGTATGAAATGTTTCTTCTTCCTCTTCCCTACCCTCATTCCCTGCTAGCTTTCCATCTTCATTGCTTCACCTAGGTCACAAGGAACACAAAGAATGTATTGTAACAAGTCTCTCTTTATGGGAGAAATCATAATACAAATGCCTATTGGAGGGGGGACTGGCTCCACATAAATCCGGTCCTCAACTGTTGTCATGTTCTCTAAATTCTCTCTCTTGCAAAAGTATTGTCTATGCCAAGTTAACTAATTGCTATGATTATGTTGCTATCTTCAATTATGTCAACCCGCTATGCTCACAAAATCATTTCTTGAAAGTACTCTCATTAAATTCCGCTACTCTCAAATTGAATAGGAAAATTCCATTACATTGGTATCAGAGCATTTGGTTTCTCTTTTCTTGCTTAAGAAGAGAGGTCCTTAAGTAGCCTATAAATGGTTGATGTTGTTAATTATAATAGAGTAAGTGGAAATGGGATCTAATATCGGTTTTGTTAAGCCCACTATGTGGGGGATGGTGCACACCTCAGGAGATTTGGACTTAATAATGGAGTCATTTTAGACTTGCCTACGGCTTTACCATTATTGAGCCATAAGAAGTCCGAAAGGAGCTATCCCTTGGAAACTCTGCTATGTTAGACCTACTCCTCTACTCTCTATAATTAACCACTTTGAGCCATGGGTGTAGATACTTAAGAGCCAATTTTCAAAGGCTAAGAGGAGTGGCAACTAAGGTTTTGTATTGCCAAAGCATACACTAAGTATAAACATAAATTTTGTTAACATGGCTGACAATAATCAAGAGAGTAGAATGAACATTGATAGCTTTGATTTTGCACATGAAGGTGCTAATGATGATGCTCCCATGTTTGTGAATTATCTCGTCACTAGGTTGCAACAAGCTATGGGCAACCCTATTTTGCAAGCCGAAGTTACTCAACAACTTCGTGCTTATGGAATTTCCCTTCCTCTTCCAGAGGAGAGAGAGCTTAGGAGGCCTCTTGAAGAGACCCCCAAAAGAAGACTCTCTCCCATTCGAGAGGAGGAATCCAAAGAGAAAGAAAGCAATGACAGTCTAAGTTCTTCTGAAGATGTGGCTCCACGAAGACGGCGGCCTAGACGATCGATCGCCTACTCCTCCCAAGAGGAAAAGAGCAACCCATAGTCCTTCTCCTCATCACTCTGAAAGGCAAGAGAGGAAACAAAGGAAGAAAAGGGCTAGGAAGAGGTTACCCTCTTCTCCTTCTTCTTCACCTTCCTCCTCTTTCGATGAAAGTTATGGCTATTCTCCTAGAGAATACAAGAGGGGAGGACATCGCAAATCATTTCCTGCATGGCGAAGGTCACAAAAGCTAAAGAAGTTCAAGGAGGGAGGAAAGAGTATCTCTTTTCTCACCTATGATGGCACCTTTGGTGCTACCGACAAAGTGTTGCCCTTCATCCAGCAATTTGATGCGGCCTTTGGGGACGAGGGCTTCACAGAGTCCTCCAAGCTACGCCATGTAGCTATGCACTTCCAAAAATCAGCTCGTCAATGGTGGGCTAGCCTTCGTGGCAATGGAGAAGCCCCAAAGACATGGAAAACTCTACGAGTTTCCATCATGAAGCAATTTCTTCCAAGTGATACTAAAGATAAAGTTCTTACCGAATGGCGCGGCTTGAAGCTTCTCTCTCATGAGTCTATCAACAAGTATGTAGACAAGTTTTGGGATTTACATCTCAAAGCTACTGTCTTTCAAAAGATAGACTTTGCCGAGCAAAGACAACAATTCTGTGCGGGATTACCTGAAGAGATGGCCGAATACATCAACTCTCAACGGCCCGGTACTATTACCGAAGTAATCCACCACACCATGGTTGCTTCACGCATCAATTTCCATCAAGGGGCTAGACGTAATGTCAAGCCCATGGAAAACAAAGATAAAAATGATGCAAAGGGGAAATCCAATGCTCAAAATAATTCCCAAGGCACTTCCAACAACAACAATAACAACAACAACAATCGGTCCAAGGAGAAGGGAGTTTACAAAGGTAAAAACAAACTCTCTCCTGAAGAGCTTGAAGCTTTTCGCGAGGACCATAAGTGTTTCAAGTGTGGGGAGCAAGGACATGGCTATCGTTCTTGTCCCAAGAAGAATACTCGCAATGAGACTCCTAGGGCTTCCACCATCGAAGCTCCAAAAGAGGATGCTCATTGCAAAGGATCATCACTTTCCTATGCGTGGGGAAAGGTAAGAGAGCATGATGTCTTCATCTTGTTTGACACAGGCTCTACTCTCAACTTCATATCAATAGAGTTGGCCACCAATTTGGGCATTCAAGCTTTTGAGATGGGAGATATAGTAACAGCTGATGCAGCTTTCAAGGGACAACAAGCCTCCGTTACTCCCTTGATTGGGAAGTTGAGGCTTCATGTCCAAAGCTATGTCAACAAAGAAGACTTCTTCATCTCTCCTCTCCAACATCAGGATGTTATCCTAGGGGCACCATGGTTTGATCGCATGGCTGCCAACATGAAGTTCCCTGAAAGGAGAATTTACTTCACCTACAGGGAAAGAACATGTATATAGATGCTAGTGAGCGTGGTCTCACTATTCCACTTGTAAATCCTCTTTCTTTTGATAAATCAATGAAGAGCTCAGTTTCTGCGTACATGATTTATGTCAAAGAGTCTCTAAAAGCTAATAATGTTTCATCAACTGAAAATGATAGGAATCAAGAAGAGTTAGACTTGTCTACTTTTCTAAAAGGATTCCAAGATGTGTTCATCGATGATATCCCTATGGACCTACCTCCAAAACGAGGGGATGATGACCATCGTATTGAGCTCCTTCCAGGAAGCTCACCACCTAACAAACCTCCTTATCGAGTCTCACAAGCTCAACAAGAGGAGATTATGAGGCAAGTACAGGAATTGGTAGACAAAGGGATGGTGAGGCCTAGTTCCTCTCCCTTTTGTTCTCCAGTCCTTTTAGTGCAAAAGAAAGATGGTACATACCGTTATGTCAACAAGGAGCCATATGGCAATAAGGCCATAGGGTGGTCTAGTTGCCTTGTGTACTACATACAGGATTTGTATGTGCTACATACAAAGATGACCGAATGGCTCTCTATTCGTATCTTGTGGCCCCATGGTCATAATCTCACATTTGTGAATCCTTACATTAAAAGGGATAAAATCTTTCTAAATAAAAAAACTAAAAATTTGGCACATCAAGCTCATGTGCTACTCATAACTCTAATAGAAAAATTATAACACTTTCACATCTTCATGTATGTTGAAAACATAAGCACTCTTACAAAGGTTTTTCTATACACAAAGATCATTTGTAAATGCCATAACATTACAACATTTTGTTCCATCATCTCTACAAATGTGAACCTATTTAATACAATATTGACTTTTGAGTTGTTTGATATAATTCTTGGCTTCATGTGCTTTGATCACAGGCTCTTTGTACCCCAATTTCTGAGCAAGCATAATTAACTCAACTCTTTTCAAGGTTGATATAGATTTGATATTCTTCAATATCCTCATTTTTTCTTGATCAAGTGTCAGCCTTTTCTTATCTTGACTTCTAGTGGACATTCCAGTACTGCTAGATGAGGCACCATTCTCATCATTAAGAACGCGAGGAGCTTCTGGTAGCCTGCTTGTAGGGTAGGTTTTTTGTAGACAAACCAAATTGCGCTCCTCCCACTTTGAAACAACCTTTTGTACATGATTGTAAAGCTCGTGACCTTGCACTATGGGAGCTTGTCCATACAAAGAAGATCTTGTAATTGTACGAATGTCGTTGACATGATGAAGAGCTTTGGTATATGGTAGGAGCTCTCCAAGGAGAATATTATCCTCCTCATCAATGTTAAATGATGGTGGAAATATACAATTGAATGCAGGATTAATGCATCCTTTCAATGGTGCATCATCTATAAGAAGCAATCTTTTTAAATCAATCCCAAAATTTGCTGATGAAATAGCTAAAGGTTTGAAAAATGCCTCTACTCCAGGATTGTCGGGGCGAGTGATTCTTGACTCTACATATTGTTGACATTGGCTTTGCCCCCAAATCATAAAGAATGGAAGTTGTTCTCCAGCTTCCTTCTCTAAAATCTTGATGATTTGCATAACCTGTGTATCATTAGCTGTTGACCATATGCCAACATTGGAGATGCTTAGGAGACTCTTTACAAACTCAATGCATCCTGGTCGCAAAACAATATACTCATGTTTAAACTTCAAGCTCTTCATTTTTTTGGACTTTTGCCAACAACGCCTCAAAAGCAATCCACACAAGCTCAGTATTATAGTCAGCATTGGTCCATCATTAGATGAAAGATTTGGATCACCATACACTCTAATGCTCAAATATTGAGCTACTAAAATGTTATTGACAGAGTCTTCTTCTGTCCTTCTACTTCCATTGTATCGCTGGAATTTCTGTCCAACAACTACGATGGTCGACCTTCAAAAACTTGTATCTCTTTGTCATCTTCTTTACAAGCTTATTGGTTAAAATGAGGATTGATAGATTCTTCCTCAATAGGCTCAATAGCTGGAGCATCCTTTGTATCAATGACCTCACAAGAGACACTATTAACTGTAAAGTCTTGTTGAAGTGCTGCAAGTTTAAACAACACCCACTTTTAGCTTTGAAAATACCTACAATCTTGATGGCTTTAAAAAACATTAAGTATCCAAACTACATATTAAATATCTCATAATTATATTGCAATGTTGTATATACTACATTATATGTTTATTTAATGGCTCTATACTAGCACCCTATTGCCCTAGGACCGTAGGGTGCCTTCTATATGAAAAGTTTATAGCTATATGGACATAAGGTGTTGAGTTATACATAATGACTATAGGCTCATCTTTTTGCACCTCTACAATGACATCCTCTATCCCTATGGCCATGTAGTCCTCTCTATATTTGTGTGGAGCCATATGTTAGTGAGGAACCTTATGGCCATTTGTCCATAAGGTGCTCTATTTTGAGTCATTCGAACCATTGGAACATTATATTGCACATCTATATTGGCACCCTATGGCCCTAGGGCCACAAGGTGCCTTCTTTGCTAACTAAGAAACCTATGATCACTAATGTGGCCAATGAGAGCATTACCTATATAGTACACATAGTGAAATTTATGGGACTAGGTGTACATAAGGTACTTATGTAGAGCTTCAATGACCATAAGGTGCTCTCTTTTGAAGCTAAGGACAATAGATTCATCTTCTTTTTACCTATGTACTAGCACCTTAGGGATATGGGATCATCTTTGCATTACAAGGTAGCCTATGGCCCTAAGGCTATAGGGTGCTATTTATGATAACAAGGAACCCTATGGTCCTAAGGCCATAGGGTGGTCATGTTGCTTCACTACTACATATACAAGAGCGGAGGGATTTTTACCTTGGTTGTGTATGAACCTTTTGATCCTAAGACCGTAATTTGTTATATGCTCTTTTACAAGCTACTACTTACAAAGTGTGGCCTACAATTAAACCTTTGACCATGAGGTCACTAGTCATAGATTTTTTTAAATATTTTAGAGGATGCATACAATTGCCACCCTATGGCCTTAGGGCCATAAGGTTGCATGTCTACAAAGAATGATATGATGTTACAACCATGAAATTTGTCTTCAACAATGAAAAACCTCTGACCCTAAGATCATAGGATGCTTTGACAAGACCCCTAGCCTTAAGTGGTACAATGTCATATGTGTGACAATAAACCTCATAGCATCACATAGCTTAAAAGCATTACATAATATATCAATAACCACATAGCTTTAAAGTTTTACATCATACATCATTTGATCACAAAGCTAAAGGATGACCTTTGTAACCTCATGTCTATGTATAAATTTTCCACTTAAATTAAATTCATTTATTTTGAAAATACTCAAGCTCACAAGTATACACTCTTATGGTCACATAGATAATGGTTACTCTATGCCACCATATGTTCATGACATGATATTTACACACTTAAATTTAATTCATCTAATTTGAAAACATTAAAACTCACAAGCGTGCAAAATAGTTTTTAAAACAAAACAATATTGTTCGTCAATATTTACAAAATCAAAGAGAAACAACAATCTCGATATCATGGGAGAATTGTCGTTGGTTGACCTTCGCAAGCTTGGATCTCTTTGTCATCATCTTTATGGACATTTTGGTTTAAATGGGGATTGAGAGGCTCTTTTTCAACAGTTTCAATAGCTTGAACATCTTCTGTACCGATGGCCTCACATGAAACATCCTCAATTGAAACATCTTGTTGATGACCTGAAAGTTTAAACAACACCTACTTTTAGCTTTGAAAATACTTACAAATGTGATGAATTTCTATAATCAAGCACTTAGAAAAAATATTGAGTATCCAAATGACATATACATCAGAATTAAATTACAATGCTTTATATACTATATGCAAAGTTCACTTAATTGCTCTATACTACCACCCTATGGCCCTAGGACCATAGGGTGCTCTATATGTTGGTCAAGAATCTTATGGCCCTAGAATCATGTGGTGCCCTCTATATTGACAGTTTATAGTTTCATGAATATAAAGTGCTCCATTTCACACATTGGGACTATAGACTTATATTTTTTGCACCTCTATGGAGGTATCTTTAGTCCTTGTGCTATACCAACCTCTCTTTGTTAGTGAAGAATTCTATGGATCTACACGAGTATTTTGTACTACATACATGTACCTCACGTCCATCAAGTGTTCTAATTTGGGTCATTGGGACCATATGATCATTACATTACACATTTGTATTGGCACCTATGACCCTAGGGCCACAAGGTGATTTCTATGCTCAATACAATTCCTATGTCCACCAAATTGATATAAAAGTGCATTATGTACTACCTACATGGTCACCTAACGGCTCTTAAGCCATTAGGTGTAAATAAGGTAGCCTATGTACTATGTATATCTTCTTTGTACAAACATCATAGGTCCATGGATGATCTTCATGTTGAAAATGAGCCTTATGGTTCTAAGGCCATATGGCGCTATTTATGTCTACAAGGAACCCTATGGCCCCAAGGCCATAGGGTGGTCATGTTGCTTTATGTACTTCAAACAAGACCTTAGGGATTTCCACTTGGTTTTTGTGGTGTATGACCCCTGTGATCATGAGGCCATAATTTTTCTACAAGGAACCCTATTGCCCCAAGGCCATAGGGTGGTCATGTTGCTTTATGTATTGCAAACAAGAGCTTAGGGATTAACACTTGGTTTTTGTGGTGTATGACCCCTGTGATCATGAGGACATAATTTTTCTACAAGGAAGCCTATGGCCCCACAGCCATAGGGTGGTCATGTTTCTTTATGTACTGCAAACAAGAGCTTAGGGATTTACACTTTGTTTTTGTGGTGTATGACCCTGTGATCATGATGCCATAATTTGCTATATGTTCTTCTACAAGCTACTTACAAAGTGTGGTCCACAATTATCACCTTATAATCAAAAGCTCACTAGCAATACACTTTGGATCCCTTTTTTAACGATTCAAAAAAACTCTAAGCAATACGATGATCAAATTTATGACCATACGGTGCTCAAATATATACCAAAAACTATTGACTCACCTCTAAAAATCCACCCTTAGGTCCTAGGGCCATACGGTCCTCTCTTTGTTAGTGAAGATCTCAATGGCCCTACAAAAGTACTATGTACTACATACATGTACCTCATGTCCAAAAGGTGTTCTATTTTGAGACATTGAACCATAGGATCATTATATTGCATATTTGTATTAACAGCCCTAGGTCACCAAAGTGGCCTACAAGAGCATTATGTACTACCTACAAAGTACACTTAATGGATCTTAGGCCATTAGGTGTACATAAGGTTGCTTAGGTGTTATGTAGAAATTCTATGACCATAAGGTGCTATATTTTGAAGCTAAAGACCATAGACTCGTCTCCTTTTTGCCTATGTACTAGCACCATAGGGCCATATTTGATCTTAATGTTAACAAGGATCCCTATGGCCCTATGGCCACAGGGTGCTGTTTATGATTACAAGAAACCCTATGGACCTTAAGGCCATAGGGTGGTCATATTGCTTTATGTACTACAAACAAGAGCTAGGGATTTTCACCTTACTTTTTGTGGTGTATGATCCCTATGATCCTAAGGCCATAATTTGTTTTTTGTTTTTCTACAAGCTACTTACAAAGTGTGGTCTACAATTATTACCCTTAAGGTCACTAGCAAGACACTTTGGATCTCTTTTTTGACAAATTTGGAAAAAGTCTAAGCCTCTTAGTTAAGATATAACATAAAATATTTGGCACTCCTATTTAGGATATTTTATTGTTTCATAGAGTCATAACCCTATGGTCTTGAGGCCATAGGGTGTCATGGGAACCATATACTTTGCACCCAATGGTCACACTACCCTATGACCCTAAACTTTAGATTCATGGGTTTCTCTAAATTCTATAAATGCTACATAAAATTTCCATAAACCTAAATCGATACAATTTTATCAAGGTCTTATAAACCTAAATTGATACAATTTTATCAAGGGCTTATAAACCTAAATTGTAAGTGCTCTATTTTGCATCTAAGAACAATATGCTCATCAATTTTGCACTTATACGTCAATAAGGAACCCTATGTCCCTGAGGCCATAAGGTGGTCTAGTTGTGCTACGTACTAGATACAAGATCTGTGTGTGCTACATACAAAGATGACATAATGGCTCTCTACTTGTATTTTTTGGCCCCATGGTCATAATCTCATCCTTTTGCATCCTTACATAAAAAAGGAGCCCTATGGCCCTAAGGCCGTAGGGTTCTAGTATGGATCCATTAGTACATAATGTCAAAACAATACAAACCCTTGTTCCATGATCTTTTCAAGTGTCAATCTATTTGAAAACATAAGATTTATCACAAAGTACATAATGATAGAATATTACAAAATATTGCTCCATCATTTGTTCGAGTGTAAATATATTTGATCGAGCCTATGGCTTACGGTCATAGGGTGTTGATACCATAAAGTGAAAATTTTCTTGTGTTTATAAATCAACTTTTGGCCTTATGACAATGTACATTGTCCTTAACATCGAAAATAAACTCAAGTTACAAAATAAAAACAAATCTTTAAATATGAAAACTAAACATTTGGCACATCAAACTCACATGCTACTCAAAACTTTGATAGAAAGATTTAGAAAACTTTCACATCTTCATATTTTGTGGTTATATTTGATTCATCTATTTTGAAGATACTTTAATTATCAAGCATACATATCTTATCGGCACATGGTTAAAAGGTGCTCTTTGCTCTTTGGCACCATTTGTTCATGAAATATTTGCACACTTCAATTCAAATCATCTCATTAGAAAATACTCTAAACCATAAGCATACACAATTGTTTTGTGAAATAAAATCAAACCAATGTTTAAGATTTCAAAATCAACGTTCAAGATTACAAAGTCAAAGAAAAACACCAAACCAAATACCAATGTTCTAAAGATCATGAAAGAATTGAAATTTTGGCTAGCTTAACCTGTTTCCTGTAGAAGCTCTAGAATGGCATCACCCTCAACATCTAATGGCTCATCGATTTCTTCATTCTCTGAGTCCTTGCCATTATCATTTTGTGGAGTAGAGACCAAACCTGCCCACCTTTTAAGCTCATCATCTTCATCTATTGTAGAATGGCAAAGAGCTTCTAGCTCAGTCATTTGCTCATTGGTACAAGTAACTGAGATCACCTTTCGTTGTTGTAGAAGTGCCTCTTTGGTCCCGTAACCAAGTGAAAATATGCCCACTACCTTATCATCCTCTTTGAGACAAATACACTTGATGGCGCGCCGAACAAAAAAAGCTTTGGCGGTAGTCATAGCATCAAACTCTTCATTGTCGTCAATGCCTAGAGTAGACATTGGTTGAAAGAGAGACTCCTTGAGACTAGAGTGATTGGTGAATTTCTCTTCTTGACTAAAGAAAGCCCAAAGTCCAAAAATTACTTCACGAAGAGCAGTGGGTTGGACAGTCGCTGATGCTATTAAAGAGCCAAGAGGCAAAGCATACAACTCATACTATTTTGCTTTTTCAGAGATTGCCTTCTCAAGAGAAGTAGCATGTTGGTACTTGCCTAGACCAACAATAACAAATTCTGATGGTTGTTGTGCTATCCTACAAACTCCATCAATAACCTTTCCAAATTGAGTAGCACTCCAACCACTAGATATAGTGCCCTTGTGTGTTGTGTCTATGATACATACACCAACACGCACTGTAGAATTATTCTCACCTTGGAGAAACTCAATGCCTTCTAGATTCTTCCCCATGCACTTTATGGTCCATGGCAAGCTGAATTGTAATCTAGATGAACCATTCTTTTGTGCAATGATCCATTGCACATATCCCTTGGTAACTTCTGGAATTGCTAGGGTCTCCTTTGTTTTTTGAAGCCTAAGATGTAGCCATTGGGTGCAACTGATAAGAGAGATTTTTAGATCTCATCTGTAATGTTATAATGAGATCTACATTCCTCCCATGAAGTAATGGCTTCTACTAGATCAAGCTCTTTGAATAACTTGCACATCTCAGCCAAAAACACCTTCGTTTGTTTTATGTTTGTTGCACGTGCAAAGAGGTCGATCATGTCCGGTTGATGTGGTTGCTTCACCAAGAAAATCTTTTCTTCTTTGAGCTCCTATTGTAATAGCTTAACATCGTTATCTTCTAAGCCTCGTAAGCATCTAAGAGTAGTTATACTTGGTTGGCGTCCACGTGCAAATGAGGCTTGATGGTTCTCTAGGATTTTTATACACTCCTCATAGATGTCTTCTGGATACATGACCATGTGGGCTTCTCTATTCGCAAATGAGCTATGGTTAAATGTGATATTTTCCACAATCACAAAGGCCTATAAGAAACAAAAAGTAATAAGGTTTTATCTACAACTGCAGATTAAGAAAATTAGAAACAAGAAATAGAACTTACATCCCAATCTTTTCGACTCTCATGACCATGGGGAACACCTGCCTTTGGTTTTTTTGGACAAGAATATGCTAGCCACTGTCCACGCCCATGCTTCAAGACCTCCACATAAGGTTGGGTTTTCATTGTTGTCTGTGTCTCTATGTTCTCCATTTTGGAGATTCGCACTGCAATCTCTTTAGGGGCATCTACAACAATCCTTGCAGTTCTGTATTTGTAGAACTCTCTCCTTGAAGCATACTTTGTGCTCTTGTTGCACACAAATGCTCTAGCTGCTATTATGGAGTGTTGACCAGAAAGAATCCAGTAGTGTTATGTTGCCAGCTTGTCTGCATGTACTTCATTAGCCTTTAGAGGCTCCTTTTTTATGGGATCATATGGCATAAGGTTAGCTGCATTGGAGACTGGTCTAGAATTCTTTGCAAATTGTCTCAAAAGGAACTTTACATACACACCTGACAATGGCCTACATTTGAAGTGATCAGGTGCAAGATTGCATTGGTCAACAGAGATGAGTTGTGTAAACTGCACCCCAAACTTGAAGTAGTGCTCTATTCCAATGTACCCATCTAGCCCACTCTTGAAATTCTTCTTAACATCCTTATCAAGATCTTTTTCTTCCGGCTGAACAATTGAGGCCAGCACCTTCACTGAGGCTCAATCTGCAATTACTGCTATTGAAGGAGTTATTAAAGGAGGTTCAGTTAAGCTAGCTTCATCCCTACGTGGAGCCTCTAGAGGTACAAGTGAAAGACTTTCTTGCTCCACATTTTCGGTGCTATTTCTGACTGAGGGCATCTCACTCTCCTTTAAAGTCTTCTTCTGATTAACTTGACTTGTACCTTCATTTTTTCGCTTCTTACTATTCTGTGCCTTCAAGCTGGCTAAATATTGAATAACTTTCTTGAAGCCTTCAGTAAACATGTCCATGAGATTCTCGCTGGGAGTATCTTCCCTGATTTCTATCCACCCTGCCTTTATCATTGTCTCTCCATCACTGCTATCTTTCAGCAACTCCCAAGCAAAGGCCATGGGCTCTAGCAAGTAACAATCACTGTTTTGTACTTTCACACCAAGACATGGGGACATGTCAAGATCTGAGAATTCTTTATTTATCTCCTTGACAATTCCACAATCTTTGAAGGGAGATTGTTCTTTATCTCTAAAGAACAAGTGGACTCTCTCATCAGATTTACCACTTGGTAAGTGAAAATCTAGATACCATGGGCTTGGAGTGGAGCCTGTTGCATCAACTGACTTTGGAATTCTTTTCTTTGAAGAGGATTGAGCCATATCTCTGAAAACATAACAATATAACATTATTTGTATTTATGTTCGATTTGAATATGATTGAGCCAAGTTTATGTAAACTTAACAGCATAACATTACTTTGTTATAAATGGCTCTAGTGCTACATGGCTGGCCTATGTGGCCAAGTAGAGTCTCTATATTGAATGCTACTGGTCAAATAGAAAACTACCTCACATTATCTAGCCATGATTGATCTCTGAACATTGTACATTGCCACCCTATGGCCCTTAGGCCACAAGGTCTCTAGATGGGACATATGACACCTTGTGATCCTAGGGCCATAGGATCTCCAAAAGGAGCTTATGGAACCCTATGGACCTTGAGATTGTACATTGGCACCCTATGGATCTTGGGCCATAGGGTCTTCAAAAGGAACATAGGGCACCCTGTGACCCTAAGTCTATAGGGTCTCACATCATACTTGAGGGCATCCTAGGGCCCAAGGGTGGCCATAACAAACATAGGGAATCCCATGGTGCACATTAACGGGAAACATGGCAGCCCTTACGGCCCTAGGGCCATAGGATCTCCAAACGGAACATAGGGAACTCTATGGCCCTATAGATCTCTAGATGGGACATAGGGCACCCTGTGATCCTATGGCACTAGGGCCATAGGATCTTCAGAAGGAACATAAAGAAACCTATGGCCCTTGATATTGTTTATTCCTAACCTATGGTCGTGGGCCACAAGGTCTCAAGATGGGACATAAAGCATCCTTTGATCCTATGGCTCTAGGTTCCTTATGTTCCTTTTGGAGATCCTATGGATCTAGTGCCATAGGATCTCAAAAAGGAACATAAGGAACAATATGTCCCTTGAGATTGTACCTTCCCACCCTATGGCCCTTGGGCCACAAGGTCACCAGATGGGACATAAGGCACACTTTGATCCTATGGCCCTACGCTCCTTATGTTCCTTTTGGAGATCCTATGGCCCTAGTTCCATAGGATTCCCATAAGGAACACAGGGAACCCTATGGCCTTTGAGATTGTACATTGCCACCCTATGGCCCTTAGCCCATAAGATCTCTAGATGGGACATAGGGCACCCTATGATCCTATGGCAATAGAGCCATTGGATTTCCAAAAGGAACGTAGGGAAACATATGGCCCTTGAGATTGTACATTCCCACCCTACGGCGCTTGGTCCACAAGGTCTCTAGATGGGAAATAGGGCATTCTTTGATCCTATGGCCCTAGTTTCCTATGTTCCTTTTGGAGATCCTATGGCCCTAGGGCCATAGGATCCGATAAGGAACATAGAGAACCCTATGGCCTTTGAGATTGTACAAGGCCACCCTATGGCCCTTGGGCCATAAGCTCTCTATATCGGACACAAGGCACCTTGTGATCCTATGGCCCTAGGGCCATAAGATCTCGAAAAGGAACATAGGGAACAATAGAGCCCTTGAGATTGTACATTTCCCCCCTATGGCCCTTAGCCCATAAGATCTCTAGATGGGACATAGGGCACCCTGTGATCCTATGGCAGTAGAGCCATTGGATTTCCAAAAGGAACATAGGGAAACATATGGCCCTTGAGATTGTACATTCCCACCCTATGGCCCTTGGGCCACAAGGTCTCTAGATGGGAAATAGGGAATTCTTTGATCCTATGGCCCTAGGTTCCTTATTTCCTTTTGGAGATCCTATAGCCCTAGGGCCAGAGGATCCCCACAAGGAACATAGAGAACCCTATGGCATTTGTGTTGGGGTATAAAGCCCAATGTGGTCGCCCAGGTAAGTGGGCGGGCTGCCAAGTATGTACACATATTCTTTTGTAAAAACCTAATAAGAACTCACTATGCTCTACACATTACAGTAGAGCGAGTTCACCATATCGTCGTGCTCTTCTTCTCGCACTCTCTCTCGCGTCGCACTTCCGCTCATACTCCTTCAACTGGTATCAGAGCACAGATCGAGGCTCGGGGCAGCACTGCAGGAGGCTAGAGTCACCAACTCAGATTGGAGTGAAATTCGACAGGCGAAGACATGGCCCCAAATCTCGTGGGCGAGCCCAAAGGGCTCGGTGTTGTCAGAATTTCATTCTGAGGTCATCTAGGCCACCGTTTGGCTTCGACAAAGGTTTGCGCAGGCCATTTTCGACTACGTGGTCTCAGCGGGTGCAGATCCGACTCTGCAAATTTGGCATTTTCAGCCTACGACTGTAGGTACTGAGGATATCAACACTCCCAGAGTGCTGATTTGTGGTTGTCTACACATCGAAGGACGACTCACAGTTCTTGGAGGTGTGTCACATACGACACGGGCGCATCTACACACATACTGTAGGCGACATCCACTAGTTCATCAGGTAGCTTGTGTTTGCTGCTTGATATTCTAGATTTCATCCTGACATTGTAGGTACTTCCACATGGGATGTATTGTCAGAGATGATGTATGTCTGTTGAGTGTTTGCTGGCTGTGAGTCACGCAGCAAACAACCGCCGCAGCGGTTACAGCATACAGTGGGAAATTTGTGGATGTATGACTTTGTGGGAAGTCTATGTACTGTCAGATTTACTACAGCCTATGTTGAGGGTTGAGTGAGGTTTTATTGAGCTGGGGGGTTCTCGAATGTTGAGATCCTTTTGGTGATATAGGTCTTGGAGCGATCCCTCGAGCATCCTTAGATAGGCAGCTAGGATGTATTGACTGTGAGTTAGACAGTTGGGATTGCATATTTGATTTATTGCCATTGAGGCATTGTCGCAGTCTATGTTTACGGGACAGTGACACGATAGTCAGAGACAGTACAGGTGCAGGACAGGTAACCACAGCTTACAGTGTCAGAGAGACAATGTTTTTTGAGCTATTTTTAGTACACCAGAGCCATTTTACAAAGGATACTCTGCCAAAATTTCTGCAGAATCTGAAGCTTTCTTGGTTCATTTGACAGGTTGATATTGGTTCAGTGGTCAGTTTACAGGGGAAACTCTGCCGAATTTTTCCCAGAAAAGTAAACTACTGTGAAGCGTAGCTATGGCTGGATCACAGGACACTGCTCTTTACAATATCAAGAAGCTGGATGGAACCAATTTCCCATTGTGGAAGAAGCAGATTTGGCACGTGTTGGTACAAAAGAAGCAGATAAAACCTATAAATCTCAAGGGGATAAAACCAGAAGATATGGACGAAGATGAATGGAGTGAAATGGATGAATTGGCACTTTCTACCATTATGCTGACTTTGGCAGAAAGCGTTTACTTCAATGTAGCAGACGAGATGTCGGCTTATCAAGCATGGTTAAAGCTGAGTGATCTTTATGAGAAGCAGAGTGCAGCTTCAAAGGTATACTGGCTTAAGAAGCTTGTTGACTTGAAGATGAAAGAAGGGACACCTATGTCCAATCATCTGAATGAATTCAACACAATCTATAGTCAGTTGTCAGCTCAAGGTGTCAAGTTTGATGAACCTGTTAGAGCTATGTTCCTGTTGATCACATTGCCGGAAAGTTGGGACACTTTTCGCACAGCTTTGAGTAATTCTGCACCTCCAGATGGTTTGAACATAGCAGGTGTAGAAGGAAGTCTACTTACTGAAGAAACCAATAGAAAGACAATGGGCAAAGGCAAAGGAACAGCCTTAGTTGTCAGGGGAAGGACCAAAGAAAAGTACAAAGGTGGAAAGAGGAATCGGTCTCGTAGCAAGTCCCGCAGTGCTAAAGGCAAGAGTGACATAGAATGCTACCATTGTGGCAAGAAGGGTCACATGAAAAGAGACTGCAGAGAATGGAAAGTAGAAAAAGGCAAAGAGAAAGCTGAAGACCATGGTGAGAAGAACAAGTCCTCAGTGAAGATTCAAGAAATAAATGTGACAAACACTGTTGCAAAGGATGACAGTCTAGTGTCAGGAGACATCTACTTCTTGAAGAATGCAATGGACTCAGCTCTTTTACAGCATCTGATGGAAATGCACTGAGTGAATGGATTATAGACTCAGGGGCATCACTTCATGTGTCTCCAAACAAGGAGTGGTTTACCTCTTATGTGACCACTAAAGATCATGTTCGGCTAGGCAATGGGCACACACGTGAGATCTTAGGTGTTGGAGATGTTCAATTGAAGTTTCAGAATGGCTCTTCCTCCATGCTGAAGAATGTGATACATGTTCCCGCAACTACAAAGAGCTTGATCAGCACAGGTTTACTTGATGATGCTGGCTACGTCACCACTTTTGGACAGAACATGTGGAAGATATCCAAGGGTTCTATGACAGTAGCACATGGAGTAAAGTCTAAAGGACTTTACATGATTTATGTATCAAATGTCTCTAAAAATGAAATCAATGTAACCGAGCAGCCGAACGTTTCTTTGTGGCATAGCCGGTTAGGACATATGTCCAAGAAGGGAATGGAAATCTTGTCTCATTCTGGTTATTTGCCTAGATTTTCATTTAATGATTTTGAATTCTGTGAACATTGTCTGTATGGTAAGCAAACACAGCAGCCACATAAGCATAGAAGCAGTAGAAGAGATACACAGTTGGCACTTGTTCATAGTGATTTGTGTGGACCTATGCCTAACCTATCTCTAGGGGGAGCTTCTTACTTTATGACATTTATAGATGATTACTCGAGGAAAGTATGGGTTTAATTTCTCAAGCACAAGGATGAAGCGTTTAGTGTTTTCAAAACGTTTGTGACACTTGTGGAGAATCAGAGTGGCAAGAAGCTTAAATGCTTACGCACTGACAATGGTGGAGAGTATGTTTCAAAGGCCTTTCAGGACTTTTGTGAGTCAAAAGGTATAAAACGTGAACTTACTGCTCCTTACAATCCTCCTCAAAATGGTGTTGCTGAGAGGATGAATAGGACCATACAAGAGAAGTTCAGAAGTATGTTGTCTAATGCACAACTGCCAAATGGGTTTTGGGCTGAAGCTGTATCAACAGTTGTTCATCTTGTAAATAGATCTCCTAGCAAGGTTTTGCAGAAGGATTCAGTGCCAGAGATGGTATGGTCAGGCAAAATGCCCTCATACAAGAATCTCAGAGTCTTTGGCTGTGAGGCATATACTCACGTTCCAAAGGAATTTAGGAACAAACTTGAGCCAAAGAGTAGAAAGTGCATCTTTCTAGGCTATGGTAATTCTGGTGAGATGGGGTACAGACTTTGGGATCCCGAATCCAGAAAGGTTGTCCGCAGCAATGATGTTCACTTTAATGAATCCAAATATCATTGTACACCAGAGAGGGTTGAGGAGATTAGAAGATTTGTCTTCCGAGAAGATGGACCTGCACGTGCAAGACAAAATGTCAGGGCTCAAGAGGAGCAAGGACAGGATAGAGTGGAACCACAGGTTGTGGCTGAGCCTGAGCCACCTATTGTGCGTAGATCTAGACGTGTCACGCGACCTCCTGATAGGTTTGTTCCATCTATGAACTATGTCATGTTGACTGATTGCAATGAGCCTTCATGTTACAAGGAAGCAGTGCAAATGAAGGACTCCGGGAATTGGCAATTGGCCATGCAGTCAGAGATGACAGCTCTGCATAAAAACCAGACATGGAAGCTAGTTAAATTACCACAGGGCAAAAAGGCTCTACCTTGTAAATGGGTTTACAGGTATAAGATCACCGCTCATGATAGTCAGCCAAAGTACAAAGCAAGGCTTGTTGCCAAGGGCTTTAAGCAAGAACAAGGCATTGACTTTGATGAAGTCTTCTCTCCGGTGGTCAAGATGACTACATTGAGATGCTTTCTTGCATTGGTTGCCATATTAGATTTGGTGTTGCACCAAATGGATGTCAAGACAGCGTTCTTGCATGGTGATTTAGATGTGGAAATTTACATGCAAGATCCAGAAGGGTTTGTTGAGAAAGGCAAGGAAGATTGGGTATGCCAGTTTTTAAAGAGTCTTTATGGCTTAAAACAATCACCGAGGGCATGGTACCATAAATTCCACAAGTTTATGCTTTCTCAAGGCTACAAACGTAGTGAGTTCGATCACTGTCTATATACATAGAAGGCTAAGGATGGTAGTTGGTTGATCCTTATTTTGTATGTGGATGACATGTTGATTGCTGGCAAGCACTTGGAAGAAATTTCAGCTTTGAAGTCAAAGATGGCAAAATCGTTTGACATGAAAGACATGGGTGAGGCAAGTCATATACTTGGTATGCGCATTGAGAGAGACAGATCAAAGAAGTTGATTTGGTTATCTCAAACAGATTATATTGACAAGGTTTTGCAACGTTTCAATATGGAGAAGGGAAAGGCACTGAGTGTTCCATTGCCACCATATGTGAAACTTAGCAAACAAGATTGTCCTGTGTCTGAGGAAGAACAGGCTGAAATGGATAAGATTCCATATGCGTCTGCAGTGGGTAGTTTGATGTATGCAATGATTGCTACTCGCCCAGACATTGCATTTGCAGTGGGAGTAGTAAGTAAGTCAATACATGTCAAACCCAGGCAAGAAACATTGGGAGGCAGTGAAAGGAATATTGAGATACCTGAAAGATACAAAGAGTATGCGTATATGCTATGGGAGTCAGGAGTAAGTGTAAAGGTTTTACAGACTACAGATTATGCAAGTGACTTAGACAACCGAAGGTCTACGTCAGGGTATGTCTTTACATTGGCTGGTGGAGCAGTATCATGGCGTTCTAGATTACAAGATTGTGTTACTCAGTCTACTACAGAGGCTGAATATGTTGCAGCATCAGAGGCATGCAAAGAATCAATTTGGCTTAATCGACTAGTAACAGATTTGGGAATCAAAGAAGAGATGCCTGTGTGTTATATTGTGATAGTCAAAGTGCTATACAATTGGCTCGCAATCCAGTTTATCACTCAAAGACAAAGCATGTGGATGTGAAGTATCATTTCATCAGGGAAATGCTCGAGGATAAGCAACTTCAGCTTGTCAAAGTTCACACCACAGAAAATCCTGCTGATCTACTTACAAAAGGACTTCCCTCAGAGAGCTTTGCGCATTTTCGCAAGCAGTTAGGTGTAGGGTAGTACATCACTTCTCTACATCTCTTGTATATTAGCTTGTATAGTAGCTTCTCTCACACTTAAAGTACCACATTAGAATTTAAGTGGGAGTTTGTTGGGGGTATAAAGCCAATGTGGTCGCCCAAGTAAGTGGGCGGGCCCGCCAGGATGTACACATATTCTTTGTAATAAAAACCTATAAGAACTCACTATGCTCTACACATTACAGTGTTAGTAGATAATCGAGTTCACCATATCGTACTGCTCTTCTTCTCGCACTCTCTCTCGCGTCGCAACTTCCGCTCGTACTCCTTCACTTTGAGATGGTACATTTCTCACCTATATGGCCTATTGGGCCATAAGCTCTCTATATTGGACACAAGGCACCCTGTGATCCTATGGCCCTAGGGCCATAAGATCTCGAAAAGGAACATAGGGAACAATATATCCTTGAGATTGTACCTTTCCCCCCTATGGCCCTTGGGCCACAAGGTCTCTAGATGGGACGAAAAGGTTGGATATTGGAAAAAAGTCTTGAGATTAGGGTATATTTCCCCCCTATGGCCCTTGGGCATGTTGATAAATGGGACATAGAGGGACCCTGATGGGCCATAGGTTCCTTATGTTTTTTGGAGATCCTATGGCCCTAGGGCCATTGGATCTCCAAAAGGAACATAGGGAACCATATGCCCTTGAGATTGTACATTCCCACCCTATGGCCATTGGGCCACTAGTCTCTAGATGGGACATAGCATTCTTTGATCCTATGGCCCTAGGTTTCCTTACGTTCCTTTTGGAGATCCTACGTCCCTAGTGCCATAGGATCCCTATAAGGAAATAGATAACCCTATGGCCTTTGAGATTGTACAGTGCCACCCTATGGCCCTTAGGACATAAGCTCTCTAGATGGGACACAAGGAAGCATGTGATCCTATGGCCCTAGGGCCAAAACATCTCGAAAAGGAACATAAGGAACAATATGGCGCTTGAGATTGTACATTTCCCCCCCTATGCCCTTGGGCCACAAGGTCTCTAGATGGGACATAAGGCACCCTTTGATCCTATGGCCATAGTTCCTTATGTCTTTTTTGGAGATCCTATGGCCCTAGGCGATTGGATCTCCAAAAGGAACATAAGGAACCATATGGCCCTTGAGAATGTACATTTCCCACCCTATGGCCCTTCGGCCACAAGGTCTATACATGGACATAGGGCATTCTTTGATCCTATGGCCCTAGTTCCTTATGTTTCTTTGGAGATCCTATGGACCTAGTGCCATAGGATCCCCCATAAGGAACAGGTGACACCATATGCCCTTGGGCGATAAGCTCTCTAGATTGGACAGAAGGCACCCTGTGATCCTATGGCACTAGGCCATAAGATCGCCAAAAGGAACATAGGGAACAATATGGCCCTTGAGATTTTACCTTTCCCCCCTATGGGACATAAGGCACCCTTGGATCCTATGGCCATAGGTTCCTTATGTTCCTTTTGAAGATCGTATGGCCTAAGGCCATAGGATCCCCATAAGGAAGATAGAGAACCATATGGCCCTTGAGATTGTACATTCCCACCTATGGCCCTTGGCAACAAGGTCTCTAGATGGGACATAGGGCATTCTTTGATCCTATGGACCTAGGGCGATTGGATCTCCAAAAGGAACATGGGAAACCATATGGACCTTGAGATTGTATATTCCCACCCTATGGACCTTGGCCACAAGGTCTCTAGATGGGACATAGGGCATTCTTTGACATAGTTCCTTATGTTCCTTCTGGGGATCCTATGGACCTAGGGCGATTGGATCTCCAAAAGGAACATAGGGAACCATACGGCCCTTGCGATTGTACATTCCCACCCTATGGCCCTTGGGCCACAAGGTCTGTAGATGGGACATAGGGCATTCTTTGATCCTATGGCCCTAGGTTCGTTATGTTCCTTTTCAAGATCCTATGATCCTAAGGCCATAGGATCCCCACAAGGAACATAGAGAACCCTATGGCCTATGAGATTGTACATGCCACCCTATGGCCCTTGGCCATAATCTCTCTAGATGGGACACAATGCACCCTGTGATCCTATGGACCTAGGGCGATTGGATCTCCAAAAGGAACATAGGAAACCATATGGCCCTTGCGATTGTATATTCCCACCCTATGGACCTTGGGCCACATGGTCTCTAGATGGGACATAGGACATTCTTTGATCCTATGGCTATAGGTTCCTTATGTTCCTTCTAGGGATCCTATGGCCCTAGGGCGATTGGATCTCCAAAAGGAACATAGGGAACCATACGGCCCTTGAGATTGTACATTCCCACCCTATGGCCCTTGGGCCACAAGGTCTGTAGATGGGACATAGGGCATTGTTTGATCCTATGGCCCTAGATTTGTTATGTTCCTTTTCAAGATCCTATGGCCCTAGGGCCATAGGATCTCCACAAGGAACATAGAGAACCCTATGGCCTATGAGATTGTACAGTGCCACCCTATGGCCCTTGGGCCATACGCTCTCTAGATGGGACACAAGAGCCCTGTGATCCTATGGCCCTGGCGGCAAAAGATCTTGAAAAGGAACATAGGGAACAATATGGCCCTTGAGATTGTACATTTCCCCCCTATGGCCCTTGGGCCACAAGGTCTCTAGATGGGACATAAGGCACCCTTAAATCCTATGGCCATAGGTTCCTTATGTTTGTTTTGGAGATCCTATGGTCCTAGGGCCATTGGATCTCCAAAAGGAACATAGGGAACCATATGGCCCTTGAGATTGTACAGTGTACACCCTATGGCCCTTGTGGGCCATAAGCTCTCTAGATGGGCACAAGGCACCCTGTGATCCTAATGGCCCTAGGGCCATAAGATCTCAAAAAGGAACATAGGGAACAATATGGCCCTTGAGATTGTTATACCTTCCCCCCTATGGCCCTTGGGCCCAATGTCTCAGATTGGGACATAAGGCATACCTTGATCCTCTGGCCATAGGTTCCTTATGTTTTGTTTTGGAGATCCTATGGCCCTAGGGGCGATTGGATCTCCAAAAGGAACATAGGGAACCATATGGCCCTTGAGATTGTACATTCCCACCCTATGGCCATGGGCCACAATGTCTCTAGATGGGACATAGGGCATTCTTTGATCCTATGGCCTAGGTTCTTATGTTCCTTTGGAGATCCTATTCCCTAGTTCCATAGGATCCCCATAAGGAACATAGAAAACCCTATGGCCTTTGAGATTGTACAGTGCCACCTATGGCCCTTGGGCCATAAGCTCTCTAGATGGGACACAAGGCACCCTGTGATCCTATGGCCTTAGGGCCATAAGATCTCGAAAAGGAACATAGGGAACAATATGGCCCTTGAGATGTACATTTCCCCCTATCGCCCTTGGGCCACAAGGTCTCTAGATGGGACATAAGGCACCCTTTGATCCTCTGGCCATAGGTTCCTTATGTTTTTTTTGGAGATCCTATGGCCCTAGGGCCTTGGATCTCCAAAAGGAACATAGGGAACCATATGTCCCTTGAGATTGTACATTTCCACCCTATGGCCCTTGGGCCACAAGGTTTTGTACATGGGACATACGGCATTCTTTGATCCTATGGACCTAGAATCCTTATGTTCCTTTTGGAGATCGTATGGCCCTAGGGCCATTGGATCTCCAAAAGATACATAGGGAACCATATGTCCCTTGAGATTGTACATTTTCACCCTATGGCCATTGGGCCACAAGGTTTGTACATGGGACATAGGGCATTTTTTGATCCTATGGACCTAGGTTCTTTATGTTCCTTTTGGAGATCCTAGGGCCATAGGAATCCCCATAAGGAACATAAAGAACCATATGGACCTTATATTGTATAGTGTCACCCTATGGCCCTTGGGCCATAAGCTCTCTAGATGAACACAAGGAACCCTCTGATCCTATGGCCCTAGGGCCATAAGATCTCGAAAAGCAACATAGGGAAAAATTTGGCCCTTGAGATTTTACCTTTCCCCCCCTATGGCCCTTGGGCACAAGGTCTCTAGATGGACATAAGGCACCCTTTGATCCTATGGCATAGGTTCCCTTATGTTTGTTTCGGAGATCCGATGGCCCTAGGGCCATTGGATCTCCAAAAGGAACGTAGGGAACCATATGGCCCTTGAGATTGTACATTCCCACCCTATGGCCCTTGGGCCACAAGGTCTCTAGATGGACATATGGCATTCTTTGATCTTATGGCCCTAGGTTTCTTATGTTCCTTTTGAAGATCTATGGTCCTAGTTCCATAGGATCCCCATAAGAACATAGAGAACCCTATGTCCCTTTGAGATTGTACAGTGCCATCCTATGGCCCTTGGGCCATAATCTCTCTAGATGGACACAAGGCACCCTGTGATCCTATGGCCCTAGGGCCATAAGATCTCAAAAACAAACATAGGGAAGAATATGACCTTGAGCTTGTCCCTTTCCCCCCTATGTCCTTGGGCCACAAGGTGTCTAGCTGCGACATAATGCAGCCTTGAGATTGTACCTTTCCCCCAATGGCCCTTGGGCCACAAGGTCTCTAGATGGGACGTAAGGCACCCTTTGATCCTCTGGCCATAGGTTCCTTATGTTTGTTTTGGAGATCCTATGGGCCTAGGGCCATTGGATCTCCAAAAGAACATAGAGAACCATATGTCCCTTGAGATTGTACATTCCCATCCTATGGCCCTTGGGCCACAAGGTCTATAGATGTGACATAGGGCATTCTTTGATCCTATGGACCAGGTTCCTTATGTTCCTTTTAGAGATCCTATCACCATAGGGCTATAGTATCCCCATAAGAAACATAGAGAACCATATGGCGGTTGAGATTGTACATGTGTCACCCTATGGCACTTGGGCCATAAGCTCTCTAGATGGGACACAAGGCACCCTGTGATCCTATGGCCCTAGGGCCATAAGATCTCAAAAAGGAACATAGGGACCAATATGGCCCTTGAAATTTTACCTTACCCCTATGGCCCTTGGCCACAAGGTCTCTAGATGGGACATAAGGCACCCTTTGATCCTATGACCATGGATTTCTTATGTTTGTTTTGGAGATCCTATGGCCCTAGGGCCATTGGATCTCCAAAAGAACATAGGGAACCATATGGCCCTTAAGATTGTACATTCCCACCCTATGGCCCTTGGGCCCCAAGGTCTCTAGATGGGACATAGGCATACCTTAGATGATCCTAGAGGCCCATTGATCCTTATGTTAGTTTTGGAGATCCAATGGCCCTAGGGCCATTGGATCTCCCAAAAGGAACATAGGGAACCATATGTCCCTTGAGATTGTACATTCCCACCCTATGGCCCTGAGCCACAAGGTCTTGTAGATGGGACATAGGGCATTCTTTGATCCTATGGCCCTAGGTTCCTTATGTTCCTTTGAGATCCTATGGGCCTTAGTACCATAAAAAAATCGATCCCCCTAAGGAACCTAGAGAATTCTAATGGCCTTTGAGATTGTACAGTGCCACGCAATGGCCCTTGGGCCATAAGCTCTCTAGATGGGACAACAAGCACCCTGTGATCCTATGGCCTAGGGCCATATGTTCCTTTTGGAGATCGTATGAGCCTAGGGCCATAGAATCTTCAAAAGAAACAAATGGAACCCTATGGCCCTTAAGATTGTACATTCCTACCCTATGGCCCTTGGGCCACAAGGTTTGTAGATGGGAAATATGGCACCCTTTGATCCTATGGCCCTAGGTTCCTTATGTTTCTTTTGGAGATCCTATGGCCCCAGTGCCATAGGATCTCCAAAAGAACAGAGGGAATCCTATGGCCCTTGAGATTGTACATTCCCACCCTATGGCCCTTAGGCCAAAGGTCTCCATATGGGACATGGAGCACCCTTTGATCCTATGGCTCTAGGTTCCTTATTTTCCTTTGGAGATGTTATGGCCCTAGGGCCATAGGATCGCTAAAAGGAACATACAAAACCCTTTGGACCTTGAATTGTACATTCCTACCATATGGCCCTTGGGCCACAAGATCTGTAGATGGGACACCCTAAACCCTGTGATCCTATGGCAGTAGGGCCATATGTTCCTTTTCGAGATCTTATGGCCCTAGGGCCATAGGATCTTCAGAAGGAACATAGAGAACCCTATGGCCCTTCGGCCACAAGTGCTGAAGATGGGACAATAGCACCCTTTGATCCTATGGCCCTAGGTTCCTTATGTTTCTTTTGGAGATCCTATGGATCTAATGCCATAGGATCTCCAAAAGAACATAGGGAACCCTATGGCCCTTGAGATTGTACATTCCTACCCTATCACCCTTTGGCCACAAGGTCTCTAGATGGAACAAAGGGCACCCCTTTGACCCTATGGCACTTAGGCCACAAAGGTCTCCAGATGGGAGATAGGACACCCTTGTGATCCTATGGCCCTAGGGCCATAGGATCTCCAAATGGAACTTATGGAATCCTATATCATATGGCCCTAGGGCCATATGTTCCTTTTGGGGATCATATGGCCCTAGTGCCATAGAATCTCTAAATGGACCATAGGGAAGCCTATGGATCTTGAGATTGTACATCGCCACCCTATGGACCTTGGGCCACAGGGTTTTCAAAAGGAACATAGGGACCCTGTGACCCTAAGTCCATGGGGTCTCACATCATACTGGAGGGCATCATAGGACCCAAGGGTGGCCATAACGAGCATAGGGAAACCCATGGTGCACATTAACGGGCAACATGGCAGCCACATGCCCCTAGGTCCCTAGGGCCATAAGATCTCCAAAAGGAACATAGGGAATGTCACTATGGCCCTTGAGATTGGACATTGCCACCCTATGACCCTCGGGCCACAAGATCTCCAGATGGGACATAGGGAAACTTGTGGTCCTATGGCCCTAGGAAACCATGTTGTTCCTTTTAGAGACCTTGTGGCCCTATTGTTCCTTTTGGACATAGAGCACCATGTGATCCTATGGCTCTAGGGCCATAGGCTCTTCAATAGGAACATAGGGAACCCTATGACCCTTGAGATTGTACATTGGCACCCTATGGCCAGATGGGACATTGGTCACCCTATAGTACGATGTGAGACCACCCTATGGCCTTATGGTCATAGGGTGACTGAGGGCCATATGTTACTCTTTAGTATGAGGTGAAACCCTATGGCCATAAGGCCATAGGGTTCCCTAGGGCCATAGGTTACCCTCTAGTATGAGATGAGATCCTATGGCCTCTAGTATGAAGTGACACCCTATGGCCTTATGGCCATATTGTGCCCTGGGGCCATATGATTCCCTCTATTTTTATGTGAGACCTTATGGCCTTATGGTCATAGGGTGTCCTTTGTAGCCACACCCTGTCTGCCCTTCTAAAGATTCTATGTGTAGTTTTATTTTAGTGACCCAGGGCCATAGGGTTCTCTCTATGCCATCGAGGGCTGAAGGCCGTAGGGTCCCCTCTATGCTAGTAAGATCCTATGGCCCCAAGGCCACAAGGTGCCCTCATTCTTTCAAAAAAACCCTCTATTCTCTATGCTCTATATTAGGAACCTATGGCCTTGAGACCATAGGGTCCCATGTATGCCATAGGGAGCTATATTTGTCAATAAAAAATACTATTTTCTCTATATTGGCACCATGTGGCTTGAAGGCCATAGGATCCCCTCTATTCTAGTAAGAGTCTCTCCATGCTCTATATTGGCACCCTTTTGCCTAAAGTCCATAGGGTCCGCTCTATGCTAGTAAGAACGGATCTATGCTCTATATGGAACCCTGTATGCTAGAAACCACTATGAGGGTTTTTTGGCAACCTATGGCCATACGATGCTCTGTGTATGGCCATAGGGTTTGTTGAATACTAAGGAAAACTCTCCATGGTCTATATCTGGGCATCTAATGGCGGTTGTGCCATTTTCTAATAAGAAACCACCATTTCTCTAGGTTTTTCTTCTATTGTTTTACAACAACAAGGTGCCATGATCCATGGCAATAATTTAAAAAAACCTAAATGCTCTACATTGACACCCTATGGCGCAGGGCCCAGGTGTGATCTATGCTACCCTAAACCCCTCTATGCTCTACGTTGACACCCTACGGCCCCAGGGCCCGAGGGCCACAAGGTGCTCTCTCTCTCTCTCTCTCTCTCTCTCTCTCTCTCTCTCTCTCTCTCTCTCTCTCTCTCTCTCTCTCTCTCGGATTTAAATTGTTAATTTGGCCTTATTATCAGTCCTCCCTCTCTCTCAGCTTCCTCTCCTCTGTTTGTCTCTCTTAGTCTCCTTTCTCTCTCACTCCAAACAACTATTTATCTCCCTCTTCTCATCTCTCCCCATTCATAAAGGGCTTCAATATCTACCGGTGGCATCGTCATTCACGCACCCCCTACCACATCTCCTCTTTCTAGGACCTATCTCACACCAACAGACAGGTTAGTTCTTTTCTGTTTTTCTGTTTTACAATTTTACTATTTTACAATTTTACTGTTTTACAGTTTTACTATTTTATAGTTTTACTATTTTACAGTTTTACTATTTTTTTATATAGAGCGGTAAATAATTTTTTTTAAAAATTGAGCTTACTGTGCTTAAGAGAACCTTGAGGCACTGCGTAGAGGGCGAGAGAACGGAAGAGGGCACACAGGGCGGCAACGGGCTATTCGACGTCGTGAGAGGGCGGCAACAGGCGTATTCGATGTCGTGAGAGGGCGGCACCATAGGCGCAGCAAGGGCGACGGAGGGGCACAAAAGAGACGTTTGGGAGAGGTGTAGGGAGGGCGCACGGAGGGCATTTAGGAGAGGAGCAAGGAGCGCGCACGGAGGGTGTTTAGGAGAGAAGCAAGGAGCCCGCAGAGCTGTGCTCGAGAGAGAAGACTAGGGTTTCAAAAATTTTGAAAAGAAAGAGAGAGAGAGAGAGAGAGAGAGAGAGAGAGAGAGAGAGAGAGAGAGAGAGAGAGAGAAAGAAAGAGAGAGATAGAGATTAGGTTAAAATTTCAAAATTCAAAATTTGACTTTCAAGTTTTAAACCTAAACTTCCCGCTCTCTTTTATTTTGAATTTTGAAGAGTTTATAATCGTTTTCTTAAGGAGGAGAGTCATACCAAAGGAGTCATAGCAAAAAAAAAAAAGAGTATAGAATTTTTTCAAAAAATTTATGTGAGACTTTGTCAATGCCCGTGTTGTCTCGCTACGAGTGGAATGACACCCATGGTCGGAATCTCCGTCTCGGGACCAAAATCACATACTGAAAAATACACTAAAAAACATTCAAAATTAGAGAATTTTCCCTCGAAAAAAGTGCGATATTTTTTCGTGCAGTATTGATCGGGAGACTTGAAAACACATTTTAGAAAAATTTGGGGTAAGCAAAAAAAAAAAGGCTTTTTTCGCCACATGCAATTGTGCACTAATTGCACGTGTTTTGAAAGTGTAAGTATACATGCACATACATGTATATATTTATACAAATAGTATTTAAACGAGGAGGTCATATACTAGAATGGGTTGCAAAGGTGCTGGTCGCATCTGCGAAGAGGCTTGTAAAGGTGCAATTTGATCACACATTTGATCATGCGATACGTGCACACCATTGTTTTTTATGTCCCTTCAAAGACGTAAACATGTCATATGGATGTACATCCACGGGACTACTTGAGACACGGTCTCTAGATATAATCAATGGTTGTGGAATATTATCAATGAATGTGGATGTGCCACGTGGCATATCGTGCGGCTCATACGTACCCCCTTATGTCCTGGTAGGCTCTAGCTTTCTGAAATCACTATATATAGCACCCTATGGCCCAAAGTCCATAGGATGCATATATAGCTCACCACAAAACAAGAATTGAGGAGACCTTGTGGTCATAAATCCATAAGATCTATATATATTTATCTAGAAACATCAACTATAGAATCCTATGGCCTTTTGTCCGTAGGATGCTCATATAGTCATCATGAAACACCTACATATAGGGCCCTATGGACCTAAGTCCATAGGATGTATATATATAATCACTCCCTAGGCTATGGACCTTGTGGTCATAAATCCATAAGATCTATATATATTTAGCTAGAAACATCAACTATAGCATCCTATGGCCTTTTGTCCGTACGATGTTCATATAGTCATCATGAAGCACCTACATATAGGACCCTATGGACCTAAGGCCATAGGATGTATATATATAATCATATCAATACACCTACATATAGAATCCCATGGACCTAAGTCCAAAGGATGTATACAAACTCATTGTGTCCCTAAGGCTACATGATGCTATATACCCATCATGAGAAAACTACATATAGAGCCCTATCGCCCTCAATACAAAACGCCTTGATAAAACATCATATAGACTAAAGTCCATATGATTTATATATAGTCAACACAAAACACCTACATATAGTGTGTGCTATGGTCCTAAGCCATAGAATGTTATAGACCCATCACCAGACAACTACATATAGTGCCCTATGCCCCTTAGACCATAGGATGTGTATGTATGAATTGCGAAACACCTGCATATATCATCCATATGACCCTAAGGCCACAGATATTATATACCCATCATGAGACAACTATGTAATAGTGTCCTATGCCCTTAGGCCATAGTATGTGTATAGTTGCATCGCGAAACACCTACATATAGCTCTATATTGGCCATAAGTACATAGAATGTTTATATACCCATCGTGAGATAACTACATATAGTTCCTATGGCCCTCAGGCCATAGGATGTGTATAGTTGCATCACGAAACACCTACATATAGCATCCTATGGCTCTAATGCCATAGGATGGTAAATACCCATCGTGAGACACTACAAATAGTTCCCTATGGCCCTCAGTCATAGGATGTGTACAGCTGCATCGCGACAATCGCGAACACTACATATAGCATCCTATGGCCCTAAGGCCACAAGATGTTATATACCCATCATGAAACAAAACTACATATAGTTCCTATGTCCCTAAGGCCACAGGATGTTATATACCCATCATGAGACAACTACATATAGTGTCCTATGGCCCTTAGGCCATAGGATGTGTACAGTTGCATCGCAAAACACCTACATATATCTCTATATTGTCCATAAGGCCATAGAATGTTATATACCCATCGTGAGATAACTACATATAGTTCCCAATGGCCCTCAGTCCATAGGATGTGTATAGTTGCATCACGAAACACCTACATATAGCATCCTATGGCTCTAATGCCACAGGATGTTAAATACCCATCGTGAGACAACTACAAATAGTTCCCTATGGCCCTCAGGCCATAGGATGTGTACAGTTGCATCGCGAAACACCTACATATAGCATCCTATGTCCCTAAGGCCAGAGGATGTTATATACCATCATGAGACAACTACATATAGTGTCCTATGGCCCTTAGGCCATAGGATGTGTATAGTTGCATCGCAAAACACCTACATATAGCTCTATATTGGCCATAAGGCCATAGAATGTTATATACCCATCGTGAGATAAGTACATATAGTGCCCTATGGCCCTCAGTCCATAGGATGTGTATAGTTGCATCACGAAACACCTACATATAGCATCCTATGGCTCTAATGCCACATGATGTTAAATACCCATTGTGAGATAACTACAAATAGTTCCCTATGGCCCTCAGGCCATAGGATGTGTATAGTTGCATCGTGAAACACCTACATATAGCATCCTATGGCCCTAAGGCCAGAGGATGTTATATACCCATCATGAGACAACTACATATAGTGTCCTATGGCCCTTAGGCCATAGGATGTGTACAGTTACATCGCAAAACACCTACATATAGCTCTATATTGGCCATAAGGCCATAGAATGTTATATACCCATCGTGAGATAACTACATATAGTTCCCTATGGCCCTCAGTCCATAGGATGTGTATAGTTGCATCACGAAACACCTACATATAGCATCCTATGGCCCTAAGGCCACAAGATGTTAAATACCCATCGTGAGACAACTACAAATAGTGCCCTATGGCCCTAAGGCCACAGGATGTATATTTACTCAACACAAAACACTTGCATAAAACATCATATGGACTAAAGGCCATATGATTTATACATACTCAATATGAACCACCTACATATAGCATCATATGGCCCTAAGTCCATAGGATTCTGTATACCCATCATGAAACAACCACATATAGTGCCCTCTGTGTATATAATCATAATGAAACACCTTCATATATACTCACAATAAAATGATTTTGTGATGGTTTTCTTAACAAATATTTATTGAAACCTTCTTGCAGGTATGGATTTTAATCAAGGTGATAGAGTATGCATGTTTGTAGCCACACAAAAGGTTGCCCTTGGGAGTGTCTGTGAGACAAACCCAAATGCATATTGCTTAGGATTGCTTATTGGTGAAGGAAATGTATCGGTGTCAGTTGATTTGTGTTTTCAAAACAAAGCACTTATTCCATTTCCAACAATGGATGCATTGACAGTGGGAGATGCTTTTCACAGTATTGTGAAATGGAGTACTGGGTTGCTACAACATATGGATGAGATACACTACAAAAGGGTTTCGATGTCTGAGACTCACAAAGGAATGGGAGCATTCGAGGCACAGTCTGATGGAATGAGCTATAGGGAGGTTTGGAAGGATAAGAGGGTTCAACTTTGGGATGAAAGAAAAACACATGTAGTAGCCGAAGGGGTTGTCATGTATGTGTGTCCATTTGATTCCATGAACTTTTGTGTGCTAGGTGAAGATAACATCGGTATTGGTATTGAAACATCCTATGCTTGTGAGGGTACTATTTCTGCACAATCTGATGTATGCAGCATCAATCTGGTTTGTTGGCCTATCAAGAGAGTGACAACTATGGATGGAAAAGCGTTGTTACAATATGAGGATTTACATGCTAGTGACGCATTACAAGATACATGCATTGAATCAGCTCGTTTGGTAGAGCCTATTTCAAAAAAACAAAAATATTGCTTTATGAATAGGAAGCCAAAAATGTCTATGAAAGCTTCTAAGAGATCCAATCAAGCATCCCTATCATCTGTCCAACTTGTTTCAACCATAGATTGTTGCTCTATGAGGTGTTGTCAATATGCCAATAGAGATAAGGTCATGGCTATGCGCAATGAATTTTGGGGACAAAGTTTGCAAAATAGAACCAACTATGTGTATGATACAATGTTGACTGCTTGGCGTGAGAACAAGGCAACTACAAAGATTTTCTATGTATTTTCTTTTAATGGAAATGAGGTCTGTACTAGAGCTTGGTACGAAATTCATGGCATTCCAAAAACTTCATTTTATCGTTATCGTGAACAGTTTGAAAATGGGGTTCGACGCTCAGTGCATGGTAATGATGGTGTCATAAGAAAAGGAAGAGACCATATAGAAATGGGAAGGGCATTGATGCGCTCTTTTGTAGATGATACTCCAGAGAAAATGCCACATAAGAGTAGAACTATGGAAGATGGTACCATAGAAACCTTGCTTGCAATACCAAACACGTACAAGCAAATAGACATCTTACATGATGTCAATAAAACACTCGAGAGTATGTGTCTCAAGCCAATGTCTAGCACTACATTCAATAGGGTTTGGAATACAGAGTTTGCTAATGTGACCTTGTCAAAAACAAGCGAGTTCTCAAAATGTGTTGTGTGTAGTCGGATAAAGTCTCAACTAGAGTCAATAAAGGATGATGAGCTGATTTCATGTTTGAAGGATGAACGTAAAATTCACATGATGCAACAACAAAGCTGTAGAAATGTGTACTACACCTGGCGTAAGTTCTCGCAAATGCAAAAGGATAAGTACTTATGCATTATACATGATAAAATGGACTAAAAAAAGACAACAATACCTAGATTGCGAGTGAACTCAAAAGACTATGCGAATGCATATCAGTTGCAAGTATCATTAATAGGTATGATAACACATGGGCATGGGCATGGGATGTATGGTCATTTCTCGTTGAATGGTCTATGGCCTTCAGATCCAAATGCTACAATTGGTTCCCTTGCATTATGCTTACAGAATTTGGAAAGAACAGAAAACCATGGGCTAGGAGATTTATGTCATGATGGTATGCCATGCAGTAATGTAACATTGTTCAATGCATTGAATTCAAGGACAGCTTTAGACCACCAAAACAGAATGATGAAAGAGCGTGAGAGGAATGCATCAGCAGCAGTAACACCACCGTTGGCTATTGAAGGATGTAATGGAGAGATTTCTAACTTGCAATCAGCCTCCTCTCAATGTGTTGTGGATACCATGTCCACTCCCGTGTTTCAAAAATTGCTTGAGAATCTTCTGCTACAGCTAGATAATTGTGGAGGAGAGAATAAGAATCGATATTTATTTGCATACTTATCCTTGCTAGTAGCAAAAGGTGTTTTCAAAACCGTGCATTTGGGATTCTTAATGGTGGGTCATACACATGAGTACATAGATGCAATGTTTAGCAGGTTCTCAGAGAGATTACGAACAGGAATGACCTACACTTTTCCACATTTGATGTAACATTTTCAAAAATGTGAAAGTTCAGCTCCAACACCATTTTTGATGACTCAAGTTCCTGACTTTAAATCCTTTGTTAAAGGGTACATGTGTGATGGACAAGATGCTCTTGTTGGACACTCTAAGCCACTTCAATTTCGTTTCTTTATGCAAGGTGAAACCCCAGTAATGCAGTACCAAATTCACCCCAAATCACCTGATTGGATGCCGAGGGAGTCAGGAATTGAGTTGTGGAAAAAAGATGATCAAGGGAAACCAAAATTTCCAGTAGGTTTTCCAAATGTGGTTCCTATAGCAGACTATGTGAGGGATAGTCCGCTTGTTATTCAAGGGATTAAGACATATCTTGAATTTTGGAAAATATGGACTCTACTAAAGGGAAAGGAGCACGATTCTACAAAATACATGGAGCTAGTTATTATTTATTGGCAAAAAATAATTAGTGAGCTTGAACAACCAACCAATAAACAACTTGGTGAATATACATCATTTTGGCCAAAGACTACAGGGAGTCATAGAATGCAACAGATAGAGGAAGACACAGATGAGTTTCAAGGATATGAAGAATTGAATGATCACTATGTTGGTCCTCAAAGTGCAAGGCCACAGGAATATTTTAGGCCTCAAATTGATGTAAGGAAAGGGGATTTTGTTCTTGTGAGACCTGCAGATCCAGAATATCCGATATGGCTAGGAGTTGCAGAGTCAGATGTTGATGTAGACAGCTCATCTCCTAACTACAAGAAAGTTTTCATTCAATATTGGGCACCAAAACATTGGAAAAAAAATCCCACAATCCAAGAACAATATGAGGATTGTTGGAAAAAGAATTGGTGCTACAATCTTGCTGACCCAAAGCATTGGGAGTGTGTTGATTCAATTGTGTGGTCATGGACTCCAAGGGGTGGAAGACTTGCAGAAGCAATTAAAATCCCATCCAATGTTGTGGAGAAAGCACAAGCTAGCTTAATAGGAGAAATTGACTAGCATTTCATTTTCATATATTGTTTTTCTTGGTATCCGTGTCTATGTATGTTTTATAAAGTATCAATTAACACCAACATGAAAAAAAAGGTGTTTCTCAACACCACCATTTTCTTGAGAATCTATCTCTTTGTCTAATGTAACACAAGTCCTCAAGACAAGTCCCAAAATAATTGAAATTTTCCCAAATCAAATGGGAAATAGGAATCCTTAGGCATTGAAATCAGTCCCAAAGATGTGGAATTTTCCCATTTTATCTAAAAGAGTGTTATATATATCACTCTTTATCTCTCTCTCTCTCTCTCTCTCTCTCTCTCTCTCTCTCTCTCTCTCTCTCTTTAATGATCATCTTGTCACTCTTCGTGTTCTCATGGAGGAAAGTCGGTTGAAAGGTAAGCGATTGTATTGTTGTTTTATGGACTTTAAGAAAGCCTTTGATATGATTCCACGTAACCATTTGTGGAGAAGGATGGAAGAACTCCAAGTGCCAAGTGAGTTTATGCTTGCGGTTTCTCGAATCTATGAGAAGGTGATTTGTCAATTGCGCATGGGAAGAGAAATTTCAGAAATTTTTGTAAGTACTATTGGGGTTAAACAAGGATGTCCATTGTCACCAACTTTCTTTGGTCTATGTATCGATCAATTGGAACAAATGGTACTTGACTTTATACAAGAAGAAGGCATTGAAGAGGTCACTATTTGCAATGCGGTAATCATGCTTTTGTTGTATGCGGATGATGTAGTGCTTCTAGCACACACTTTAGAAGATGCACAAAAGCTTATGGTTGTCCTTGAGAACTTTTGCTTGCATAGTGGGCTGATTGTAAATGAATCCAAAACAAAGGTTATGCTTGTGAAAACCAACCATAAGGAGAAGCCATGCATTGTGTACAAAAATGAGATACTTGAAGTTGTTGAGAGCTTTAAGTACCTTGGCCTTGAGGTTCCATCCAATCACAAGTGGCATGAATGTGCTATGCGTCGTTTGGAAGCGGGAAAGAGAGCATATTATGCATTTGAGAACATGTGTAATGCGGGAAACATCAAGTGTTGGGTTCTCAAGAAGTATCTTTTTGATGCATTGGTGACACCGGTTCTTCTTTATGGAGTTGAAGTGTGGGGCGGGAGCATATCAAAGTCTACTTGGAAAGAGTTTGAGAATGTCCAAAAGCGTTTTCTTACAAACTTTCTCCAAGTTAAGACACAAACACCATATATGCTCCTACTTCTTGAGTCGGGATGTCTTCCAATTGAGGTTATGGGCATGGAAAGGGTTGTGGAGTACATGATAAAGATGCGTCAAAACCCCTCACATCGACTTCCTACAATTGCATGGGAAATAAGCAAAAAAGTTCAAAAGACGCATAAAAGCAAGATCTTGAGCACGGGATGGATGCAAGACATAAAGAAGTGGTTTGGGAGATGGGATGCATTACACTTGCTACATGATGCTTCAATTGACTCTCAAGTGAATGAAGCTTTTCTACAACGCCAATGTATTACGGCTTGGGAGAAATCCGGTGGGTCACGCTTCATACATTACACCACCTATATTGCCCCCAACTACAAAACCATGTTCTTCGCTGAGAGAGGAAACCGTACTCACACTTACATGCTTGAGCCTATTCCCTTGTCCGCGATACGCACTATTGCAGCGATTCAGCTTAGCTCCCATTTCCTTCGATGCGAGATAGGGCGTTGGGGAAATGGAGAAGAGTCAAATCGATTGTGCACATTATGCTCACTGCAAGTTCGAGAGTCTGAGTACCACACACTACTAGAGTGCTCAGCTTTTGGTCACATCCGAACTTGCTTCTCTCACATTTTCAGCCATAACTTAGACCTACACACTTTCCTCTCCCAGCCAAAGTGTGGGCTCTCCATTGTGACTCTCATCACTACAATTTTGGAGCATCAAGAGTCACTCATCAGCCATACACATACTACATCACATGTAACTTTGGTCCCATAGGTCATATTTGACCTCCGAGGATGATAATAAAATCTCTCTCTCTCTCTCTCTCTCTCTCTCTCTCTCTCTCTCTCTCTCTCTCTCTCTCTCTCTCTCTCTCTCTCTCTCTCTCTACCACAACAGAGCTCGTCGCTTTACACCAGATGCATACTGATCGAACGAGCGACTGAGCTAGGGAGATCCAAATGCCCACGACTGCGGAGGACTACACAACATTGACAGAGGCTGCATCAGAGGATCCAGGTCACTTTGGCTCGACATGCACAACGCCCAGTCAAACTACTGACCATGGAGGAGATTGATGAGATCCACCAGCGACCGATGCTAGATCTCCTATAATCTACCTATCCCAGCTAGTTTTTTTAATTGCTTAGTCCACACCCAGTAGTTTAGGATTCCATAATATTTTATTTTGTCATTTGGTCATCTTGTTACACTGACTTTGTATCAGATCCACCATATTGTAACTTTCTGGTCGCATAGGTCACTTTGGCCTTTTGAAGACGTTAATATAAAATTTCATTTCATTTATCTCTTTAATTTCTCTTTCTTTAATTTTATTTTCCTACGCATACATTCTCTCTCTCTCTCTCTCTCTCTCTCTCTCTCTCTCTCTCTCTCTCTCTCTCTCTCTCAGTGCAGCCGTTTTTTGACCTAGTAGACAGCAGTCCACTCTTTTGATCATAACTTCTTCATCCGAACTCCGATTTGGGTGATCTATAGCCTCAATCGAAGAGCACGAAGTCCTCTACGCATTGATGTAAAGACAGAAATTTTCAGAGTTATGGAAAGCGTTTCTGTAGCAGCATTTCCGAAGTGAACAGGTTCAACAAAATTGATTCTCATCTCCTATTTTACATACAATGTCTTCCAGCACTCGCAAGGGTTCTTCTTCTTCAACAAGGTCCACAACCATTGTGGAAAATGATCCAAAATCTCCTAAGTATGGAGATAGAAACACAACCACCCAACCAACGACATCGGAAACCATGATCATGGCGTACTTGGTATCATTGCAAGAGACCGTAAACAAACAAGGCGAAGACTTACGAGCACTTGCAATGGAGAATGGCACACTAAGGGTACTTGTGGTTGAGAATGAGAATCTCAAGAGGACACTTGAGATGCAAACAACACGTTTGATGCAACTTGAAGAGGAAGTCAAGGAATGTAAACGCTCTCTTGTGGACTTGAATGCTTTGAAGGAGCGGATGAGCAAAGTAGAGCATGACCATGTATTGAAAGAGGAGAAATTTGACACTATGAGCCGGGATGTATGCGACATGAAAAATGTATGCACAAACAAGTCTTGGGCTGATGTATGTGGTAGCAATGTGGTTTCTAATTCCTCACTCATGCAAGCTATGGTTCAAACAAAGAATGTTGAGAATGTGGATGTGGAGGAGTTGAAGGAACGGGAGCGACGTTTCAAGAACATTGTTATTCGTGGAATTCCCGAAGAGAAGTTAGAGACACCTCCTTCTCTTGCCATTGTTATTGAAGATTTCTTCAAAACCCACTTTGGCATGTCCGGAGTTATGGTATATGGAGCACATAGAGTGGGGAAGCAAGGAGCTCCTCGCTCGGGAGAACGGCCAATTGTATGCACCATGCCGGATGAGACCAAGCGAAAGATTATCCTTGATAATAGTTGGATCTATTTGAGGGATACAAAATGTTTTGTATGTGAAGATCGCACTATTAAGCAACAAAATATGCGTCGCAAGGCATATGAGGAAAAGAATAATAAAAACAAGGAGATCTCTCATGAAGAAAATGTGCCCAAGGAGGAGGCAAGTCTCTCAAGCAAATAGGGATGCGTGACCTATGAGACCGAGTTACAATTGAAAATATGCTTTTGGAATTGTAATGGATACCCATGGAATGCGGGGGTTGGCATTGATGAACTAACAAGCAAAGCCGATGTTGTACTTCTTGTTAAAACTTGGGAGCATGATACACAAAGGATTAACGGCTTGGAGGATTACAATGTACATTCATTGATGTGGTCAAAGAATCTCAAGCAACGAAGAGGACAAGGAGGGTTAGCATGTATGGTTAAGAAAGGATTGGAAGATTTTGTATCAATTGTGAAAGATGACAAGTACAAACGTTATGTATGGCTGAAAATTATGACACCAAAAAGAGCACCCATTTTTGTACCGGTTGCTACATTCCTCATCATGATTCTCCCTTTTATGCTTGCATGGATAGAGATCAACCATTTTCTGATTTGGAAGAGGACATTGCTTATTTCAAAGGTGAAGGTGATGTTATTGTATTTGGGGATATGAATGCTCGCACAAAAACATTGCAACATGATACTCAACAATTTGATATGCCATACATCTCAAGGGAGTTGGAGGAAGTTCACTTGTATGATCGTACTTCAATGGATGAGAAAGAGCCGGATCACTATGGAAAGTTACTTTTACACATGTGTAATAGCACGGGTATGCTCATTGCCAATGGTGTATCTTTGTGGAGTGGAACCAATGGATTTACATGTAGAAGACATAATGGGGATAGTGTGATTGACTATATGCTACTCTCTGAAGCCATCATGTATCGCATAAAGAGTTTTATGTTTGGTCAATGGACCCCGGAATCCGACCATCGCACCTTATGTATTGACCTTTCATGTGGAGAAGCAACTAAGCATGATAATCTCAACCAAAGGAAAGAGAAGTTATCACTATGTATGGATTTCAAACGGGCACCAATGTACATTGAAATGGTTGAGCAAAAATTATGGATGACAAAGCTTCAATGTGATGCACCATTGGAAACTAAATGGGAAGCTTTCAAGAAAGCTATTTGTTCTTGTGCGGAAGAATGCTTTGCCATAAAGCATCTCCATGGTATCCACAAAGATAGATCACGCAAAAGGTGTTTTGATAAAGAATGTCAAGATGCTCGAAAGTCCTTGATAAAGCTTGATGCAACTATGGACAAAGACAACTATCAAAGTCATTTGCGTACATACAAGGCATTGATTCAAAAGAAGAGAAGAAGATGGGAAGTAAAGCAACAAGAATTTCAAGTCCAAGAAAAGGCACATGCATGTGGAAGATTTTGGAGAAACTTGAGAGGCAAGCGGGTTGAGAATTTTGGTAACTTGAGTCTAGTGGATATGTACACACATTGTAGGCAATTATATGAGCAAGAAAATACTGAAAAAATGCCATTTTATGGTTCACTCCCATGTATGCCGTCTTTTTTTACTATTGAGGATGTATGCGGTGGGCTTGAAAAGTTGGCCACTCGCAAAGCGGGAGATCTTCAAGGTATCAAGCCGGAGATGATCAAATGGACGGGAGATTTTACCCATGAGTGGATGTGTGATATGTTCAACCTTGCACTTCAACATGGTATGCCTTATGATTGGAGTACTAATTGGGTTAAGCCTTTGCATAAAGGAGGGGATGTAAAGAATGTAAGCAACTACCGGACTATAATGATTGGGTCTCTTATGGCAAAGTTGTTTGGGTGCATAATGGAGATGAAATTGAGTGATTGGGCTGAAGAGAATGACAAGCGTGCAAAGGGACAAGCGGGTTTTCGTCGATGCCATAGCACCATTGATCATCTTGTCACTCTTCGTGTTCTCATGGAGGAAAGTCGGTTGAAAGGCAAGCGATTGTATTGTTGTTTTGTGGACTTTAAGAAAGCCTTTGATATGATTCCACGTAACAATTTGTGGAGAAGGATGGAAGAACTCCAAGTGCCAAGTGAGTTTATGCTTGCGGTTTCTCGAATCTATGAGAAGGTCATTTGTCAATTGCGCACGGGAAGAGAAATTTCAGAAATTTTTGTAAGCACTATTGGGGTTTAAAAAGGATGTCCATTGTCACCAACTCTCTTTGGTCTATGTATCGATCAATTGGAACAAATGGTACTTGACTTTATTCAAGAAGAAGGCATTGAAGAGGTCACTATTTGCAATGCGGTAATCATGCTTTTGTTGTATGCGGATGATGTAGTGCTTCTAGCACACACTTTAGAAGATGCACAAAAGCTTATGGTTGTCCTTGAGAACTTTTGCTTGCATAGTGGGCTGATTGTAAATGAATCCAAAACAAAGGTTATGCTTGTGAAAACCAACCATAAGGAGAAGCCATGCATTGTGTACAACAACGAGACACTTGAAGTTGTTGAGAGCTTTAAGTACCTTGGCCTTGAGGTTCCATCCAATCACAAGTGGCATGAATGTGCTATGCGTCGTTTGGAAGCGGGAAAGAGAGCATATTATGCATTTGAGAACATGTGTAATGCGGGAAACATCAAGTGTTGGGTTCTCAAGAAGTATCTTTTTGATGCATTGGTGACACCGGTTCTTCTTTATGGAGTTGAAGTGTGGGGCGGGAGCATCTCAAAGTCTACTTGGAAAGAGTTTGAGAATGTCCAAAAGCATTTTCTTACAAACTTTCTCCAAGTTAAGACACAAACACCATATACGCTCTTACTTCTTGAGTCGGGATCTCTTCCAATTGAGGTTATGGGCATGGAAAGGGTTGTGGAGTACATGATAAAGATGCGTCAAAACCCCTCACATCAACTTCCTACAATTGCATGGGAAGCAAGCAAAAAAGTTCAAAAGACGCATAAAAGCAAGATCTTGAGCACGGGATGGATGCAGGACATAAAGAAGTGGTTTGGGAGATGGGATGCATTACACTTGCTACATGATGCTTCAATTGACTCTCAAGTGAATGAAGCTTTTCTACAACGCCAATGTATTACGGCTTGGGAGAAATCCGGTGGGTCACGCTTCATACATTACACCACCTATATTGCCCCCAACTACAAAACCATGTTCTTCGCTGAGAGAGGAAACCGTACTCACACTTACATGCTTGAGCCTATTCCCTTGTCTGCGATACGCACTATCGCAGCAATTCGGCTTAGCTCCCATTTCCTTCGATGCGAGATAGTGCGTTGGGGCAATGGAGAAGAGTCAAATCGATTGTGCACATTATGCTCACTGCAAGTTCGAGAGTCTGAGTACCACACACTACTAGAGTGCTCAACTTTTGATCACATCCGAACTTGCTTCTCTCACATTTTCAGCCATAACTTAGACCTACACACTTTCCTCTCCCAGCCAAAGTGTGGGCTCTCCATTGCGACTCTCATCACTACAATTTTGGAGCATCGAGAGTCACTCATCAGCCATACACATACTACATCACATGTAACTTTGGTCCCATAGGTCATATTTGACCTCCAAGGACGATAATAAAATCTATCTATCTATCTCTCTCTCTCTCTCTCTCTCTCTCTCTCTCTCTCTCTCTCTCTCCTACAGACACACACGCACACACATGATGTAGATAGAGAGAGAGAGAGGGGTTGGGGGGGGGGGGGGGGGGGGGGGGGTTTCATAATACCTGCGCAGCAGGTTTTTGCCAAGAGATCTGAGCGTGTCGCAGGCGAAAATGGCCGCCTGCGCGCGGATTTCCATTTTTTCCCGCAATTTTTTGCGTCGATATACTCGTGGTAATATCCGTCGATATACCCGTGGTAAAGTATGCCTTGCCACGCGTATTTCCACGCGCATATCGATGGATATTCCGACGCATATATCGACGAGCTGCAAGTACGTCGATAACCGCGTGGAAAGGTACGGCCGTCGATATATACTGCGTTGATATCTTGATGTTATGTTGTAGTGCTGAGGCTACTGTATATGGCCCCAAGTTGTCAACCTCCTCAAAATCATCTGGAGTTTACTTTAGCACTTTCTTTGGAATTAGCTCTATCTTTACCCCATAGGTAGCAGCCTCCACTGCAAAAATAGCATGACTAGTTGCCATATCCTTCACTAACTTCCGCATACCTCCTTTTCCAAAGTTAGTTCCTAACGGCGTACCTATCTCCCGCAGATGGATCTTGCCATCCTTAAAAAAACACAAGATCTCTTTTTAAGGCATCACTAAAGCTATCACAATCCCTTCTGCCATGGTCCGTGCCATCACACCATATGTATCTGTGCACAAATCCTTCTTTGCTTTGGGATTTTTGTCCTGCAGAACAGCAGGTTGTCCTTTTTCTTCAAGCCTTGTTAGCTTTTAACTTCATTTCTTGCATGCCCTTAACAAGCTCATCAAGCATTGAATTATCACCTTTTGGACTTACCGTAGTAGGCTTTGGTGGAATCTTTGACGTGCTAGGAGGAGAGGTAGTACCATTCACCACCATCTTGTCCCTACGACGTTGTCTCTTAGCAAGGAATGAGACTACGTCTTCAACCTCTTTCCACTCAGCCTTTAGACCCTGTTCTGTATTCTTATCTTCAAGGAGTAGCTCTAGCTTTTCTTGGAGCTCATGACGTACAGCTTGAAGGAACAATTCGGTCTTTCCACTATCCAAAGTAGCCTGCTCTGTTCCTGACAGTTGAGCATAGCGTCACTCAAACTCTCAACAGTTCGGTGATGGAAAGTCCTTCTCTTGGCTTTGCAACCCATTCCAAGAAGGTCCTTTTTGTAACCCTTTCAGAGTCCTCCATGAAGTATTCCTCTTTTAGGGCTAATTTGAATTGCTCCCAACCTTCTCCACGCTCCTCCCTGATTCCCCTTACATGGTCTCTAATCTCGGGGACCACAACAAGCTCAAAACTACGAATCATGTCCACCTCTGGAACTCGTTGTAGCTCCATCTCCTTTACATAACCACGAAGAAACTTTTTGACATCATTTGTCCATTTTGTTCACAATAGCTTGAAGGGCTTTGGTTGCTGACACCTCCCTTCTTTCTACAGCCTGTTGTTGTTGCATAAACATGGCGAATGCTTGAAACATTTGCATTGTGCCTTGATCAAAACTCATGCCTTGTTCCTCTTGTTGATCCATAGCTTTAATTATTTGTAATTAAACCTTTCAAAACAAGTATTTGAACCCCCACCCTAGTTGCTTCGCGTCGGGTTCACCAGAAATGTCAGAAAGTGTGTGGTCTAGCAGGGAAGGTGCAGAACCTCTGACTGTGAGAGTTCATGATGAGAGTCACAAACCCTTTGCAAGAAAGCGTTTGTGGAGAATCACCAACCCTCTTTATAAGGGTGACAGAGAATCTAAGAGCGTTTGTGATAGCAAAGTCACAAACCCTCTTTCCTATCGTGCTTGAAAATTGCTTGTTTTCGTAGTCGAGAGTATGATGAGAGGATCATCAAATCACATTCAATATCACTTAAAAAGACCATTGCAAAACATTAATGTTTCAACCATGAAACCTCAATGCTCATACAAGCACAATTCCCAATCAAAACCCAAACCTCTTTCATGGTATCATGTAGCCTCGCCCCCAATTACATAGTCGTAGTATCAAATAGTTGAAAGGAATTCTCAAGCTTCCACCTTCTTGGTGACCATGTTTTGATTTTGAAGAGATTTAAGAGCTTCTATATTGAAGCCCAAACACCATTTTGATAAGGGGAAACCCTAATTCACTCCCTCACAAGCTCAGTTACAAGATTGCGAAGAGACGGGACTGCAACACACATAGATTGGGCAACCATGGAAGCTATTACACAGTAGAGAAAAATTGATGGTTTTTTCTCTGTAAAAAGAAGCCCTCTCTCTCTCTCTTCCCCACGGAATTTTCATCTGATGTGTCAATTTTTAGGCCATTTTTCCATTTTAGTCCAAAACTAAGCCATTTTTAGCTCATTTTTTACCCAAAAAAGGTCATTTTTCATGCGAAAAATCCCAAACGGAGTCAGAAAAATCCCTAAATTTGTGGGATCACTTGCATAAGCATAAAAAGCATCATTTTCCATCAATATACCATTTTGGGTCACTTTCGATGCAATTTTGCTACGACGCCTGTTAGCTGCTATTTTTGGCAATTTTTACCCGCATCAATCTTTATAGGCGAGATGAGTGTGCCACCATGAAACGCTTGGAATATATACATTGTAAAACCAAATTAAGCATCTTATCAAGTGGAAAAGCATGCAAATGCGTCACATCCAGGGCCACGACTCCCCGTATAGATATGTACATGATAATGACCGCAGTAGACGCTTCAACATATATCACAATATGTACATGATTGCTTTTATTTGCATACATCGAGAAGTATCAAGAGTGAGGTGAATGTTTTGTTTCACACTATGTACGTGCCATGGCATAACAACGTGGGGTCTACGTTGGTCATGAATGGCGAATTTACTCCCCACCCCCCTCATTTACATCGTTAGCTCCATATTCAAAACGAGTGGCTCTACTAAAGGTTTCCTTCAAGCGGGTAAGCATGTTCGGCAGGGACCGTGGGCCCATGGCATACATGTCTTGGATTGAGCTATCAGGATTAGGCATTGGGTAACCCTCCATGATGTCGTATAAGTGAGAGGAAGAGTCACTATACGCAATATGCGGGTCCTTCTTGGTACTACCTTGGGTTCTCGTTGAGGGCCCGGAACCTAAGGTAGGTGGGTATTGAGAACTCCCATAATTCAAAATGCTCGCTAGTTGCTTGGATTTTAGAACACGACTAGAGCGCAGATGCATGTGCCTTTGCCACCCTACAAGCATCGGCGAATACCCTCGAAGGTTAACCGTTTGATTTTTTGGGCGTTTTGCACTCCATTTTCACTTGTTTTTTGATGTTTTATAATATCTCTTTACGATCGGTTTTTGAATTAGAGCGTGTGATAGCTCAAAACGAGCGTATCGCTCAGAGAGTTGTGCTGTGCTTTACAGCACAGCGTTTGGTCACCCGAAGCTTCGAAGGTCCTCAAATGGGTTGAATTTTACTTAGGCATGAGGCTAAAATAAGTAATTTCAAAGGGTGACTGAGACCTGAGCCTGAGCCTGAGTGTGGGCTTGCGCTTGGGCTTAGGAAATGTTCCCGATCTCGTTCCTATATTTTTTTAAAAATTTATTATTTTATTATTTTATTTTATTTTTTGATAAGGTCGTCGCGGCCGTGCTGCGTGCGCGAGCACACACACACCTAACCTACCTATTTGCAACTAACAAAGCTATTGTTACAGTACTACAACAACTAATTAACTAACATATCTACATATTGTACCTTACAGATCTAACATTATAGATCTCATACCTTAAAGCTAACACCTTATGAACAGAAAACAATACATTGCAACAAAAAACTAACACTTTATTAACAGAAAACGGTACACTATAGCAAAAACAAACTTCACAAATCCTTCTCCACAGCCACACACTTTCTTTTTCTACCTTTCCTACATTTCACATTGCACCACAAAGCAGCATAGAGTGCTATTCGAGCTTAGTGCAGGGCATTTCCCTGGCAATGGTGGAGAGGGAGAATGGGGGAACACACCCAGCACAAACAAAAGGGCCTCTCTATAGCTTAGGGTATTCACAACACCCCTATCCTCTTAGAAAACACCTTCAAACACACAACTCACACTAGCAGACCACCGCCTGCTCGATTTCCAATGCTCACACACTTCCACAAAACCACCACACGATGCACACTTGTTGCCATGGCCTGTCTCCATCCTTACACGCGCACAACAACTCAATCTCACTCCCTCACACAACACACCATCGGTCCGGGGGGGCACACACTTCCACACATCCAGCACCGAGGAGAACCATGAAAGCAGGAGAAATAGAAGGGGGAAGGGGAAACAACAGCAAGGGAGGCAACAACGGCTCGACCACACTCCACAAAACACATGTACAAACTCACCCTGCCATCACCATGGCCATTTACACAAGGAAAATGCAAAGGGCTTTGAAAGGGCTTTGACATGCACACTCCTCTGTCCAAGAGCTCCACTTTGCAGGCTTCCAACGGGCTCCATAAGCCAAGAAAAAACTAAGAAGAAGCCCCTAATTTGATCATTTTTTGACTTTTATAGGGTGGGGGGTTCAATTTGGGAAATTGCCCTCTAATTCGTCCATGTGGCACCTTTTTTTGGTATCTCTTGGGAAGGGGGCACCGCCTTTTTCCATCTGCTCTCTTTCTCTCTTTTGCTCTTTGGGGGGGGGGGGGGGGGGGGGGGGGCATTAGCGACGTCGCTATTGCCCCCTAGGCTCTTCATTTTTTATTTTTTATCTTTTACCCTATGGCCTCAACCTTGCACTGCCCTTTATGCTTTGACTTTGACTTATCCTCTCTAACCCTCAACCTTGCACTGCCCTTTATGCTTTGACTTTGACTTATCCTCTCTAACCGACTCCTCTTTTGCCACTTTAGTCCAGCCTTACCTTGCCCTTGCTTTATTCACTTGGCCCTCCTTCAACTTTTGCTTGCCCGGATTCCCTTTGCCTTGGTTTGTCCTTTTTACTTTCGCCGGATGGTCTTTCCTCTCTCTCTATACTCAACCCTTGCGGGACCTTCCTCTTAATCGAGAGGGGGAGGCAATAGCGGTGTCGCTATTGCCCCTTCTCTCCTGCTTTAAAATATTGGGGCCGCGGGACCACCCCTAAGTCGAGCGTGACACGTCATCATAGTTAGCTGTCCACTGGCGGGCGCCCCACCGCGTCGATGCCCCGCTCCCTCAACCGCCGGCATTTCGCCCAGCGCTGCGCCCCTGGCACCGCCTGCGCCTTGCGCCATAACCACCAGACCACGGAGCTCCAAAGGGGCTCACCTCCATGCCTTTGAATGGGCCAATGCCTTAGCTTAAGTACCCCACCATCGGACGACTGCAGAGCGCATGTGGGTTTAAGTGGGCCACGTGGCATCTGCTCATCAGCTCCACCCAATGGACTTGGAAGGTTTGCTTGAACACAATGAAAATTTGATTTTTATCATCTCCCTTCACACCCTGACCATTCTCTGCTCAAAAACCCACTGCTCCGGTCATCAAATCCCACCAAAAGTCTGCATTCCAGGCTTCCATCCCTCACCCCGGCTTGGCATTTCGCCCACACTGCGTCATCCAACATGGACTCCAAAACGAAAAAAAATCATTTATAGCTGCACCTCCATTGTCCACTGCCAACTTCGACTGGCCATTTCTCCGCGCTCCGACGTCGGAATGGCACGCCGTCTCTTCCTGCATGTCCCATATGCTGCATACCAACTCTGCAAACCCTGGCGATGCCCAAAAAATCACCGCAGGCACATTTTTCAGTGCGGCCCAACCGCCCCAGATCCGGCCCCCGTCCAAACTTTGACAGCTAATATCTTGCTCACCGTAGCTTCGATCTGCGATCCGAGAAGACCGGCATGCTCCATAACTTGAGCACTACACATGTATACACTGACATCAGCCCGGGCTTGTTACGAGACTGGGCACCCTCCTGTTGTAGTGGTTAGCTGCAATTGGGATAGCTGGGCGTAATGGTTAATTATGTGCTGTCTATTTATTTTACTAATTGAGTTGATGATGATTTTGTAGAGTGGAATGCGGGGAGTTGATGAAGAGGCGACGGCAATTACTCTTGGCCATTTTATATTTGCACAGTATCTTAGAACATCGTTTCAATAAGCCACTATGGCTCTGTAAATAGTTGTAGTGGGAATTCCCCTTATGGGTCATGCAAGAACTAATGAGCTTCACTCATTTACAAAAGTGAAGTGGTTGTAAAAGAGGGGCCTCAATTTTTGGCACCTCAAACTCAAAAATAATATATTAAATACCAACTCCACAAGAGAGGTGCCGTGGAGTTTGGGGCTAGATTTAGGCCTTTCTCTTGCAGGTTCTCTTCTCTACTCTCTTATGCTATGGTTATTTGCTGTGTACTCTCTAATCTAGTCTCCATCTCTTACACATCTCTTACACTCTCTTACAATCATATCTATGTCAATTTTATATTTACTGTGTGTGTGTGTCTCATAGTCTAGGTGTGAGTGTGTGTGCTTGGAAATTGGAAGAAGAGGGGGAGATCGACCGCTTAAACTATTCAACACAAGCTTCCAAGCAATCACCATCAACCTGTCCACAACACCACTCACACTGCCACGGGTAAGTCTCCATTTGAAATTGTCTATGGTCACTCACTTCCTACTCCTGCCTCACGCCTTTCTAATGTTGTGCCTGCCGCTGATGATTTCACTACTGACTTTCATGCTATTTATGCAAGTGTGCATTCTTCCATTAAACACTCACAAGAACTTTACACCAAGCATGCTAACAAGCACCGCAAAGCACACCAATTCAAAGAAGGTGATCATGTATTACTTCGCATCGAAAAACGAAGGATCAAAAGTGTCGATACTAATGTCTTTGTTAAGCTTGCTCCTCGTTTTTATGGACCCTTCAAAATTTCAGCTGTCATTAATGATGTTTCTTTCCGTTTAGAACTACCTGTAAATTGGCACATTCACAATGCCTTTCACATTAGTCTTTTACACCCATTCCGAGGACCCCTACCTACACACCACATTTATGAAGACCGACCTTCACTTGTAGACCAAGAAGAGCAACTCATCCCTGATAAAATAGTTGACCATGAAACCACCACTACACGCACTGGAATGGTTTATAACCGTTACCTTTTGACTTTCAAAGGACACCCTAGAGAGGATGCCAAATGGATGCCTGAAAAGTTTTTTCGCAACTTTCCCGATCTTCTCCACACTTTCCATCACTCACGGTCCAGTTGATTTCTCTATTGAGCAACTGAGGACAGTTGCTATCCCTGGTGGGAGGGATGTTACGAGACTGGGCACCCTCCTGTTGTAGTGGTTAGCTACAATTGGGATAGCTGGGTGTAATGGTTAATTATGTGTTGTCTATTTATTTTACTAATTGAGTTGATGATGATTTTGTAGAGTGGAATGCGGGGAGTTGATGAAGAGGCGACGGCAATTACTCTTGGCCATTTTATATTTGCATAGTATCTTAGAACATCGTTTCAATAAGCCACTATGGCTCTGTAAATAGTTGTAGTGGGAACTCCCCTTATGGGTCATGCAAGAACTAATGAGATTCACTCATTTACAAAAGTGAAGTGATTGTAAAAGAAGGGCCTCAATTTTTGGCACCTCAAACTCAAAAATAATATATTAAATACCAACTCCACAAGAGAGGTGCCGTGGAGTTTGGGGCTAGATTTAGGCCTTTCTCTTGCAGATTCTCTTCTCTACTCTCTTATGCTATGGTTATTTGCTGTGTACTCTCTAATCTAGTCTCCATCTCTTACACATCTCTTACACTCTCTTACAATCATGTCTATGTCAATTTTATGTTTACTGTGTGTGTGTGTCTCATAGTCTAGGTGTGAGTGTGTGTGCTTGGAAATTGGAAGAAGAGGTGGACAGGTTGATGGTGATTGCTTGGAAGCTTGTGTTGAATAGTTTAAGCGGTCGATCTCCCCCTCTTCTCCCAACAGGGCCACCTGTCCCCAGCTGCCCTTCCCGTCGGGGATCTGCAACACACTCTTTCTTTAAACTGCAATATCTTGAGCACCAAGGCTCCATTTGACAAGCCGTCTAGACCGGCTTCTAGAGAACACTGATCACTACACTATAGCACAAAAAACCGACATCTCGGGCACAAAAGTCTACCAACCTCCTTGGCTCTTTGCAGCACGCCTTTGGCCTAAAAAACCGCTTGGAGCATACACCTCCGCTATCCTTGGGCTGCCTAGGGCTTTGGTACCTTCACTAGCCTTCTGCACTGCACTCTGCTGCTGCCCTTGCCTAGCATAGACCACTTCCTAGCTTGGAACAACTTTAGCTGCACCAACGGTGCCAAAAATGTGCGCATCGATTGCACGTGTCAAAGCAAGGGACTTGCCGTACATTGTGTGCGAGCCACATATGGCTGCAAGCACACAACCAGACTAATCTAGCAAGCTCAAGAGAGCAAGGGTATGTCACTCACCGCCCTACGCTCGCCTTCGTGGAGGATTCCTCGCCACAAAGAAGACCGCCTCGCCGTCATCGTACCGTCACAATGCTCGATCGCATCGCACACACACTCTCTCTGTCTCCCTCTCTCTCTCTCTCTCTCTCTCTCTCTATCTCTCTCACACACACACACACACACACACACACACAAGGAATGAAGAAGAAGATGGAGATGGAGCAAGAGCACTCTTCAATTGCACAAATGAGAGAATGAGACATTTTAGGTTTAAATTAACTTTTATATGGGCTCATTCGTTCACATTTGGGAACCCACACTTAGTCAATCCTTATATGTTCCAAGTTTAGAGTGCGCCTCTCATCGGCAATCACTCTTACCCTTTTCCTATTGGATCGACAAGCCCGGTCCTTGACTCAATTAAATAATGATAAGGCATCCGTTGATGGTGATAGGGTGTCCGTAAGGGTTAACAAAGGTCCGGTGAGATTGGCCCATCGGTACAGGTCTCTAGCCTAGCCTACCGGGCCCGGCGAGCTACAAGGAAGCCCAAATGGCCCCAAGGGTATCTATAAATAGGGCACCTAGGGGGCCCATATTCTTCACAATTCCCATGCTTTGCACCTCTGACTTGCCCAAGTATCCAACCAGAGAATTTCCAGAATTTTCAGAGCCCTCACAAGGAAGACAAAACATTACGGTATAAATTTTAGCTTAATTTCATAACCTCTTTAACTACTTTGTTTTTAAGTTGGTATACCTTTTTTATAATAATGTTTTTGGTAGTTTTAAAAGTATGAAAATCTTGCTTTTCACACCAGCTACAACATGTCAACTGTGTTCACTTCAGCATTGTCTCTATTTTGGACCGAAAGTGTCATTGTTAAACATGGTTGGTTACGTTTAATAGATTGCTTTCTATGTTTTATGATTGATATACGTGCTGATAGGCTAGTTCGGTGTTTCTTTTGGCATCAGTCCTGCTATTGGGCTGGAGGTGTCGTTAGATTCATTGAATGATGCCCTTGCTTTTAGGCTAGTTTGATGTTTCTTTCGGCATCGGTACTACTACAGGGCTGGAGGTGTCATTAGATTCATTGAATGATGCCCTTGCTTTTCGGCTAGTTTGGTGTTTCTTTCGGTATCAGCTCTACCATTGGGTTGGAGGTGTCGTCAATTTCATCAAATGATGCCCCGCTTTTTAGGCTTAGTTCGGTGCTGCTATCCGCATCAACCCTAATATTGGGTTGGAGGTGTTGTTAGTTCCATTGAATGATGCCCTGTTTTGTTGGGTTAGTTCAGTGGTGGTCTCGGCATCAACCCTACTACTGGGTTGGAGGTGTCATCACTCTCATTGAATGAGTGCCTACTCTTTAAGCTAGTGTTGTCATTAGTTTCAATGCATGAAGTATATATTTGTTATAAAATTTAAAGTTATGTTGTCTTTAAAAATCATGAAATATGTGATGATTGTAGACTACATGGATCCTGTGGAAATGAAGGAGTTAAAAACCAAGATTAGAACTCTATTGGTCACGGGTATATGTGCCCTAACCACGGAGGAGATCACCTCTATGTTGGATATTGAGACGCGCAAAGATCGTTTCTTTGATACCATAATTGAAGCAGTTCAAACACACTTCTTAGTTGTAGATGCAAAGGCTATCCGTAGGCTAATACATAGTATTGTGGGCAATATGGCACAATGCTTAAGAGACTTGGGTGTTGATGCACCAACGGATGCGGATCTAGCCAAGCTACAACATTGGACTAATATATGGCATGTAGAGAGCTCAAAGTCGCAAAGAGTGCGCAATATTGATGCTCAAGATGTCCATAGCCACAAAGCCATATCCATCTTTTATGTAGCAACTTCCTCTCAAGATTCAATTGTAGGAAGATCAGATACAAAAAAGGTGGGTAGTTGGGAACAATATGGGTGGTGTAATGTAAGAAGCATGACCCACTGGATTTCTCCCAAGCCATAATACATTGGCGTTGTAGAAAAGCTTCATTCACTTGGGAGTCAATTGAAGCATCATGTAGCAAGTGTAATGCATCCCATCTCCAAACCACTTCTTTATGTCTTGCATCCATCCCGTGCTCAAGATCTTGCTTTTATGCGTCTTTTGAACTTTTTTGCTTGCTTCCCATGCAATTGTAGAAAGTCTATGTGAGGGGTTTTGACGCATCTTTATCATGTACTCCACAAACCTTTCCATGCCCATAACCTCAATTGGAAGATATCACGACTCAAGAAGTAGGAGCATATATGGTGTTTGTGTCTTAACTTGGAGAAATTTTGTAAAAAAATGCTTTTGAACATTCTCAGACTCTTTCCAGGTAGACTTTGAGATGCTCCCGCCCCACACTTCAACTCCATAAAGAAGAACTAGTGCCACGAATGCGTCAAAAAGGTACTTCTTGAGAACCCAACACTTGATATTTCCTACACATTACCATAGTGGGACTTCACTTTGCAGACGATCAAACTATGCAACGGATCTTGAGACTTGGATTATTTTGGCCAACCATGAGGAGTGATGTTCACTCATTTGTAAAAAAATTTCTTCAATGCCAAAAACAAGCACCCATACCTCATGTGACATTGTTCCAAATATCACTCGTTCCTAAGTGGAGTAACTATCTATTTACTTACTTATCAAGCAGAACATTTAGGGAGGATATGAGTAAACATTGCCAAAGATCAATTGAAACTGAATCAAGAGACTATGCTCTTATTGCAAACCAATTGTATCGAAGAGGAAAGGATCAACATTTGCGTCTTTGTGCAAAATATATTCCCACTCTAGAACAAGCACATGCTGGATTAGTTGGAGGTCACTTTTCTAGTGATACCACAGCTAGAGCAATTTTAATGGAAGGCATATGGTGGCCCATGCTTTTTGCAGATGCCAAAGAATATGTTAGAAGGTGTGATGCATGTCAACGAGCAAAAATGCCAACCCGGGTAGATAGCATATCTTTAAGACCAATGATGGGAGCTAGAAATTTTGCAAAATGGAGCATAAATTTTGTCGGGCCAATACAACCATCTATTTATAGAACTCAAGCTCAATATATCATTGTAGCAACAATGGACTATTGGACCAAGTGGGCAGAGGCTAAGGCAACCAAAAAGTATGATGCTAGAACCACAGCCGCAGTCTTGTATGAGAATGTATTCACAAGATATGGGCTTCCAATAGAAATAGTCAGTGATAGAGAACTCATTTCCTCAATGAGGTAATTGAATATCTGCTGAATGAATTTATAGTCATTCATAACAAATCTACTCCCTATCATCCACAAGCAAATGGACAAGCTGAGCACACGAATAAAATTCTTAGCTTGATATTGACTAAAGTGGTTAGTTCAAGATGAACTGATTGGGAAATGAATCTACATGCCGCTCTATGGGCTTATAGAGTTTCATTCAAGACAGCTTTAAATGCTACACCCTTCAACCTTGTTTATGGTCTTGAGGTCATACTACCGATAGAATTTCTATTGTCGACACTAAGGGTAGCTAAGGATCTTGAGTGGACCGGACATGAACTATCAGAGAGGCTCAAAGATTTAGAAAATCTTGATGAGCAAAGGCTAATAGATGTAGCTCACATCTATGCACAAAAACAAAAACAAAAACAAAAGAAGTTTTTTGATTCCCATCTAGTCACAAAAATCTTCAAAAAGGGGACCTATTTTTAATCTATTCCCTTAAGTAACACATTCCCAAGTTCAAAAAAAAGAAAAACGGACCGTTTATTATTGAATATGTTTCCCCAAGTGGAGCAGTTAAGTTGTCCACTCTAGATGGTGAACCAATGGCTAACTGGATTAATGGATGCCGCTTAAAGAAGTACAATTTGCCACTAAAACCAATGATTTGCTAGAGAAGATGCATGCAGCAAAGCAGAGAAAGATGAAACGACAGCAAGTTATTGATGAAGCCCAAGAGGAAGCTCAACTTCGAGGTACTCAAGAGGGGAGATGCTTTCAAAAATCAACAAACACATATTCCCATCAACACTTTGGAACTAGATGAAAGACTATGGGAATTGAAGAATGATGTAGTGTCAACGGATGATGAATGGTTAGATGGAATGGACCTTCTCATCAAAGTACAGTTGAACAATCATAGCACAAATGCACTATTAGATACCGGAGCTCGAATGAATGCAATCAGTTATTCCACTTACAAGAATGCTACGAATCAGTCTTTAGCATCAAGAATATCTTCTATCAAAGGATGCAACAAAACCCAACATTGGTATTGGGAGTAGTCAACTTGAATGTGATAGTAAATGGATGCTCATGCCCTCATCAATTTGTATGCATACCAGATGAACACATGAATGAAATAATATTTCTTGGAATCTCATGGATGCGAACGTACAAGGCAGTACCAGATTGGGACACCAATCAACTCAAGCTATCACCTAAAGAAGAAAAAACATCGTTCCAATTTCACCAAGCAAAGAGGAATGGAAAAGAGGTTATCCACAAAGGAAATCCGGGAGTAAGAAATCTTCTTCATCATCTAGACAAGCAAATGCTACACGTAGCATGCAAGGAGTCAGGAAAATATGGGTATCCAAAGCACAACTCAAGGACAAACCGTCTCAAATTTGGGTGCCTAAAAACTCATCTACCATACCAAAGAAAGTTTCACATCTAACGACTCAGAGAAGAACATCTTCAAGAAGGGAACCTAAAACAAGATTTTTTTGGAGGAAAAAGGAGCATTTATCTTCTCCACAAACTGTAAAGCCGATGAAGCAGTGGAAAGTTAAGTCACAAAACACTCAACCACAACAGTTCATCAATAAAAAACCAAGATACCAGTGGCGAGCTAAAGCTCAGCAATCGTCATCATTGATACTGACAGCTCAAGAAATCAGTGTGCCAAAGCATCTTGACGGTACAATCAGGCAAAGAGCACATAGACTACAGAATCTGCTATTTAGAAAATATCAACAAAAACCATCAACCATTGAAACCTTGAGTCAATTACTGAAGACCCAACTCTTGCACATCATACTGGTTTGAATTGCATTGATCTTCAAAGCATGGTAGAGCCAATGTTAATCCTTGCGGACACCCTATCATCTTCGACGGACGCCTTATCCTTAATTGATTGAGTCATGGACCGGGCTTGTCGGTCCAATAGAAAATGGGTAAGAATGATTGCGGATGAGAGGTGCACTCTAACTGGAACATTCAAGGGTTAGTTGGCGAGCTCATATAAAAGTCACCTAAACCTAAAAATCACTCATTCTATTATTTGTGCAATTGAAGAGTGCTCTTGCTCCATCTCTATCTTCTTCTTCATATCCTTGTGTGTGTGTGTGTGTGTGTGTGTGTGTGTGTGTGTGTGTGTGTGTGTGTGTGTATGTGAGAGAGAGAGAGAGAGCATTGCGACGGCACAGTGGTAGCGAGGCGGTTGAGCGTGGCACAACGGTAGCTCCCTCTTCTTCGCGGCAAGGAATCCTCCATGAAGGCGAGCGTAGGGTGGCTCGCACACAGTGTACGACAAGTCTCTTTTTTTGACACGTTCAATAGATGCACACAATTTTGGCTCCTTACAGACACCCTATCACCTTCAATGGATGTCTTATCCTTAATTGATTGAGTCATGGACCGTGCTTGTCATTCCAAAAGGAAAAGGGTAAGAGTGATCGCCGATGAGAGGCGCACTCTAACTAGAACATTCAAGGGTTAGCTGGCTAAGCATGGGCGCCCAAGTGTGAATGAGGCGAGCTCATATAAGAGTCACCTAAACCTAAAAATCACTCAATTCTATCATCTGTGCAATTGAAGAGTTCTCTTGCTCCATCTCCATCTTCTTCTTCATCTTCTTGTGTGTGTGTGTGTGTGTGTGTGTGTGTGTGTGTGTGTGTGTGTGTGTGTATGCGAGAGAGAGAGAGAGAGAGAGAGAGAGAGAGAGAGAGGGAGGGAGAGACAGAGAGAGAGAGAGAGAGAGAGTGATCGAGCATTGCGATGGCATGGCGGCAGCAAGGCGCTTGATTGCCACCCCCAGTGCTAGGACCACAACCCCCTCATCCAAGAGTTACACCTATGAATCAAGTGGGTTGTGAGCCATCTAGTACTTATTTGGATTGTGACGAGGACATAGATTCTCTTGAGGAGTGCCCCAAGTACTACATGGAGGACCATTGGGGATAAATCAAACCCGTATATCAAGCTACTGCTCTAGCAGCAAGAGGCCAAAATATCAATAGTTTTACTAGGAGACCACCTCTTCAGTGCTACAAATGTGGTGGACCACATCGAGTAGCTGAGTGTCCTATTAGAATGCAAAATAATGCTACACTAATGCAAAAAAGTCAAGGGGGTGCATTGTGAATGCCAATACTCACTTGTAATCGTTGTGGCATAGATCATTTGATCGCACAATGTGTAAAGAATGAGGATGCAAGAGAGCTACGCAAGACAAGCACAAAGCACATAGAGATGGAAAGCTTCTTCTTCTTCTACACAGAAAAGAGAGTACAAAATGACTAAGTGCTAAAGCTGAAAAGTAGCACATATGTACATGCGGTCACTAAGTGTGAACTCGCTAGAAGCGTACTAGGCTGGCACTATAAGTGTAGTCCAGCTGTAGAATCACTGGCAGAGATCCTCCGTGTCGGTCACCTAACGCGCCAGTGAGTAAATGCCGTAAGCGGCCAAGACCCATAGTGGATGCCAGCTCAAGGTGTAGAGCTCGACATCTCAACACTCCCCCTCGAGCTCTGCATGTTGCAGAGTCCAAGCATAGTCCGGAAACGTCGAAGCTTCTCAGCTCCGAGGGCCTTGGTAAAGATATCCGCTATCTGCTCCTCTGTGCTGACGTAGACCAAGTCGATGTCGCCCGCCAACACTCGCTCTCGAACGTAGTGGTAATGGACCTCTATGTGTTTGGTCCTGGCATGGAACACTGGGTTCCTAGCCAACTGCATGCTGCTGAGGTTGTCACAATGGATGAAAATCTGTTGGTCCACCTGCACTTCCAAGTCCTCAAGTAATGTGTGTAGCCAAGCTACCTCGCACGCCGCAACTGTTGCACCTCTGTACTCGGCCTCTGTGCTCGATAAAGCAACCGTAGGCTGTTTTTTGCTGCTCCAAGTAACAGCAGCACTCCCAAAAGAGAACATGAAGCCACTCGTAGATCTCCTATCAACAATGCTACCTGCCCAATCTGCATCTGTATACCCATACAATGCTAATGGTGCATCTGCTGCATAGAACAATGCGTAGTCAAGAGTACCTTGCACATACCTAAGTGTGCGTTGTACTCCATCCAAATGTGGCTTCCTCGGAAGTTGCATGAACTGACTCTCCAAGCCTACTGTGTAGCTCAAGTCTGGCCTCGTGATAGTCAAGTAGATTAGACTACCCACAATCTTCCTGTACATGTTGACATCCTCAACAACATCACCCTTCTCTGCACTCAGCTTTGCATTCACATCCAAGGGAATAGAAATTGGCTTACAATCAGCCATACCATACTTTGACAACATTTCCAAAGCATACTGTCTCTGTGATAGCCATACACCCTCTGGAGTCCTGATCACTTCAATGCCAAGAAAGTAGCGCAACTCGCCTAAATCTTTCATTTCAAACTCCTGTTTGAGAAGACCCTTCACATGGTCAATCTCCATAGCATTGTCACCAACAATAATAAGGTCATCTACATATATGGTAATGACCACAATCCCCACATCACTCTCACGTACATAGAGTGAATGATCAGCATGATCTCTCCTAAAACCAATACTGACAAGATACTTGGCAATCCTGTCATACCATGCTCTAGAGCCCTTCTTCAAACCATACAAAGCTTTGAGAAGTCTGCATACATAATCTGGGTAACCTGGATCGACATAACCAGGTGGCTGATCCATATACACTTCCTCTTGCAACTCACCATTCAAGAAGGCATTCTTTACATCCATTTGATGCATAATCCATCCTCTAGATGCAGCCACTGCTATGACAGCTCTCACTGTCGTCATCTTTGCCACTGGAGCAAAGGTCTCCTCATAGTCTATGCCATACGTCTGTGCATAACCCTTTGCGACCAGCCTTGCCTTGTGACGCTCAATGTTACCATCAGCCTTATGCTTGGTTTTATACACCCATTTATAGCCAATAGCTTTCTTGCCACTTGGCAATGGCACCAACTCCCATGTGTCATTTGCTTCCAATGCAGCCATCTCTTCATTCATTGCATCATCCCAATGCACATTTCCAACTGCATCCTCAAAACATGTGGGCTCCACATCCTGTATCACCTTAGCCATGTAGGCTTGGTGATGCGCTAGATACCCATCATAAGTCAATTTCTGAACTGGATTTCTGACTCTATTAGATCTGCGCGGTCCTGGGTCACTCCTTTGCCCTCTAGAATCTTCTTGTACTTTCCTTACACCAGGTGTCTTGACAGCCGGAATTCCAAATTCCTCATCAAGACTTTGTTCAGAACCATCTGAATCCATGTCTACATGTGAAAAACCTGATGATGCATCAACCATAAAGGGAGGTTCATCAACCTTTTTCTTTCCTTTTCGTGATACTTTCCCTGTACCTGTTGGTGGAGTAACCTGCGTACGTAGTCTACCATTCCATGGTTTCTCAACAGAGCCACGAGAAGAGGACTCTTGTGGTCCACTCAAAACCTGTGACTGTGGCCTCACATTTTGTACAACCACATCATCTTTTACATCAGCCCCAATAGTGCCATGTGCATTACTGTACCAGCTGCTCATCTCATCAAAGACTACATCTCTGCTCACTCGTAATTCTCGTGTAGTAGGATTGTAGCACCTGTACCCCTTTTGTTCAAGGGAATATCCCACAAGAATACATTTCTCTGCTTTAGGATCCAATTTCCTACGCAACTCATCTGGTACATGCACGTAAGCTATGCAGCCAAACACTTTCAAGTGTGCCAAATCAGGCTTTGTACCTGTAAACTTTTCCTCAGGTGTTACATCATGCACCGCAGCTGTAGGTGTCCTGTTTATAATGTACACAGCTGTATTTACAGCTTCAGCCCAGAAATGATGAGGCATGTTCTTCTCATTCATCAATGCACGTGCAACCTCTGCAATGTGCCTGTTTTTCCTTTCTGCGACCCCATTCTGCTGTGGAGTATATCTGCATGTAAATTGCCTGTGTATACCATGCATTCGCAGAAAATCTGAAAAATCATTGGAGAAGTACTCTCCCCCTCCATCTGACCTCAATGTCTTGATTTGCATATCTGTCTCCTTCTCAATCATGACTTTGAAGTCTTGAAAGTGACCAAACACTTCACTTTTGTTACGCATGAAGTAGACCCATACTTTCCTTGTATGGTCATCAATGAAAGAGACATAATACCTGCAACCATGTATACTTGCAGTATCGGTTGGACCCCAAACATCTGTGTGCACCACCTCAAGTGGCTTTTTACATACATTGCGCTCATGTGGAAATGAGCCCTTTGACTGTTTTCCAAACTGGCATGCTGCACACACTTTATGCATACCATCCACCTTGAATTTGGGCAAACCTTTTACAATCTGTTTTGATTGCATGCTGCGCAATCTCTGCTCATTGACATGGCCAATGCGTTTGTGCCAAATGTCAACATCAGCCACAACACCTGTGCCCTGTGCAAATACATTACTCAAAATAGAGATTTATACATGGTTATTTGTGGCTTATAACAAAGAAGCAAGGTGCTTCTGGGGCCTTTACTGAAAATTTGAACAAGGCCTATTGTTTCATTTTATCAGTGTCATGTGTCAAACAGAAAATAAAAAAGCCCAACGTAACTATACAATTTGGCAAGTCTTGTTTAGCTTACACTACAAGCAACATTGACTTGAATGGATCATATGAACTTTTTAAACTTCAATATTGAACATGGTTTGTGTCATCTGTAAATCTAATGTAACTTACATTTTGCATGTTGGAAAATTTCCAGATAATTGGAGGTACAACGTGTCACATTGATATGCTTGTGAGGAAAATACTATGGACTTGTTTGGAGAACGGCAACGTCCAGGGATAAGGGTTTGATTGAAACCTAGCCTACATGCGTTTTTGTGTAAAGCTTTTTGTACATTAGCAATGCACTCTAGCTTTTACCTCAGGCATGTCTACATTCAGTGTAAACATTCTGCCCACACATTTGCCCTCTGTGATCAGCTTACAGCCATTCTGGAAATCTTCTACATAACAGCCATTTGGATTGAAGCGAACCTGCAAACCCTGCTCAACCATTTGTCCAACAGAAACAAGATTCTTTGTAATGTTTGGGACACGAAGTACATCTGCTAAGTACTTTGATTTCCCACTCTTCGTATTTAGAGGTATGTCCCCTACATGAGCAATGGGGTGAGCTGTGTCATCTCTTGTCTGCACATAGCCTGACACATCTGGTTTGCGCATATCTCTAAACCACTCTCCACGAGACGTCATGTGATTAGAGGCACCTGAATCCACATACCAAACATCATCTTGGGTGGAATTCTCTGCAGTCATTGTATTCATTACATGTTGCATAACAAACATGCGCTCGTTTTTGCTGTCATCTGCATCTCTGCTAGTAGATGCATAGTTGCCCTGTTCTCTCTTTCTACTTGCTTTTCCCTTTGGACAGTCACGTGACAGGTGACCTCTTTCACCACAAGTCCAACATTCTCTACTATCTGGAGTATGTTGCTGCCTGCTTGATCCTGCACCACGACCTCTTTGACTCCCCCTGCCTTGAGACTGGTTTCCCCTGCCACCTGTATTGTTTTGATTTGATTGACCTTCCAGAAATTGGCCCCTGCAACCCCTTGGGCCTCGACCACGACCTCTACCTCTACCTCTGTTGGAGTTAGAATAGAAGGCCTGTTCAGAATTATTTCTGCCATGAGAAGAAGATGTGTCAAGGTTCTTCTCCTCAAGAATAAGCATAGAAATCAAATCTTGGAACACGGGGATGTCGTCTCTTGTATTCATGGAAGACCTAAAATGTACATACTCATCTCCTAGACCATCCAAGCATGCACGGAAAATGTCATCGTCTTCCACTGAGACTTTAATAGATCCAAGAGCCTCAATGATACTCTTGATCTTCAAGGCATAATCATTGATTGAGAGGTTGTTCCTCTTAACCTGATTTAGCTCCGACTTTAGTTGAAGCTTCCTGGCCTTGGTGTTCACCTCGAACACTCTGCCTAAGTTTCTCCATGCAATGGCGGGGGTTTCAGCATCCTGTAGATAGCCCATCATGCCATCTGTGATGCTCATAGACAGCCAATACATCACTTTGCTCTGGCCTTGTTGCCAGTCCCTCAAAGCTTTCCTTTGTTCTGCTGTATCATTTGCCTCGGGAATCTCTGGTTCCTTTTCATTGTCTCCTTCTACATAGTCCCATAACCTTTTCCTTTTAGGAAATTTGTTATTCTGAACTTCCATGCAGGGTAGTTATTTTTCTCAAGCTTCTCAGTAACAATCTGACTGAAACCGTCAAACATCTTGAAGCGCTAAGACAAAATAGCTGCAATCTGCAAAAACTTGCAAATCTGCTGAACCTGCTATCGTGGTTCCTGTAACGCTTTCTACACTCAACGAGTGTCCACAATCAAGCGTTTCACAACCACTGTAGTTGTACAGTAAATCTCTGTATACTGCACTTTGGAGACCTGTTCAGAAACTTGTGCGAAAAACCCCTAAAAAAAATTTCGCTACGCGAGGCGCCTTCGGCATCTGGTCGTGGATTGCGAACGAAGGGATTGTGATGCTCTTCCTCTCTTAGCCTCTCTTGCCTACACTAGGCTCTGATACCATGTAAAGAATGAGGATGCAAGAGAGCTACACAAGACAAGCACAAAGCACACAGAGATGGAAAGCTTCTTCTTCTTCTACATAGAAAAGAGAGTACAAAATGACTAAGTGCTAAAGCTGAAAAGTAGCACATATGTACATGCGGTCACTAAGTGTGAACTCACTAGAAGCGTACTAGGCTGGCACTATAAGTGTAGTCCAGCTGTAGAATCACTGGCAGAGATCCTCCGTGTCGGTCACCTAACGCGCCAGTGAGTAAATGCCGTAAGCGGCCAAGACCCGTAGTGGATGCCAGCTCAAGGTGTAGAGCTCGACATCTCAACACAATGTCCTAACAATCCAAATACTCCAAATATCACACCACTGAACTTAATAGATATTATCAATGGGACACCACAAACTACAAACATAGCACCAGTAAATGCACTCACACGGTCGATGCTCCAAAAGAAAAATTACATCCTCGAAGAGAGAGATGCTGCATCCATTGGCCGAGCGAAGAAGAAGAAAACACAAAGAAAGATATCCCTTAGTGCTTCTAGCTCAAAACCTAGTTCAAAGACTAACATAGGGACAAGAGAGGATCCTGTGTATATGAATGAATATGAGGATGACTCGGATTCGATAGAGACCACGGAGACCAAAATTGTTACTATAAAGGAAAAAGCCAGTGAGGAGAATCATGGGAGGGAATCGAGCGGAAACATTGCTAGGGAAAGCGTGAGGGAATTGCAATGGTCAGAAAAAGAGTATTCAAAGTTAATCCACCCAGTTGCAAACCCCAAGATAATCCACAAGGGATGAAAACTGAGAAATCCAAGAAAAAGATCGGAACCTATCCAAACCCAGCAGCGGAAATTGAACGAGTCCAACAATTGAGGGGTTTGGTGGAAGAGACTCAACGAGAGCTAGAGCCTGAACCCAAGCATATCAAGATGTCGGACACAGTGTTTCTCACACAAGCTCAACCTCACAAGAACCATAGGCCGTTAGCCATACCGTTATCATTCGGGAAGAGAGTGAGTTTAGAACTTAGGACATCTAAAAGTGGACATACACCTTTTCTACTGGAAAGAATGTTTGGTGAGGAAATGCCCGACCCCCTTGAGGAAGTGGAGATTCCATCTTCACCATTCTCTTGTCAGGGTCCTACGTCCCACAAGATGCCATTGAATGTTGCCAAGATGATGGATTTCATGTCCTCAGAGATCCACACCACTAGCATATCTAAGTTATACGGAGATCCAGAGTTATTTGTAGCACTTCGATCGCTTCTCAATGTGGAGAATTACAGGCTGGGTTACTACAATTTTCACATATGAACAGGCCTAACTCGGTAATGAATGATGAGGAACATTTAGCATCACCACCTGACCTGGAGGGACATGAATCTGTAGTTGAAATACCAGCCCGGGGGATTCACTATTAGTAATAGGGGGATGTCACCTGCGTGCATCCAAATTAGAGAAACCCCCTATGTACGATATCTTGCATGCTAGCCTACCCCCTACATATAGACAAGATATGGACATTATCGCAATGAGACATCCCCCCTCGAACGGATTTCATACGGAATGTAATGACCCACTATTTTATGCATACTAGTAACAAAACAATTTTAGAAGCACATGCTTTTGCAAAAATATATGTTAAATTGCAAATGAACGGAAGTGTAGATTGTAGTGTGTTTTCATTTGAGAGAAAAAACCACTATGAAAAGAAACAAATATAATGAATACCACATTAAAATAAACCAATCGATTCAATGTAATTTGTCAAAAAACGGACAACATTTCCCCTATAAACTGATACAAATCTCAATCTCGAAACAAACGATACTAGCCACCTACTCAGTAGGCTTCCCACATGGGATTTAAGGCACAGATGAAATGGATTGTTCTCTAAATAACAAATAATGGCATGCTCATAAACAACCATAGAAAACTTCATTTATCAAATCAAAACACATTACTAAACAACCCATTAAAAGATTAAACTTTTTAAATAGAAACATTGCGCTTGAGAACACTTTTTGCATCAACCTTAAATGATAGATCTTATGTCTACTATCAATTATCAATTATTGAATAAACCATGATACATATCTTATACATAAGTATTTTTATACAAGTACTCCTATCTAGGTATTGAGCAAAATACTAAGTCACATATGCTTCAAAGTGTAGTCATCCCTTATCTTTACCACTTGTATCTAGCAGACAAGCGGTGGCACTGTTATTGGGAGCAAGGGGCAATCAGATGTGATGTGGTAATGAAGGGCATGTCAATTGGTTGTGTGGAATGAGAGTGGCATGGATGGGTGGCAATATGCTAACGTAATCTAGCATTGAGGCAAGCCATCAATCATGGAAACAAGTTGTGGACATAATGGAGGCATGCATGGCCATTGGTGTCCACAGCAGGCAAGGTGGTTGTATATGGGAAGCCTTGGACCCTTGCTAGAAAAAAAGGCAAGACAGAGGATGCACGTCCTAATAGATGATGCAAAGGGTGCCAATGCCAACCGCAGGAGAGGCAAAGGATTTGCCCACCGCACGGACCATAGGCAAAGGATTTGCCCACCTACCATAATGGAAGACCCACATAACTAGCAGGAAGAACGAAAGCCAACAAACAAAGTACAAAGAGCACCCCTACACCCCCAAGTTCCAACATAACATTTAATTTCATTTCATCTTCTCTGTGTGTGTGTGTGTGTGTGTGTGCGCGCGCGCACCCAACCTTTTATTAAATGCTTCATTCCACATGTTTGCCGCTTAGTCTCTGCATTCGCGTCCAAACAGTCACAACAGACATCACCTACATTAACATCAAGGCCAAGCACATGAGATGAGTTCCAAACGGCCAGAAGGATCGTAGAAGAAGCACTAGTAAGAATTTGGAGCCATACCAGATGTGCATCAACTGGAGGTGGAAATTCTTTTTTAGGTTTTGCTTGAGTGTCCTTTCTTGTTTTTCTCGATGTTTTTGACATTTCTAAATTTTTGTTTGAAGGATATCTTCCACTGATTTTGTCCTTGACACAATCATGTGCATCTATATGCATCAAGAATTGTGTTCTAGTGGGAACTGATGGCATAGGTCTAGCTTTCAAATTTCTAGTGTCTCTTTTTTGTCTATACCATTCCTGTCTTCTCGGTTTTTGGTTAGGAAAGTCAAAAGACTTTTCCAGCCCCCTTTCATGAGTAGTTTAGCTCCAAATGTTTTTTTTTCCGACCCCGAATCATCTGAGGTAGCTGAGTGTTCTTCTAACTCATCTGTTGCATCATAGTAGAGTTCTGAAAAAACTTGTTGAGCTATTGTCAGTTTCTGTGTTAATCCAACTGAAAATCATATTATGATATCCATACGGTTTTCCATCCATCATCCTTACATGCTCCCGAGCTGCACTACTGTTAAACTTCGCACGTACATCTGGATGTAGTGGAAGAAGAGCCACATGTGAATGTGCCTCATCAGCTAGTTGTTGCTGCCACCACTCCTCCCATGAACAATAGCGATGATTTCCTCCCCCTTCACAAAACCCGAACCATTAGTGTAGACGGCTGAGACAGTTTCACTAAGTGGGGACCGTTCTCTTAGGAGACGGGCAGTGAATTGTCAAGTAATTACTACGGTAATTACCATGGTAAACCTAAGGTATATAAATAGGGTCCATTACATTGTAATGGGTTGGCATTTGGGTTAGCACAATCTGAGCATAGTCGGATTAGCATTTTGGAGGCATTTGTACTTGAGTTGTCAATCATTGGCAGTTGTTGTTGGGCTATACTCTAACTGTAAATCACATCATACTTATTGTAATCTTTCATCTGTAATTCCAATCACGGCAGATATTCCAGTTACACTTACTCTGTATTCATTACTCTATCTCTAAATCTGAATATTATTCTCAGTACGTAGTCTGGTTCTCATTCCAGTAGATAAATTCCTGTTCAGTTTCTGATTCTCTGTCCAGTCGATTGTCTAAACTAATACATCATCAGTAGCCGAAATCTTCTAACACTAGAATTAGCTATCTCAAGAGATCGGCTCCAATTCTAATTAGCAAGGCAACATCACGATTCACCATGAAGAACGTCACAATTCACCATGAAGATCAAACTTTGAATTAGCTAATAATTACATGTTCATTCTCATGACCTGATTCTGCCACCCATAATTGTTTTTGTCATCCCTTAAGCACACAGCCGTGTGCCCTGCATATGCACTGCTAAATTAGTGAAGAGAACAGGACCATCAATTTTGAATTTTTCAACCAATGATATTCATTCAGGTGATTTCCTAGGCTTACTGTACAGAACAGGAATGGGACGGTGTTCACAAAAGGATCTGACAGAGAGCTTTGTTGATGGTGCTGGTCATCGCCGCATAATTCAGGTTTGGTCACACCTCTATAAAGTCTTATCAAAGTAAAGCAAATGTGGTTTGAATGTGTGCTTGGGACAGTGCATGCACTGTGGTCGCCGTTACTGTGTGCATGCACTGTGGCCGCCGTTACTCTGCGCGGAAGCTTCCTTCCAGTTTCCTAGGGCTAGCCCAATAGAGGGGTCACAGTCACATGGCTTCTTGCACTCAATTGCTTTGCAAGAGCCATCTGCTGCCCAATCAAATCTCTTGGGCAAAAATACCACAGAATTTGTTGAAGGACCGTCTAAGAACGATGCAAATTCCACCAAAAACAATGAACTGAGGGGTGTCTTTTAAAATTTTCTTTTTGCCTCCCAAGCAGCGTTTCCTGCAGTCCCTGCGGTGGTCTAAATGTATCCAGTATGGGATGTGTTGCCTTTGTTTTCAAACACAGTCTGGGGAGAAATCTCCAACATTGTGTTTTTAGAGAAGCACATGGGTGGCTCTGTCAAAAATTAGGGGGGCGCTAGGGAGGCTTTGAAACTTTGGATAAGTGGGTGACACCAATAGCTATAAGTAATCTCTAATGGTTCATTTGCAGATGCAGCGACCTCCACCTTTGTTAGAAAAAACACAACAAAGCACCAGTACCCCCTTGCATACAGAGCTAGTGGTGGAATTTACTTTTGATCTTCTCTTGCTCCCTTTGCCATTGTTTTTGAAGTCGTTCACGCTCGGCCTGCTCTTTTGCTTCGTGCTCCCTAAAGTATTTTCCTCCAGTTTCACAGACAGTAATCCACTCTCAAATTCATGTAGACAGGCCGTTGATTTAGGGTAGATGATGGACCGTCATTGGCGGGCGGGGGGGGCTGGGCTGTAGATTCAGATGTGGGGCGGGGCGGGACGAGAGGGGAAACAAGGAGATCGAAGAGGACGCAGGCCTGTGCAGAGTTACAAGCTAGGGCAGAGTTACGAGCTAGAGAGAGAGAGAGAGAGAGAGAGAGAGAGAGACTGGTTACTTGAGCCATGTAGAGTTCTAGGGTCTACAGAGTGCGTCGTTGCTTGCACGTTGTTGACCATGGTGTCATTGCTTGCGTCGTTGTAAATGGTATGGGCATGCCTCCGCCATATTTGGGCAAGAAAAACCCCCATCCAAAAGCATACTCAAAATGGCGTCGAGCTGGTTGCCAACAAAGACATGGCCTTTAGCTCCATTTGGCAATGTGTATGCAGTGTTGCTGCCATTTCCTAGTCTCAGCACATAGCTCACAAGGGACGAGTGTGAGGACCTTAGTTAGGGGATATGTAAGAGGAAATCCTTCAACTATTTAATACATAAGTCAATGTAAGGTTTCCAATTTCTGAAACCTAATATGATTATTGAAAAGCAAGGTAGAATTGTCCGACCATGGCAAATATTGGTATTTTTGGAATCTTAAGCACAGCAAACCCAGGCTAGAAATTTTCAGCATTGAATTCCGATAAAAACTGGCATAGTTATGACCCCTGGAAGTTTACACTGTGAATTGAGTAAAATAGGTAAAATTGAAGGGTTGCAGTAATCATTTAAGCATAGACTTTATTAAAGTCCTCCTAGATATTTACAAGATATTTACCAATTAAGCAAAAATAGGTCAAAGTATAGCAGAATTGATATTTTAAACGCTGGCAGGTAATGGGAGGGTCATCACTGACCTGCCAGGGACTCATTTAGCAGCAGGGGGCGTTTTCTGACTTGCTGGGGCTGCTTGAACTTCAAGCAACTGCCTTTTTCAGCCGGTGAGAGCTTATGAGTGCCAGAAAACTATAAATAGGATCCCTAGCTTCACATTTTACGGAGACTCGGAGCCTTGACACACTCTCTCTCCTCTAGAGAGACCGCTATGCAGAAATCATTAGAGATTAATCTCTAATTGATTAACCTAAATGGTAATTAGTTTAATCTTTCTTAATTAGCAAGGTTAGATTAAGCTATTTTGTTAATAAATCAAAGATTAGGCCTATGTATGCTCCTCAAATCTCTCTTAATTAAGTAATCTCTGCTGATTATTATAATTAAGCTTAGTAATACTAAGCTAATTAATTATCCTATCATATTAGGACTGAAATTAGCCAAATTAACCATGAATTAATGGTATATTAATTAAGCTTAGATTAAGTTGAGGTAATTATCAGAGTTGAACTAAACAGTCATTAAGCTAGGAAAATTATCCAATAATTTTCTGAGAAGTTTTCCTAATTAATTAGGCATAATTACTCTATTTTTTCAACAATTTTAATAGGTGAAACTAGTAAATGAATTTCAAATGATGTGATATATTTATCAGTTGTTAATTAGGTGGTAAAGAACTCATGATAATTAGGAGAAGCTCAGAAAATTAATCTAGCTAGTTAATTTAGCAGAATTACTCTGTTTTTTGAGTAGTTTAAATAGGGGAAATTAGTAAATGGATTTCAAATGTTGTGATATATTTATCAGTGGTTAATTAAGTTCTCAAAAATCCGTGATAATTAGGAGAAGCTCACAAAATCAATATAGCTAATTAATTTAGAGGAATTACTCTGATTTTTGAGTGATTTAAATAGGGGAAATTAGTAAATGGATTTCAAATGTTGTGATATATTTATTAGTGGTTAATTAGATTATCAAAAACCCGTGATAATTAGGAGAAGCTCACAAAATTAATCTAGCTAATTAATTTAGCAGAATTACTCTGTTTTTTGAGTAATTGAAATAGGGGAAATTAGTAAATGGAGTTAAAATGTTGTGATATATTTATCAGTGGTTAAGTAGGTGTTCAAAACCTCGTGATAATTAGTAGAAGCTCAGAGAATTAATCAAGATCATTAATTTAGCAGAATTACTCTGTTTTTTGAGTAATTTAAATAGGGGAAATTAGTAAATGGATTTCAAATGTTGTGATATATTTATCAGTGGTTAATAAGGTGCTCAAAAACCCGTGATAATTAGGAGAATCTCACAAAATCAATCTAGCTAATTAATGTAGAAGAATTACTCTATTTTTTGAGTAATTTAAATAGGGGAAATTAGTAAATGGAATTCAAATGTTTTGATATATTTTTCAGTGGTTAATTAGGTGTTCAAAAACTCATGATAATTAGGAGAATCTTAGAAAATTAATTTAACTAATTAATTCAGCAGAATTACTCTGTTTTTTGAGTAATTTAAATAAGGGAAATTAGTAAATGGATTTCAAATGTTGTGATATATTTATTAGTGGTTAATTAAGTGCTCAAGAACCCGTGATAATTAGGAGAAGCTCAGAAAATCAATCTAGCTAATTAATTTAGCAAAATTACTGTGTTTTTTGAGTAATTTAAATAGGAGAAATTAGTAAATTGAATTCAAATGCTGTGATATATTTATCAGTGGTTAATTAGGTGTTCAAAAACCCGTGATAATTAGGATAATTTCAAAAAATTAATCTAGCTAATTAATTTGGAAGAATTACTCTATGTTTTTGAGTAATTTAAATAGGGGAAATTAGTAAATGGAATTAAAATGGTGTGATATATTTATCAGTGGTTAATTAGGTGTTCAAAAACCTGTGATAGTTAGGAGAAGCTCAGAAAATTAATCTAGCTAATTAAGTTAGCAAACATAATCTGTTATTTGAGTAATTTAAATAAGGGAAATTAGTAAATGGAATTCAAATGTTGTGATAGATTTATCAGTGCTTAATTAGGTGTTCAAAAACCCGTGATAATTAGGAGAAGCTGAGAAAATTAATCTAGCTAATTAAGTTAGCAAAAATACTCTGTTATTTGAGTAATTTAAATAGGGGAAATTAGTAAATAGATTTCAAATGTTATGATATATTTAGCAGTGGTTGATTAGGTGTTTAATAAACTCATATAATTAGTAGAAGCTCAGAAAATTAATCTAGTTAATTAATTTAGCAAAAATACTCTATTTGTTGAGTAATTTAAATAGGGGAAATTAGTAAATAGAATTCAAATGTTGTGATATATTTATCAGTGGATAAATAGGTGGTCAAAAACCTGTGAAAAATAGTACAAGCTCAAAAAATTAATGTAGCTAATTAATTTAGTAGAAAAACTCTGTTTTTTGAGTAATTTAAATCAGGGAAATTATTAAATCATGTTATATGATTACATGCTATTTATCAGAGCTATAGTATAGAGTAAAAAGGCCGTGAAAATTATGCTGAGGTTATAAAATTAGTATAGATATTTATCTAAGTCAAATTACACTATTTTTAGCTAAAAACTAAAGAGGGAAATTAGTAAATCATTTTTATAATTACATGCTATTTATCAGAGCTGTATTATAGGGTAAAAAGGTGGTGATAATTATATCAGGGTTAGAAAAGTAGTATAGATATTTATCTAAGTCAAAATATACTAATTCTGGTGGAAATTTCAAGGGGGAAATTTGTAAATCATGCTATATGATTACATTCTATTTATCACAGTTAGCTTACATAATAGATAGGCCGTGATAAATATGTTAAGGTTAAAAAAGTAGTATAAGTATTTATTTAAGTTAAATTATCCTAATTTTATCTGAAAATTGAAGATGGAAATTATATAAGTAAGTTGGAAAATAATAAGATAATTATCAGAAGTCAAAAATATCCTTATCTACTTGTGGTAATTATACCATAGTTAATTAGTGAGGTTAGTAAATCATAATTGACCAAAAGTCTCATTTTGAGCAAATGATTAATTAAACTAAATAGACTTTGTGATTAAAATTTTTTAGAAAAATTATAGTAAGTGCAAACCTATGATATCAGGTTAAGAAAATGAAATCTTTAAGAGAAATTAAATACAATAAATATTAAGCCCAAAATAAGTAAATTATTAGCTTAAAACTTGATAGGAAAATTAGGAAAAAGATATAGAAAATTATAAGAAAGTTAGGAGAGCTTAGAAAACCCTTAGGGAAGCGGTGGAAGAAGTTATCATGCTTATATAGACAAATAAAAAATTACTAGGTCAAGAATTTATCAATTACGACTATAAATTTAACCTTGGATGGGTTACGGTTGAATACAAAGGTTAAGTCTAGATTTTGAATTATTTCCCTAATGATAAGACGTCCTTTTTATAAGGATAAGAAGTTATGGCATCAAAAAGAACCCGAGAAAATCCTACATTTGATGATGAGGAAGTAGCTCCAAAACAAACTAGAGCGTCGCACGACGACGAAGCCGGGCCTAGTAGTAGGCCTACGGAGGAGAGTCTTCAGGCGCCAGCACAGTAGCAAATGGCCAATCAATCCCAGGTGGGTGTCCCATTGTTCAATTAAGTCTTTAATTAGTTTAAGTTATTTTATAAGTTAACATTGCATAGGTAAGAAGGATAAACTGGCTGAAAACGGAAGGTAACTTCCAACGTGCATTTGTTTATAATATAGGAAAGAATTGTTTGGGTTAAAACTGGTTGAATTAGGAAAGATATGTTTGATCATCCTTAAGACAGCTTGTCTCAAGACACCTCCGACTCGTTGATATAAATTGATGATAATGATTGTCTTTCTAGCCACGGTTAAGTCGGTTACCCCCATGAATGATGAGTTTCTACTCCGTGTCATGTCTTGATGTTTCTACATAAGTTAGGATACCGTTTTTATCCTAGGGGAGCCGCCCGGTTGTATGGGCAACTGGTTTGGTGTATGGGCATCCGGAACCTTGGGTGGGGGTTTATTCCACTCCGGATTTGAACAAGGAATGGGTGTCGTTTTTCACCCTTAAGTGGTCTTGAGACAAGACGAGTACTGTTCATGGTTATTATGGATAATGTTTTGATTGACAGTACCCTGTCTTAAGTTTAAAAATGTCTGTTTGCTAAAAGAATGCTTTCAATGCTGTCTTCAAGAATTACCGTGATGGAACGTTAAAAGAAATCATTATTTTAAATGTTTAAAACAATGTGATAATAAGATAAACGAATCTTGTGTGAGTGCGGGGTGGTAAGTGGGGATTGACTAAGGTTTTCAATCATGGAAGGGTGGACTGATTAGTCAGGTAACTATCCATTCCCACGCACTAAAACGTTTTAGAAACTACTCACTTGGAAGAGGAATCCACCAACGGCTGTGCCCTCACATATGTTAGGGGGGGAAAAGCGTTGGCTAAGGAAACCATAATCTGAATGATGAAGTTATAGGGCCGGAATATGAATTTTTTTTTGTAGGCCGTTTGAATACATTGTCCCGTTTTCGCTGCGAGACGGGACTAGGTCTGCTTCTAAGGCTATAGACCCAAGCCATTGTCAATGGTAAAGGTCTATTCCTTGGATTTTTCTTGTTTAGAGACTCCGATTTTTATAAGTCCTAGAGACCTGTCAAGGATTCCATCCCGATCTTGGTGTAGTCAGGGTTGGGGACATTACAGTCAACTTGATGATACATAAGCGTATCACATGACTGAGGCCCCCCCACTCTGGAGATACACGAGAGGGAAGCCCTTTTGAACCTCATGCCACAAAAATATGGCGACCAACCCCAAGATATTTTACATAGGGTAGCTGATAAAGTTCTAGTTGTCCTTAAGAATGACAACACCAAGGATCTAGATAAGAAGAAAGAGTTTGAAAAGCTACTAAACAATGCATGCACAGAAAAAGATTGGGGAACTTATTATAGATTACAATGATGGTTGTAAAGCTGGTATCATGGGTGCAGGAGAAGCTCTTGATCATGCCATTGATGTTTCTACTGAGTTTGCATACGAACAAGAAGAAGAGAAGAGTGACTTGGATGATGTGCAAGAAGACAACAATAGATAAAATGAGGATGCAGATGTGGAGACAAAGGCTATGCAGATGGTGGTATTGATGATGATGATGTTGACGAGGCTAATGGGGGTTTGAATGTCCAAGATACTGATGCCTAGTGACTACATAGAAGAAGATTAGTCAAGTTTATGGTAGCATTGACCCCAACAAATCTAGAAGCTTGTTGAACAAGTCTTAAAGATGTTAGCTAAGGGAGAGGACAGGGAGGTTCCATATCTTCTCATTGGTATAGCTATCTTAGTTTTCTAGTGGAGTAAATCAACTCTTTGAAATACCAAGAACAACACCCTCATGTGAAAGATTCTTTAATTGGCTTGTTAGGGCATGTGTCTTATGGCACAAGCACTTAATATCCCCCCCCCTGGTGCCCCCTCCCTTATGTAACAAGTTGGGGCAATACTTTGAAGGTGATGAATCTAATGCAACCCTACCAATCACTACTAAAGGATTAATTGTGAGGGAGTCCTTGATGGTGGTGCGGGAGTCAGCATTGTAACAAAAAGTTGTTGGGAGTCTATGGGAAGAGCACACCTTGAAGTCACAAATGTAGTGGTAAAAATGGCTAATGGATCTACCGTTACGCCTATTGGAATGCTAAAGGATCTCAAGATCAAGGTCATGGGAAACAAGTTAAGGCATACTTTCATTGTTATGGATTTCTCCAAACATCCTATGTCATTTAAGATGATCTTAGGACGTCCATTCATGAGGGAAGCAAACATGGTGCATGACGGGTCCAAAAACCACGTCTATTTATAGTTCCAAGACTCTGTCATTTGAGTTGATCTTGTAAGTGGTCGAATGCATCCTTTAGGAAATAAATTTATCATTGACAATCGATCGGACACCACAAGTCACTCAGCTCCATTTGTAGTATTGTTACACATGTAACGAGGGCACGGATATTGGGGAAGACTCTCCGTATATGGATATCCTACCTGGAATGGCTGAGTCAAACAACGTTGATTGGGTACACCTAGCAGCAACTATAGATACTTGGGGAACTAGGGGAACAAACTGGGTAACACCAGATGGGGAAGAAATAACACAAATTGTACCAATAAACATGCTAGGTGTAGCGCATGTAACCTCCGATGATAAGAGAGAGGCACACCTATCTAAGAGTGAAACTGATGATTCCTCAAACTATTTGAACCAATACACCTCAAAAACGAAATCTCAAGGAGAGTTACAAGCCATTCATAAAAAATAAGGTTGCCAAGGAACAAGCAGAGCTTAAAAAGATCCAAGCAAGAGTCGAGGCTTGAGAAAGACAACAATGTCTTAGATGCCAACGAGAAGCTAATCTGGGAATCACGTAAGAATTTTTTGAGGACATTGATGACACTTCATTGGAATCTGAGCCACCTCTACGATATCCAATTGAACTAAATAGCATCTATGGGAGAGTGCTATATAATGCCTTATTAGATACAGGGGCTAAGCACAATTTGTTATCATATGGAGTTTGGTGTCAATTAGGGAAACTGACCCTATCCCAGAGTACAATGCAAGTCAAGGGAATTAATAAAAAGAAAACTGATATTCCTGGAATCCTTCAGTCCCCTGTTGTCTATGACAAAGGAAGCATAGTTCAGAGCTTTTTGGTCATGCCTGAGGGAACTATGGAGGGCAACATAAACCTTGGACGCACATGGATGTTGGCAACCAAATGCACTATTGATTGGGGTACTTGTAGTGTCACGACACGGCCACCAACTCTTACCCCTACCATTGAAGAAAAGTCACCTACATTGCAAACTCTAGTGAAGTTGCAAGATAGCCAAGATCCACAAACCAAAGTGGTTAACCCGTCTTTGTCAATTGCCCATGAACCTAGCACTTCAACACTTGCAATGAGAAGTAATATTACAAGGACTCAACATGCACCACCTATGAGTACATATCAATGGGTCCCAACGGCCTTACTTCCAAATACCTCCACCCTTACACCCAATTCAAGAAAAACTTCTCATACAAAACCAAGAGTGCACTCTAGTCGATTCAAGACCAAATCACATTGGATTCCAAAACAACTATTAGAAGGCCAAGGGTACTATGGTGGAAATGAGAAAATATGGATAACTAAACGTAAAATGTGCCTTTCCCTATCACCTACAGAACCATGTGAGTCAAACAATGTAAATCCAAAGCCAATGGCATATCGTGGAAAGGAAAAGATCACGGAATGCTTCCAAAGCTCGTTTGGGTTCCAAGGCAAAACCAATTTATTCCACCTAGCTCGGGAAGGGGGGAATCCCGCCAAGCTTCTAGCTCCTCATGTAATGCATCCATAGAGGTAAAAGCTTCTCCACAACCTCCACCTACAAATAGTGGACCTCCATGAAGCTACAAAGGAATCCACACCTCCCATTGTCCAAGAATCACCTGAGGAACCACTTCAAATTTGTTCCTGGGAGAGTACCTTACCACCCTTACAACTTGATGAGACACCTAAGGTAATAGAAAACTAATGGGAAAAATCCCCACCTATTACCAACTGGAACAATTGGTTTCAAAGGGTGACAACATCATTCCAAAAGGTATGATCTACCCAAGGAAGGGGAGAGTGTTTGCTGACATCCATTATTCACTTGCTCCCCTCTTAACCTTCCTCCCTGACCTCTCAATCTTTCAATCCTAGGGAATGTACATATATAGCTCTATACTCAAGAAAAAAAGAAAAAAGTAAAAGAGAAAGAGCCACCAAACTATAATCTGGAAACCTACAAATTCTAGTACAGGACCTAAGAATCATAATGACATATTATGCACAAGGACACGACCTTTTGACACAGCCCTTATAATGATTGCACTCTAAACATCATCTATCTATGTGTACAGATATGGCTAGTATGCTAGAGTCATCCACTCCTACCTTGGGTGAGAGGTACCCTCTTTACTTTCACAAGTGTTTCACATAGTCTACCCGGTGCTTGCTTGTGAATGGGATTAGATACGCTAGCGAGTGAGAAGAATTTCGAGGACATAGAAAGGCTGATACGTCTCTTGACCATGATTGACCCATACTTAGTAGAGGACGTCTCTCCGATTGCACAAGCTTACCCTCTTGACCAAGATGACTATAGATGCCTAGTGACGTTCTTAGTGAACCTTTGTGCCTCTAATGATGAGGAAGAGTTACATGATTACACGGATGGCACGTATGGTCTCATGGATGATGACTTTGTTTTTCTTGATGATGACGAGGATAGGGGTTTAGACCTAAGGCTACTGCCCATCTATTCAATATCCTATTCCCCTGACTCTCTAGGGGGTGCAAATAATTAGGTTAGGGTTCATTATGTTGTGTGATTGTGTTCAATAAAGGTTGGTGCCTCTTCCCACTGATGGGCCTCCTAGAGGTATTCCTTGTGTTTTCAACACAATATTCAGCACATTTATTTAGTATTAAACCATTAGATTTTCAATATGATTCTCTGTCATAATTCCTTGTCTAGGTTTAAGAAACAAGCAGTCTGACTAAGCTAGTTTGACCAAGCTAGGTGTTAGAGATCTTCTCTTAATACCATAGGGAATGCCTTCTTACTAATCAATGGTTACTTTAGGTTCTTATTCCGATTTAGGCAGCATTGTGTGCAATGTACTAGGGCTTTCTAGTGGGCTTAGTCCCTATTGACCTTTAGCTTAAGTATTATAAAGGGATTTTACTAGTGTGACGAGCCTGGGGAGGGTAACGGTATCAATATGACCCCCCAAAGTTACAAAATTAAAAGGCAATGAAAAACAAAACACAAAAGTGCCAACAATGTAAAATCCTTATTTGATATTTCACTCAAATGTAGTGCTTATGGTACCAAAGCCCTAGAGGTTCCCAGTGTCAGCGCTTTTCGTTGAAAATCAAAAAGCCCAAGGCATACAAAATAAGCACACACATCGAATGAATCAATGTGAAAAAAATTTGGGGGGTCAAAGAAAAGGGAATAATTCAGGTGATGATTTCATAAGTAATTCCTTTTATCGTAGCTTAACTAGAAAGTCTTCTAGGTATAGCCTCTAGTCAGCCCTTGAACATGAAATACTTTGCTCTCGTGATTAAAAAACTTAATTGACCAAAGGGAATTGAGAAGCTTGCCCATGCTATTAATAAGTTGACCTCTAGTGTCTCTCGACCGTTGAATTAGCGACCCCAGACTTGTTTTTTTTAACCTTTACAAAGTGCTTATGCGTTTAATTATATTAGGGTTTAATGTTTACTGCTAAAAAATTGTTTAATATTCTGTTACCAATCAATTTGTGTGCCTATTCCCTGCATATGATTTTTAATTGTATATGAGAATGCAATTACTGTGCGATTTATGGTTGATTTTGCAGTGTTTGAAGAGGGCTCAAGACTACAAACTCGGATGCTCTTCCACCTCGATGAACGGGCTTCATCTCAATAGCTTCCGAGGACGGAATCTACATCAGGAAGGGGGACATGTTAACCCTTACGGACACCCTATCACCTTCAATGGACGCCTTATCATTATTTAATTGAGTCAAGGACCGGGCTTGTCGGTCCAATAGGAAAAGGGTAAGAGTGATCACCGATGAGAGGTGCACTCTAAAACTGGAACATATAACGTTTGGCTAAGATTGACTAAGTGTGGGTACCCAAATGTGAACAGAGATGAGCCCATATAAAAGTCAATCTAAACCTAAAATGTCTCATTCTCTCATTTGTGCAATTGAAGAGTGCTCTTGCTCCATCTCCATCTTCTTCTTCATCTCCTTGTATGTGTGTGTGTGTATGCGTGAGAGAAGTAGGTGCAAGATGTTGCCCAAGATAATTAGCAACAAATAGAATATCAAGATGAGTGTTCATGCCAACAAATTGAAGACATCCAATCAAGTTAGCATAAGGCTTATTTGTAACAAGCTGACCGCCATTTTCAGAAGTGTTCTTTGTGAGTTTGTAAACTTGGACATTAAGCAATATAGGTGATCCCATGTGGAGTCCAGCAACCCCCCAAAAGGTTCCTAGAAGCTTGGGGGTACCTCCTCCTTTGTAGGGCTCATCTGGGCTCGTCCTAGACCCTGTTCACACTAGCCTTGGCCACCAGAAGGCTATAAAAAGGCCCATAAGCTCTCATTTATACATTCTCCTAGGAATTTCTCTCATTATTTGAGAGAATCTTTACAAACCTCTTAAGAGAGCAAAAATCTTAAAGAGGATTAATCCAGGTAATTAGGATTAGTGAATTGCTTAGCAGTTAAGCGAGGTTTAATTTTCTCTCTGCTAATTGTAAATTAGGAATGATTAAGCTTCTTAATACCATAAATTACTCTTATTATATCTAAGTAATCCATGTAAACTTAATTCTCCTATTTCTTAATAGTAATTAGTACTAATTAACTATTGTATTAATCAAAATAGCTTGATTTATGGCCTAATTTAGGCATGAATCATTGTAATTAGCTTCATTAATCTTATGATAATTTGTAGTGCTTCATTACACTGTTATTAAACTGCAATAATTATGTGAAAAATTAGTTAATCATTTTGCTAATTATTAGGGTTATTAAGCTTATTTTTACTTAAAGTTAAGTGGGAATATGTGAGTTAGATAATTATGTTATAATTATCAAAGTTAGAAAAAAATCATTAGAAAGTCATGGTAATCAGGTCAAGTACAAAAAATTAATGTCAATAATTATCTTAACCAAATTATCATATTTTTTATATAAATCAAAGGAAGAAATTAGTAGGTTAACTTAGATAATGATGTGATAGTTATCAGAGCTAAAAAACATCATTCGAAAGTTGTGGTAATTAGATAAAATAAAATAAATTAATTGAGATAATTATCTTAGCAAATTACCCTGATTGTTGATATAAAGCAAAGGGGGAAATTAATAAATTAAGTTAGGTAATTATGTGATAATAATCAGAGCTAGGAAACATCATTAGGAAGTTGTGGTAATCAGACCAAGTACAAAAAATAGTTTAGTTAATTATCTTAGCCAAATTACTCTTAGTTTTAATATAAAATAAAGGGGGGAATTAGTAAGTTAAGTTAGATAAATATGTGATAATTATCAGAGTTAGAAAACATCACTAGGAAGCCGTGGTAATTATATCAAGCACAAAACAATAATTTAGATAATTATCTTAGCTAAAAGACCTTGATTTTTTACCTAAGTCAAGAGAAAAAATTGTCTAATTGAGTTAGATATTTATATATAAATTATCATGGGTATAAAACATCATTAGAAATATGTGATAATCATCTCAAGCTTAAAAAAATAAATTATCCAAGTAAATGGGCTTATTTGGTATGATTTTTTCTATAAAATTAACTAGGGAAAAAAGGGAAATAATTAATATAATTAGGGAAAAATTACTAGATCTTTGAAATACTCTAAAAACCCTACATGAATATATCATAGCCTAAATAAGGCTAAGAGATTACTAGGGTTAAAACAATTTAATTTGGACCCTAGAAATTGAATAGGAAAATAGATAAGTAGTTGAGCAACTAATAAGAATACTCAAGGACTTGGGTACGTTGTTGGACCACTCCTAGGTTTTTTAAGAGGTTAAGTTTGTATATTATAATCTCATGGCTGAAAAATCCTTTTAAAGGATATTAGAAGGCCCCAAAAAGGACATGTACCAGTGATCAAATGGATGAGGAGTTTTTGCCCAAGAGGGGCAAAGGTACACATGATCATGAGGCTGGCCGTAGTATCATTCCTTCAGATGTGACCATGTGTCCCCTGAAGAGGTGCAGCAAGTTGCGATTCTTGACCAGTCACAGGTGAGTTTAAGTTCTCAAGGTTCAGTTAATTTTTTTATATAAAGGTTTAAGGTAATTTAACATTGCATATGTTAAGTATTAGTTATAATCACTAGGATTGAGTAAACTGGCCAAGAACGGAAGATTAAATCTTCCAAGAAACACCAAGCATTTGATTGAAGAGAAATAAGAAAGAAATGCCTTGGTTCGTCTGGGTGACTAGGGAATGAACTGATTGACCATCCTTAGGGTAGCTTGTCTCAAGATCACCCTGACATTTTGATATTGTTCTCTCAAGTGGAGAGTAATGGAAGCTATGTGGCTTCAGAGCAGTCTGCTACCTCCATGAATGCCGAGTCTCTACTCCGTTCATGTCATCGTTTCTTAAATGTTAGGATATGGTCTTTATCCTAGGGGAGTGTCGCCCGGTTGTATGGGCAACTGGCTAGGGTGTATGGGCACCCAAAATTTTGTTTTTAAATAAGGAGAGGTGTATGGTCACCCATTGTATATGTGATCTTGAGACAAGTAGAGTGCTAGTAAAAGTTTTGATATGACAATACATTGTCTTAAGTTTAAGGATGTTTGTTTTATGAAAGCATGTTTTTAATGCTGATTTCAATAACTTGTTTTAATAAATTGTTGTATGGGAAAGTTAAAAGGAAACCATGATTTTATATGTCAAGAATAATGTGGTAGTAATTAGAAAACAAAAAATTATGTGTGAGTGCGGGGTGGTAAGTGGGGATCGACTCAGGTTGTCAATAATGGACGGATGGACCTGATTAGTCAAATAACTATCCATTCACGCGCACTAACGATAGAAGACTTATTCAATGGAAGAGGAGTCCACCAACAGCTGTGCTCTCACTCTTGTAGAGGGAAAAAAACGTTGGATGAGGATACCTTAGTCCATGTGTGGAGGTTATAGGGCCAAAAATATTTTTGGATTTTTAAGATTTTGTCCCGTTTTTGCTTGCGAGATAGGACTAGGTCTTTCTCTAGGGCTATAGTCCGAAGCCATTGCCAATGGTAAAGGTCCATTCCCTCGATTATTTTCTTTGAGACTCAGACTTTGATCGGCCTAGAGACCTATTAAGGACCCCCATCTTGACCTTTGGTGTCGGGGTGGTTGTGGGCAGTTTTCACTTGGTATCAAAGCATGTGTTAATTAAGACCTTGGACCTAGGGAAAGATGAAGGTACTATGAAAAAAAATTGTGGGTTTGATTAAAGAGATTAAAGATGTGTATAATTGAAATAAGAGAGAGGAAGAAAAAGAGAAATATTATCCCCATCTTTGCAGGAAGACTTCCATCATGCTTTCCGCAAGTTTATGATCTTCAATATCATGTTTTTGGGAGCTTGCTCATCCCGAAGGTACACAATTTGGAAAAGTGTGATGAAGTTACTAGACTACATGTTCTCCCCACCCACTTGGGGAATTAGTTGGGGAGCGTCTAGTCAAGTATTCCCACCATTTTTTTGGCCAATGTCTCTTCCATATTGTGTTGAGGGGGCTACTCCAATCATCCTCCTGCATTAATGCTTAGTATATGCCTTTAGAGTGAGGTTTCCAAAAGAGGCTACCCTCCGGCCATCTCCAAGCGTTCCATTCAAACTTTGATTCACAAGTTGTCATAGCCCCATTATCAAGCTCTTTTATCACCCTAATGACTAGCAAGATCTCAAATCCATTCAGCTGATATTGGTTTGCTAGAGAGTTAATAGTTTTCCAGTTCTTACTATTGCCGTCCCATAATTGCTCTAGTCAAATGAGAACCTTATTATTCACTTTCTTGGACATTTCTATCCAATAGGGGCTATGTGGTGGCCCCAAGACTTTAGAGGGCCAGGGGGGAACAGTGTAAGCTAGGGTTCTTGAAATACCAGGCTACTTCCCCCCATTCCAAAACCTCAGCTGCTCTTTTGCTCTTCCTCATCAGGTCCCTTGAAAGTCCACCCGAGCTAAGGGAAGACCACTTCGGGGACAGAAGTTTGTCATGTATCATCACCTCCTTCCACTTTCCACCTTTTGATCCCACATTTGCTGCATCGAGCCGCTTCCGTGGTCATGATAGCCCAAGCTTGCTCTTGTTTAGCCAATGAGACTATAATTTTGGCACAAAGGGCCTCAACATGGGATACCGGGTTAAGAATACCGAGACCTCCTTGGTCTACTAGACGAGCGACTATCTCCCATCTTGCCCATTGCCATGGATGGGAGGTTTTTGTGTTGTTCTTCCAAAGAAACCTTTTAACTACTCTTAAGAATTCTTTCCAATTGCACTTAGCCATCTTGAGGATGGGACTGAGGAAATCAATGTACAGGAGCATATAAGAATTTATCACTCTAATCCAAATGTGGAAGGGAGGAGAGCAAACTGCCACCTTCTCATCTTTGTTCTGATTTTTTCAAGAATCCATTGAAATATTTGTTTGTGGGTTATGTCCACCCCTAAGAGGGCTCCTAGGTGTCTGAATAAACTTCCTTTTGAGATAATCTCCCCTGACCAAACTGAAGGGTCGAAAGAGTCGTTTTCCGACAGGGAGATAAGCCTTGACTTCTCTTTATTGCACTTGGAACCCGAGGCCACGGAGAATGTTTGCACAATCTCTAGAGCTCTCTTGAGGACTTGGGGGCATGCCTTCAAGAACATGAGCGAATCATCTGTAAGCATTTTGGCCAGGAGCTGGTTATTGCCCGAAATTGTCACGCCTTGAATCTCCCCTCGTGCCGCACTGGCTTCGAGCATCGTGATGAGAGGATGCAATCCGATGGCAAAAAGCAAGGGGGCCAGGGGACATCCTTGCTTAATAGACCTTTTCACCTCAAAAGAGCCCACAATTCTATCATTGAATAGGAGCTCTAACTGGCTGCCAACTCCAAGTATGCAAATAAGGCGACAAAGGTGAGGCCCAAAGCCCAAAGCCCCCATGACATCTTCTACATAGGACCATTCAATCTTGTCATAAGCCTTGTCGAGGTCCAACTGCAGTAGAATGCAATCTTGTTTGGAAAAGGTTGCGTACTCAATTCCCACCATTGCTGCCAAGATATTGTCATATATGGATCTCCCTTTAATAAATCCATGACTCCAAGTATGCGAATGAGGCGACAAAGGTGAGGCCCAAAGCCCAAAGCCCAAAGCCCCCATGACATCTTCCACATAGGACCATTCTATCCTCTCTCATAAGCCTTGTCGAGGTCCACCAGAATGCAGTCTTTTTAGAAAAGGTTGGGTACTCAATTCCCACCATTGCTGCCAAGATATTTTCATGTATGGATCTCCCTTTAATAAACCCGTGTTGATGGGGAGAGATGATTCTATTCAGGAGGGGGGCAAGCCTGAGAGCGATCGCCTTGGCAATAATTTTGTATGCTACTGACGTCATAGTAATGGGGCGCCATGCTTAAGTTGAGAGCAGCATACCTGTTTTTGGATGGTTTGATAAGCCCTCTTTTAACACTTGTATCCAAGCACTCTTCGAAAATAGCTTGATTAGCCCTCCGAGTGATTGGACTTTTGAGATGGGGGGTTGGGGGGGGGGGGGGGGGGGGGGGGGGGGGGGGGGGGAGGGGGGGGTTCCTTTATAGAAAGCCAATGAATGTAGCTTTGAATTTTGGAGAATGATTTTGAAAGGACATGATTACTTTTTTTTCAAGATTTTCCAGGCTCTTTTGAGAGGACACATACAATGTTTGGGAAAGTCTTTTGGCCTCCTAAAGTCCTCTTCTAAGATCATCGGCCTAGCCATGATCTTAGAAGAGGATTCACACAATCAAATGCACTCTTGTCGAATTTAATAATGGGCTTTTCACAAACCTCCTCCCTCTCTCTCTCTCTCTCTCTCTCTCTCCTCTCTCTCTCTCTCTCTCTCTCTCGTGTCACTACCGGTTGAACAAATGCTAAGCCTTGTATTGGCTTAAGAGTAGCAGAGTCACACACCGTCTTTAACTTATAGGTCTTTGTTCTTTTTTATCTTGCTCGCCCAATGCCTTCTTTGATTCACAGCCCATGAGGCAAGCGCATGCACGCACACCCGTGTTTAACAAATCTTGGAAAACATACAAATAAGAGTCATATTGAGTATATTTGAACGTTTTTAGATTTATTTTCCACAATTTTAGAGGTCATCTCTTATAGGTCTTTGCTCGTTTTGATGCGTGCATGTGAGCAAATGCACACCCTTGTTTTTCAAAACTTGGAAAACCTACAAATAAGAGTCATACTGAGTATATTTGAAGGTTTTTAGATTTAATTTTCCACCATTTAAGAGGTCATCTAACCTTCAAATGTTTAATTTGACAGTAAATTTCAAATTTTGTAGGTGGGATTACAGGTTTATTTCGAGCATGTGCAGTATGCAAACACATTCTCTCATAATGATTTTCACACTTCGAAAGGAGTACCAAAATGTCATCCAAAGAGTTTCATAAAAAAGTCACGAGGTAATTTATTAAAAAAAAATTAAACACTAGATTTTTTTGTCCATCTCCCCCCTTACACACACAAACTTACACACCTTTCTTTGTTTACCGATTTAGCTCTTCACTTATGGGTAAGGTCAGCCCATGATTCTTCCATGCCGTGTGAATGGTGTATATGATGAGATTGCCTCGCTCCATATTCTCTAAGTTTAATTTTGCCAAGAATCCCCATCAATTTAAACTTTTCTATGGAACTTCTCTCCTAGATTTGCCCCCTTACTCACTATGTAATATGAGGCACACTTGCTAGTTGGCCTTCTTTGACACCGCTCATACCACTAGGGTTCTACTAGTCCTCTCAATTGTGCCATAGATCTGAGTCCAAACTATGAAAGCTGTAGATCATGCCGAATAGTGAGCAGTAGCATACTTTTGTTCGAGCAGGGGCGCGCCCAAAATGGGGGTGGGTGCGTAAGGGACAGATAATAAATCATACAAAACACGCACATACTAGCGCGCGCACACACACACTATGTTTTATGTAGTCATGATTTCAACCTTGTAGAACGAGTCCAATACTTAAACACCAAGCTACACATTCATTATTCCCCTTTAAATAACACTAGTATGTGACCCGCGCGTTGCTGCAGCTAAGAAGAAGCAATCATGGCACTCTCCTCCCTCACCTTCCCCTAACGGTGGCAGCATGTACATATATACATTAGTATGTGACCCGTGCATCGATGTGGTTGAGAAGAAGCGATTGTGGCACTCTCCTCCCTCACCTTCTTTGAAGGTGGATATATATATATATATATATATATATATTACACACACATGTCACATACATACACACACGCATGTCTATGCTTTGACATCGGCCTAGCCATGATCTTAGAAGAGGATTCACACAATCAAATGCACTCTTGTCGAATTTAATAATGGGCTTTTCACAAACCTCCTCTCTCTCTCTCTCTCTCTCTCTCTCTCTCTCTCTCTCTCTCTCTCTCTCTCCCCCACACCCCGCGAAAAACTTGATTACATTTAGAGTTGGCATGTGGATGGATTAACTTTGCCATAAGCAAACCAATCCCCCTCTATTTGTAGAAACATACTCAACCCTCCAGGTTTCTTTAGTCTCTCTTTTGTGACGCGTGCGTATACACACTCATCCCAACAATCAACAACTCGGTGGGGGAGGGGACGAGGGTGCTCGTGACACATGGAGGTGTCAATTTTTCAAGAACTTTAAGAAAGAGTAGAGGAGTACCTCTTTAGAGTAATTTTTAAAAATTTAAAAATATTAAATTACACAATTTGTAAAAATAATATCAATATTGGTCTTGAAAACATTCCCTTGAAAAAAAAATTCAAATATATCTTTAAAAGCCATATTTGCATTGAGTAGAAAAAACCTCCTCAAACTTATCTTTTTTTTATGATTTATCCTCGTAGAGTAGAAAGTCTTTTGTCAAAAAAAAACAAAGGAAGTTTTTTTACTTTTCATTGTCTTTAGGAGAGGCTTTTCTTGTAGTTTTTGGTTTTTTAATTTGTGCATGTAGCTAGTTGTACTTGGTTCTCACATTTCCAATTTGTTGCTCTAGTTCTCTCAAATTCATCATCATCTAGGTATTCTCATAGATTTTTCAAATAATACGAATAACCCTTTATTGAGAGAGAGAGAGAGAGAGAGAGAGAGAGAGCAGTTAAAATTCCCTTTCTATTACCTACATGTAGTAGATTGGTCATCCAAATTCCCTTCTAAGAAACAGATTCAGATTTCAAGATTTATTGGAGGTAGAACTAATCTTCTTTTTCTTCTTCATCCAAATTCCCTTCTAAGAAACAAATTCAGAGTTCAAGATTTATTGGAGGTAGAACTAATCTCTTTTTCTTCTTCATCCTCTCTCTCTCTCTCTCTCTCTCTCTCTCTCTCTCTCTCTCTCTCTCTATCTATCTTTTACTGAAAACTGAAGATACTTTGTTGTGTGTAGTTGTTGAAAATCAACGTCTCTATGATCTCTCTCTCTCTCTCTCTCTCTCTCTCTCTCTCTCTCTCTCTCTCTCTCTCTCTCTCTCTCTCTCTCTCAGCCGTTTTTTGACCTAGTAGACAACAGTTCACTCTTTTGACCATAACTTGCTCATCCGAACTCCGATTTAGGTGATCTATAGCCTCAATTGAAGAGCGCGAATCCCTCTACGCATTGATGTAAAGACAGAATTTTTCTGTGTAATGGAAGGTTTTGCTGTAACTGCATCTCAGAACTGAAAAAACTGTCAAAACTTTACGTTTTTGTTGCCAACTTGAAGGCAATGTCAGACAAAACTCGTAAGGGTGGAAAAGCCACACTCGCCATGGAGAATGATGCAAAATCTCCAAGGAATTTGGATGCTAATCCAACCACATCATCTACAACAACGGAAGCAATGATCATGGCTTACTTGATCTCGTTACAAGAAACCGTCAACAAACAAGGTGAAGAGTTGCGCGCACTTGCAATGGAGAATGGTACTTTAAGAGTTCTCGTTGTGGAGAATGAGCACCTCAAGAAGGTTCTTGAAATGCAAACAACACGCTTGATGCATCTTGAGAATGAAGTTCAAGAATGTAAACGCTCTCTTGTTGACATGAATGTATTGAAAGAGAGCTTGAGCAAAGTTGAGAGTGATCATGTATTGAAAGAGGAAACAATAGATACAATACAACATGATGTATGTGAGATGACAAATGCATCCAAATCATGGGCTGATATATGTAAGGATAATGTGGTTTCTACATCTCCTATCACGCAAGCCGTTGTCCAAGCAAAGAATGTAGAGAATGTGGACACTCAAGAATTGCGCGACAAAAACGCTCAAAGAACATCGTCATTCGTGGAATCAAGGAGGAAAGCATGGAAACACCCCAATCTCTTGCAGTTGCTATTGAAGAGTTTTTTGCTACACACTTTGGCATGTCAGGAATCATGGCTTATGGTGCACATCGAGTTGGAAAACAAGGAGTCCCTCGCTCGGGAGAATGACCTATTGTATGTACCATGGCTGATGAGGTAAAGAGAAAGATCATCCTTGACAATGGTTGGATCTACCTCAAAGGAACAGGTTGTAATGTATATGAGGATCGCACTATTATGCAACAAAATGTACGTCGCAAAGCATATGAGGAAAGAAGCAAGAAGGTTAAGGTATCACCTCAAGAAGAAAAGCCACTTAAGGAGGATGCAAGTCCACCCAACAAATAGGGACACATGATCTATGAGACCAACTCACGCTTGCGAATAAGCTTTTGGAATTGTAACGGATATCCATGGAATACGAGAATTGGCATTGATGAGCTTACCAATGACTCCGATGTGATACTTCTTGTCGAAACATGGGAGCATGATGCGCAACGAATTCTTGGATTTGACAAATACGATGTGCATTCTTTGATGTGGGCCAAAAATGCAAAGCAACGAAGAGGCCAAGGAGGCGTAGCATGTATGACCAAAAAGGGTTTGAAAGATGTTTCCATTGTCAAAGAAGATAAGTATAAACGCTACTTATGGCTGAAAATCAGCCCACCAAATGGTCAAGTCATGTTTGTGGCCAGTTGCTACATTCCTCACTATGACTCCAACTTTTATGCTTGCTTGAATATGGATAGAGATCAGCCTTTTGTTGAACTAGAGGAAGACATTGCTCATTACAAGGATCAAGGTGAAGTCATTGTTTTTGGAGACATGAATGCTCACACAAATATGCTACAACACGACACACAACAAGTAGACATGTCGCATGTCTCAAGAAGAATGGATGACTCATACATGTATAATCGAAGTTCTAATGATGCAAAAGAAGTGGATCACTATGGAAAGTCACTTCTACATATGTGCAATAGTACCGGAATGCTCATTGCAAATGGTGTATCTCTATGGCAAGGCACCAATGACTTTACATGTAGAAAGCACAACAGTGCTAGCGTGATTGAGTATATGTTGTTCTCGGAAGCCACTCTAGAATGCATACAAAGCTTTACACTTGGTGAATGGAATCCGGAATCGGATCATAGGATGTTATGTATTGACCTCAAGTGTGGTAAACGGCCCGAGCATGTAGCCTCCAATCATGATGTGAATGATTTGTACCTACGTCTAGACTTCAAACGAGCACTTATATATGCTGATATGGTGGACCAAATGTTAAGCATGATAGAGCATCAAGAGAGCCCAACATTAAAATGCAAGTGGAAAGTTTTCAAAGAAGTAATTTTCTCTTGTGCGAAGGAATGCTTTTCGGTGAAACACATGTCTTGCAAAAGGTCTAAGAAGGGTAGCACCAAGAAGAAATGGTTTGACATGGAATGTAGTCAAGCCCGAAAACACTTGCTAAGATTGGATGCAATCAAAGACAAGGAAGTTTACTTGGAATGTTCACACACATACAAAGCACTTGTTCAAAAGAAGAGGAGAAGGTGGGAAGTCGAAAAAACAACTTCTTTTAGCACAAGAGAAAGCACATGCATGTGGCAAGTTTTGGCAAAATCTAAAAGGCAAGCGCGTTGAGAGCTTTGGTGACTTGACTCTTGAGGATATGTATATGCATTGTAAGAATCTCTATGAGCAACCCAATGTTGATAAGATGGAGTGTTGTAGCTCCCTTCCGTTTATGTCTCCCTTCTTTACCATTGAAGATGTATGCCGCGCGCTTGAGAAACTTGCTACTCGTAAGGCAGGTGACCTTCAAGGTGTCAAGGCTGAAATGATTACATGGACAAGCAAGAAAACAAGATATTGGATATGCGATATGTTTAACCTTGCACTTCAGTATGGCATGCCTCATGATTGGAGTGCAAATTGGATCAAACCTTTGCACAAAGGAGGAGATGTGAACAACTATCGCACTATAATGGTTGGTTCTTTAATGGCAAAGTTATTTGGATGTATCATGGAGATGAAGATAAGTGAATGGGATGAAAAGAATGGCAAACGTACACTTGGCCATGCAGGTTTTCGAAAGCATCATAGCACTATTGATCACCTTGTCACTCTTCGAGTTCTTATGGAAGCGTCTCGATTGAAAGGAAAAAAGTTGTATTGTTGCTTTGTGGATTTCAAGAAAGCTTTTGACATGGTACCGCGAGGAAATCTTTGGAGACGTATGCAAAGCCTTCAAGTGCCGAGAGAATTTATGCATGCAGTCTTTCGCATCTACCAAAAAGTGATATGTCGATTACGTATGGGAGATGGAATTTCAGAATTTTTTGCAAGCACTATTGGTGTCAAACAAGGATGCCCACTTTCCCCAACCCTCTTTGGGCTACTCATTGATGAATTGGAATGCATGGTTCTTGACTTTATGCAACAAGAAGGCATAGAAGAGGTTAAGATTGGAAATGCGGTGATCATGCTTTTGCTTTATGCCGATGATGTAGTGCTCTTGGCACATACCTTAGAAGATGCACAAAAGCTTATGAGTGTCTTGGAACGCTTTTGCCTACATAGCGGGCTGACCGTGAATGGATCCAAAACCAAGGTTATGCTTGTAAAGACCTCAATGATGAAAATCCATGCATTGTATATAACAATGAGAAACTTGAAGTGGTAGATCACTTCAAGTACCTTGGCCTTGAGGTTCCATCCAATCATAAATGGAAGGATTGTGCAATGCGTCGCTTGGAAGCCGGAAAGAGGGCCTATTATGCATTTGAGAACATGTGCAATGCAGGAGAGATCAAGTGTTGGGCTCTCAAAAAGTACCTCTTTGACACATTGGTGACACCGGTGCTTCTTTATGGAGTGGAGGTGTGGGGTGGAAGCATCGGGAAGTCTACTTGGAAAGAGTTTGAGAATGTCCAAAAGCGTTTTCTCACCAACTTTCTCCAAGTCAAGACACAAACACCCTACATGTTCTTACTTCTTGAGTCCGGATTGCTTCCCATTGAGGTCTTGGGCATGCAAAGGGTTGTGGAGTACATGCGTAAGACACAACGTAGCCCTTTGCATCGACTTCCTAGAATCGCATATGAAGCAAGTCAAACGGTTCAAAAGACATGCAAGAGCAAAATACTAAGTTCGGGGTGGATGCTTGATATCAAGAAATGGTTTGGAAGATGGGATGCATGTCACTTGGTCAAGGATGCGTCGATCGACTCCCAAGTTAATGAGGCCTTCTTACAACGCCAATGTATCACGGCTTGGGAGAAATCCGGAGGTTCTCGCTTCAGCCATTACACCACACACGTTGCCCCAAACTACAAATCTCTCTTCTTCTCGGAACGAGGTAACCGAACCCATTCCTACATCCTTGAGCCCATCTCGTTGAGTGCGATCCGCACCATTGCCTCCATTCGTCTTAGCTCCCATTCTCTACGCTGCGAGACAGGACGTTGGGGCACTGGCGAGGGGTGTCATCGACTTTGCACCTTATGCCCTCGTCAAGTGCGAGAGAGAGAGAGTACCACACACTACTTGAGTGCTCAGCTTTTGACCACATTAGGTCCTCTTTTCCCCATATATTCAGCCATGATCTCTCCCTACATACCTTCCTCTCCCAACCACGATGTGGACTCTCTATTGCGACGCTTCATTTCAGCCATTTTTGAGCATCGAGGAGTCATTATGAACTCCACTCACACCACGTGACTTGTTTATTTTCAGGTCCATTAGGTCCATATTTGACCTCCTAGGACGATACTAGAACTATCTATCTACTCTCCTATTTCTTTTCATTGATCAGTGGCTTATTATTGTCTGACTCTCTCTCTCTCTCTCTCTCTCTCTCTCTCTCTCTCTCTCTCTCTCTATATATATTATATATATATATATACCTTATTATATATATATATCACACATGTCTCTTTGCTCTCTCTTCTTCTCATTGATTGGCTCTCTCTCTTTTAACACACACGACCTCTATCTACTCTCTTCTTCTCATTGATTGATGCCCTCTAATCTCTCCCTCTCTCCTCTCTCTCTCTCTCTCTCCTCTCTCCACTCTCTCTCTCTCTCTCTCTCTCCCTCTCTCTCTCTCTCTCTCTCTCCCGTGGGTGAATTCTCAGAGATTTTTCAAATAATACGAATAAGCCTTTTTTCAGAGAGAGAGAGAGAGAGAGAGAGAGAGAGAGAGCGAGAGAGAGTAATTAAAATTTCCTTTTTGTTGCCTACATGTAGTAGATTGGTTATCCAAATTCCCTTCTAAGAAACAAATTAAGAGTTCAAAATTTATTGGAGGTAGAACTAATCTTCTTTTTCTTCTTCATCCTCTCTCTCTCTCTCTCTCTCTCTCTCTCTCTCTCTCTCTCTCTCTATCTATCTATCTTTTACTAAAAACTGAGGATATTTTAATGTGAGTAGTTGTTGAAAATCAACGCCTCTATGATCTCTCTCTCTCTCTCTCTCTCTCTCTCTCTCTCTCTCTCTCTCTCTCTCTATCTTCTTTTGCTCTCTCTCTCTCTCTCTCTCCCTACATACCTTCTCAACCACTGTGGACTCTCTATTGCGACGCTCATTTCAGCCATTTTTGAGCATCGAGAGTCACTTATGAACTCCACTCACACCACGTGACATGTTCATTTGGTCCCATAGGTCATATTTGACCTCCCAGGACGATATCTCCTATCTATCTATCTCTCTCTCTCTCTCTCTCTATATATATATATATATATATATATATATATATATATATATATATATATATATCACACACACAACGTCTCTTTGCTCTCTTCTTCTCGTTGATTGGCTCTCTCTTTAACACACAACCTCTATCTACTCTCTTCTTCTCATTGATTGATGCCCTCTGATCTCTCTCTCTCTCTCTCTCTCTCTCTCTCTCTCTCTCTCTCTCTCTAGTGAACTACATTTGGAGTTGGCATGTGGTTGGCTTAACTTTGCAATAAGCAAGCAAACCCCCCCTCTATTCATAGAAAGATACTCAACTTTCGAGTTTTCCTTACTCTCTCTCTCTCTCTCTCTCTCTCTCTCTCTCTCTCTCTCCTCTCTCTCTCTCTCTCTCTCGTGTGCGTACACACTCATCGCAAAAAATCAACAACTTGGTGGGAGAGGGGATGGGATAGCACGTTTCCTCGTGACTTGTGGAGATGTCAATTTTTCTAGAACTTTAAGAAAGAGTATATGAGTGTCTCTTTAGAGTAATTTTCAAAATTTTAAAATACAAAATTATAGAATTTATTAAAATAATATCAATATTGATCTTGAAAAAATCCCCTTGAAAATAATAATCCTAATATATCTTCAAATTCAAAAGTCAAATTTGCATTGAGGAGTAAAATTCCCCTCCAATTTACCTTTTTTGTATGAGACATATTTTATGTAGAGTGAAAAGTGTTTTGGCAAAAGAAAGAAAGTAAATATTTTTTTTCATTGTCAAAAGGAGGTCATTCCACAAGTCCCATTTTTTTTTTTAATAGCAAAACTCACAATTTTGAGTGAATTATATTTATCAACCCAAATAATTACAAGGTCTTGTCATGCTCGTGTTGAGCCATGACATCATCCAGGGACCATAATTACAACGGCTATCAGGGCAACCATCCCACCCAACTCGCCCCCTTATCCTTGATACAAAGGGTCCCTTATCATGTTCTTTTGAGATCTTTTAATTACCGATAGCCAAGATTTTCCCCCGTCCTAGGTGTGCCCTCTACTGTCAACAAAGCGCAAGTAGTCCTAGACCAATCCTCTGAGTATTGCTTGCATCCGAGCGTCCATATTAGCACTTTGCTTTCTTGTATAATTTCTGCCGAATCTTGCCACCGCAAGACCTCCTTCAAAACACGGCGGTTCCTTGTCTGCCATTTGATGGGCTTTGATAGTCTTTTTGACAGGTATAAAATGAGCTTGTTTACTAACCTGTCTACTATCGTCCATATTCCCGTATTCCATGGATAGACTTAGGCAATCCAAAGATAAAATCCATGGATATGCTCTCCCATGGTGAATTAGGGATTGGCAAGGGTTGAAGTAATCCAAGTTGCTTCCCTCTATCAAATTTTGTCTTTTGACATACCACACATTTGGAAACATACTCATGTATGTTCACTTTCATGGTAGGCCAATAGAAATATGTTTCAATTTCCTTTAGGGTAGACTGAATCCCTCTATGCCCCGCATATGGGGGAGCATGAGATTCATACATTACTTTCTCACGTAGTGAGTTAGTAACGCATAGTCTATTGCCATAGAGAAGATAACCATCTTGTAAAGTAAATGGTTCTTCTTTCTTCCCTAATGCAAGGGCTGAAATCACATCTCTAAAATCGGGATCAATAGCATACTCATCTATCATTGAAGATAGATCATTGTGAGTTGCTATGGAAACCGCATTCACTCTCGGTCGTCTTGAGAGTGCATCGCTACTTGATTATGCTTGCCAGCAATGTGAGCAATATGAAAATGAAATTGCGAAAGGAAATTTGCCCACCTCATTTGTTTGTCGGAGAGCTTGGTCTGCGTCATGAAGTACTTAAGACTTTGGTGATCCGTTCGCAGAATGAAAGGAGTCCCCAATAAATAGTGCTTCCATGAGTCTAAGGCATGTAGAACTGCAAGGAGTTCTTTTTCGTATATGCCTAGAGCTTGCTCAACAGGGTCGAGCCTTCGACTCTCATAGCCTATGGCGTGCCCTTCTTGGAGCAAAACAGCCCAAGGCAATCACCACAAGCATCACATTGGACCTCAAATGGTTTTGAGAGATCCGGTAGTGTAAGCACAGGTTGAGAGATAAGCTTTTCTTTAAGCTTTTCGAAAGCATTGTTCTCCTTAGCAGACCACGTATACCTAACATTTTTCTTTGTTAGGTCATGTAATGGTCCCGCAATTTGTGAGAACTTTTCTATGAAGCGTCTATAGTATGCACACATACCTATAAAGCTTCTTAGTTCATGAAGATTCCTTGGTTTAGGCCATCCTTTTATTACCTCTAACTTGGATGGATCCATTTGGATTCCATCTTGAGAGATAATGTGACCTAAATATTGAATCTCTTGCAAGAAAAATTCACTTTTCTTTCGATTAACATAAAGTTTATTCTCTCTTAAAACTTGAAATATTACCTGGAGGTGTTGCTTGTGTTCCTCTAATGAATTAGAGTAGATGATAATATCATCAAAGAACACTCCAGTGAAGGTTCGATGAGGCTGAACAGCTTCTCCATCAAGCGGTTAAATGTGGCTGGTGCATTAGTCAAGCCAAAAGGCATGACAATGTATTCGTAAAGACCAAATGTAGTACGAAATGCGGTCTTTACAATGTCTTGATCAACTATCCTTATTTGATGATAGCCACTTTTTAGGTCAATCCTACTGAAGTAGGTCGATCCTTGTAGCTTATCAAATAGGTCTTCTACCCGTGGAACGGGAAACCTATTCTTGATAGTGATCCTATTTAGTGCTCTATAGTCGACACACATACGATATGTGCCGTCTTTCTTTTGCACTAATAGCACAGGTGAGCAAAATGGAGATGAGCTAGGCCTAACCATGCCCTTCTCAATTAACTCATGCACTTGCCATAATCTCCTCTTGTTGAGCTTGAGAAACTCTATAAGGAGGTTTGTTAGGCGGTGAACTTCCTGGAAGAAGTTCAATTGCATGGTCGTCATTACCTCGTTTAGGAGGTAGCTCACAAGGGATGTCGTCAAAAAGACATCTTGAAACCCCTTGAGAAAATTGGATAACTCTAATTCCTTTTGGTTGCTTTTATTTTCTTTTGCTAAAGCATTAGGTTCATTTTGAGAATCTTTAACAAAAATCATGTACACGGAAATAGAGCTCTTTATTGACTTGTTGAAAGCTGGTGTATGTACAATGGGGATGGTGTTACCCATCTCCCTAGCATCTATATACATGTCCTTTTCCCTGAACTTAAAGGAGATTCTCCTTTCAGGAAATTTAACATGGGCAGCCAGACGGTCAAACCATGGTGCCCCTAGGATTACATCCTCATGCTTGAGAGGAGAGATAAAGAAATCCTCTTTGTCCACATAGCCTTGGACATGAAGCCTCAATTTCCCGATTAAGGGAGTGACTGAAGCTTCTTGCCCCTTGAAGGCACTGTCTGCGGGTAGGATATCTCCCATCTCGTAGGATTGTATGCCTAGCTTGGTGGCTAACTCCATAGATATGAAATTGTGAGTAGAACCAGGGTCAAAGAGAATAAAAGCATCATGTTCTCTTACCTTTCCCCAAGCATGGCATAGAGGAGATCCTTTGTGGTGAGTTTGGTGAATCTCCTCCTCTTGGATTTCAACCAAAGAAGCTCTAGGAGGATCTTGGCGGTTGTTCTTTTGGGGACAAGCGCGGTACGCATGCCCTTGTTCGCCGCACTTGAAACACCGGTTATCTTTACGATAACGCTCAAGCTCTTCAGGAGAGAGTTTATTCTTTCCTTTGTAAACTCCCTTCTCTTTAGCTTTGTTGGAATTGCCCTTAGGAGACTTTTGGACATTGTCCTTCCCCTTAGGCTCATTGGAACCCTTGTTTTCCGGGGCTTATTATTTCTTTTACCCCCCGTTTGGAAATTGATTCGCGAGGCCACCATAGTATGGTGTATTACCGCCGATATGGTACGTGGCCTTTGGGAGTTGACATACTCCGCCATTTCTTCGGTTAAGCCCGCACAAAATTGTTGCTTTTGCTCTCCAAAATCCAACTTTTTGAAGACAGTGGCTTTGAGTTGTAGGTCCCAAAACTTGTCTACATATTTGTGGATGGATTCATTGGGAGAGAGCTTTAAGCTTCGCCATTCGGTGAGTACTTTGTCTTTGGCATCGGTGGCCAAAAACTGCTTCATAATGGAAGCTCTTAAAGCCTTCCATGTTCGTGGAGCTTCACCGTTGGCTCGTAGGCTAGACCACCATTGTCTGGCGGACTTTTGAAAGTGCATAGCTACATGGCGTAGCTTAGAGGACTCCGTGAAGCCCTCATCTCCAAACGCCGCATCGAATTGCTGGATAAAGGCCAAAACTTTGTCTGTAGCACCAAAGGTGCCATCATAGGTAAGGAAAGAGATGCTCTTCCCTCCCTCTTTGAATTTCTTCAGCTTGGACGACCTCTTCCATGCGGCATAGGATTTCCTATGGCCTCTTCTTTTTGATGGTTCAAAAGTTGCACCATCACTTTCTTCAGAAGATGAAGAATTTGAAGAAGGTGGAGAAGAGGGTGACCTCTTTCTCGCCTTTTTCTTGTCTTGATCTTTGTCGTCTTCACCATAGCTTTCATAAGAGGAAGAGGATAAAGAAGATGGAGAAGAGGGTGTCCTCTTTCTCGCCTTTTTCTTCTCTTGCTTTTTATCATCCCTCTTTGAATTATGGCGTGGAGAAGAGTGTGATGGTCTTCTCCGCTTTGGTGGTGATGGAGAGCGTTTAGCCCGCCGTCTTCGTGGAGCCATCTCCGCCGAGGTGGCGGGAGACTCGCTTCTTTCTCGTTCCTTGGTGGAGGCTCTTGAGTTCTCCTTTGGGAAGGAGATGCATCATCAAGAAGTAAGTTCTTGAGCCCTTCATATGGATTCTCTTCTTCTTCCCGAATCGGAGAGAGACCTCTTTTGGTAGTCTCACAAGGAGGCTTCCTAGGTGTTCTCTCGTCATGGTGATGAGCTTGGAGAATCCCGTGAGCACGGAGCTGCCGTTGCACTTCACTTTGGAGAGATGGATTGCCCATGGCTTGTTGAAGCCTAGAAACAAGATAATTAACAAGCATTGAAGCATCATTAGTAGCTTGCTCATGAGCAAAATCAAAGTTATCAACATTAATTTCACTCTCTTTAATATTGTCAGCCATTCTAACAACTTTTAGGTGTAAACTTTTTAGGTGTACTTTGGCACTTCAAGCCCTAGTTGCTACTCCTCTTTACCCCTTTAGAAAAAGCACTCAAGCTACTGTACCCGCGGCTCGAATACCATTAATTGCAAGGAATAGAAGAGAGGGTCTTTCGACACCAAAACAGCACCGGCTCCTGTCAAGCTTCTAATAGCTCAATAGTGGTTAAGCCGTAGGCAAGCCCCGTAGGACTCCACTATTAAGACCATAGCTCTCGACGGTGATGCCCCGTTAACTGCACAAAGGCAGGCGCACTGCAAGGCTGAAAAATCCCTATTCTACTTACTCACAGGCAATTAATAATACCAACCATTTGTAGCTAGCTTGAGGACCTCCCTTCTTGAGCAAGAAAAGAGAAACCTTGAGCTCTGATACCAATGTAACATTTAATGGCCTAAAATCTTATTTGTAGCGGAAATTAGCATGAACATAGTGGGCATTTCATTAGAATAGATTCCTAATGAGAATTACAAGAGTGCTTGGGTGGAGAGAGCAACAAAAAGCATAACACCTAGTTAGATAGCATCGACAATACTTTCAAAAGAGAGAGCAATTAAGCTATTGACAACAGTTGAGGACCGGATTTGCATGGAGCCGGTCCCCCCTCCAAAAGGCTTTGTATTATGGTTTCTCCCATCAAGAGAGACATTGTACAATACAATTCTTTGTGTTCCTTCAAGACTAGCTAGTGCAATGAAGATGGAAGCTTCATACACCAAGCAAAACACTTAATCAAACACAACTTGAATTATCCCCGTTCTCAGACCCAAGACCTCACACACCTTCGAAGATGGTGAGAGCTAGCAGGGTATGAGAGTAGATTGAGAGGAAAAAGAAGTATCTTACGAGAAAGAAGTACATCTCCTCACATAATCACTCATATTAGCATAGCTTAGCTTAGTAATTAGCTTGGTAGAGAAGATGAGCATGCATTGAAGCTTGGCTCTTGGTTGGATTTGCATCCACATGCCAAGAGAGTGTTGATGTAGGCTTCTATCTCACAAGCTTGGAGTAGGTGATGAGCTCTCCATTAAAGCTTGGGAGGAGATAGAGTATTTTTTCCTTCACACATGGTCAGGTGTGAGAGTGTGTGTGTCAATGCCAAGCAAAAATCAGCCCCCCTCTCTCTCTTGGGCGAGCCCTAGCTGCTAAGTTAGGCTGGCTTTTGCCTCATTGGACCTCCCCAGGTCAAGCCAATAGGGATTAAGCAGCATAAGTGATAGCCTTCTGACATGTGTCCCCCTTTCCCCTTTTGTGAGAGCTTTAGGTAATTAAATAATTAAACTAAACTCTCATTGGACCCCTTTGCCTCCTGGCCAATAGGAATCAGGCAAGCCATGGGGCTCCTGAATGCTCATTGGACCCCTTGGGAGACTGCCCAATAGTCTTCTAGGACACTTAATTCTTATTGGTTTCTTTTATTAAATGTTTTTAAATTAATTAAACTAGATTTACTCTAGCTTAATTCTCATTGGTCCACTTCAAGGGTCTTCCAATAGGAATTGGGCACACCTTGTGGGCATCTGGCCTAGGGAGCTGACATGTGTCCCTCATTCCCTTTGTGTAAAGGGAGCCTGTGTGTGTGTGTGTGTGTTTCTCTCTCATCCCCTAGCTTTGGGGCTCGCCCCCTCCCATGTAGGGATGCAGAAAGACTTTTTGGGCACACACACTAAGCATCCAATTTTCCCTAAGGTTGACCTTTGGACACAACCTTTGAATTTTGGAACCTTAGCATTTTGGAAGTCTTAATGGGCTGAACCTTAGGGTCTTTTTAGCCCGTTGTTTCACATGGCTCTTTTGCAGATGGCCCCCCCTTTGGATCCCTATTTTCCCTCCTTTGGATCCCTACTGTGGCCGGTCTGCTAACTTAACCAATATTCTAGCTTTTTCTCCCTTGGCACTTCCCCACATTAAATGATCAGTTTAATATGAGAAAATCATTTAGGAGAATTAGATATTGATTATTATGACATAGGCATCACTATATTGACAAGCTCTTCCTCACTTTGTGGACCAACAAGACCTCCAAGCTATTTAGTTGGTACTGGTAACTGAAGGTCAATGGTTTCCAACTCTTGTTGTCACCTCCATAAGTGCCCCAGTCTACAAGTCTTACTCCTTCACTTTTGCACTTTAGATTAAAATGTTTTGTATTTAAAAAGTGATAAAATCACGAGGCTTGTCCTTGATGGATTAACAAAGAACTCTCGTACTAAATCGGCACTCTTTGTCTCAAATGAAGTAGAGTTGCTCTTCTTTCTCACATGAGTTTCAAAAAAGCATATTTCATATTGAATTGTGTTTTAGCCCAAGCTCTATAGTTATTGAAAAGAGTGAAAAATTCACGAGGCGTGCATATATGAAATCAAGACAACAGAAAAGATTCGCAAGTGATAAAGAGGAATATAAATGTTAAAATAGCTTGTATACAAAGTAGAAGTTTGGCGCTTGTGTATACATCTGGAAAAAGCTTGGCAAAGGAATAGTGAATGTTGTAGTTGCATGTGTTTTTGCTTTTGTTTAATGGGAGGGAGGGGAGAGGGGGAGAGAGAGGGGGGGGGGGGGGGGGGGGGGGGAGAGGGGGTTTACTTTGGGAGCAAAAGATGTATAGAAGAGTGATCTGACCAAAAGCAAAATCTCGTCCCTAATACTGTGGATGGCATAGGAGTTTTTAGCCAAATGTGATCGAGCTTCAAGTTGTACACTGTGGTCACATCATGGATTTTTTGTTTGTATCCATGAGAGTGTAGTTCCCTTTCCAAGAGTTGATAGTGAGTATTTTTGAGGTTGTTGTCAATGTTGAAGTCGCCAATGATGATGCTTGTTTCAATGTCGACAGCTGCATGGATCACACTCTTTAGTATTAGTAGCAAGGAATCCAATGGAATTTTTGGTGATTTGTAAACTGAGACTACATGGAGCAAAAGTTCTCCGTGTATAGAAATTAAAGCTTCAATTACTTCAATTCCAAGGGCTGATAGTTTCTTTGTGGAGTGAACAAAGACATGGTACTTGTGAAAGATTGACATACCAAATTTGTTGTAATAATGAATGTGGTTGAAATCTGGTGCAAGTGGGTTAAAGAAAGCGTTTTGTCTTGTTTCTTGGAGGCATAGAATGTCTGACATCATTAAATTTGGATCACTTTTAATTGGTGAAGATGCTTCTGGATGGAGACAACATTTAGGGATTGAATGATGTAGTGTGTCTCTTGGAAGTGGAAAGCAAGGAGATCAAGTGTTCCCATCTGGCGTTGTTTTTAGTCTCTCCAACTCAGTGAGCACGATTGCATCAACTTTGATTTGGTTTGCAAGTATTGGTTTGAGGATGTGAAGATTAACATGATCCTTGACTTGAGAAAGAGCTGTGTAAACCAAGCCAAGCGCATTGATTGTTGTTGGGTCAAATGCAATCGCTTGCATTGTCAAGCCTTGTGACCTATGAATAGTTCATGCATTTGCTGCTTGAATGGGGAGCTGTGTCCTGGATACGCTATTCAGCAAGTTCTTCCCAACCTGGAATTCTTTTTTTGTTTCAAAGATGGGTGTCCAGTGCTGTTCTATAAATTGAGTGTAGAGACGTGCATTTTCAGCTCGTTTTTGCCCCTGTTGAAATGTCGAAGAAATGTATCCATGCGATATGTGAATTGTTCCTTTTTTCTACGTGTTTGAGAATACCATCTGCACCATTCACTAGACCGTCGTCCATGTTGATGTTGCCACTAGAAACCTCAACTATCATTTCGCGTTTTAGCTCCAAGGTGGTTGCCAAACCCGCGGTCATCTGAGGATCATTTGAAACGACAAGATTTTTAGAGCATGTTTTGTGGAAAGTGTCTTTCGCGTGTACTATGTATGTCTAGGTAGCCAAGCCATTGAAAACAAGTCGATTATGTTCATTCTTCAATTTGTTTGTGTAGAATAGTTGAGGTGTCATAAATTTGTCAAACAATTTGTTTCTAAGAGTAGAGTTCACATGGAGAAAATCTTCGTAGCCTTTCGTATTCTGTTGAGAACAGAAATAAAAATTGTGTCTGATTGGCGCATTATTTGTGTTAACTCGTGCATTTGATATGTGTGTGCCAAAAAGAGGGTGTGAGCAATTCAACTGGTTCTTGTGGCTCGCAAAAGATCCAATGGTCCCGAACTAGGCTAGCTTGACAAAGATCTCCACAAAAAAATTACGTCCAAACCACCAAATGGTTCAATGTGGTTATGCTTGATGTTGCGAAGTCTTGTATCTATGATTCTTAGAAGTCTGTTGCCTATCAAGGAGGCCTCATCAAACACAACTAGTTTGAGGTTTTTGTAATTGTGAAAGTTCAGCAAAGCTGCTAGAAGAGAGGTTGACATTAGCTTGAAACACGCTTGAAAGAGCTGAACAATATCTTTAGCACTTGCAAATGGATTCTCATTAATCAACGTGGTCAAGCAAGCAATGTCATCTTTTCTCCAAACACAACGTGGCTGTTTAAAATGCTTTGACAACATAGGAATCCATACACATTTTGGTTCAGAAATAATGGAAGCAAGTGAAGGTATTGCAGATGTGGATTCTATGCTTATGCCTCCACAAAAAACAGATTTGATAAACTTCTTATTTTGGAAGACATGGACAACACATGTCACATTAAATTGTCGGCAAAACAAGATAACCAAGTGCATGCTCAAGAGCCGAGATGTTCCCCGTGTATGTATCAAAGTGTTCAAGTGGTCATGCAATGCGGTGCTACCAACAACACTATTTGTCCATGGTGCAATCCATACAGCTCGTTTTTTACTTTTTATTGTTAGCAAGGTCAAGCATTATAAGGTCAAGAAGATGTTTTTCCAATTCAATGAGAGACATAGAACAATTGAAGAGACAAATCAAAGCTTGCAAAACATCATCGTTACTATTATATGTAGACAAAAAATTTGGCAAAACATAAAGCTTTTTGTCATTTACAAAAAAGGATGAAGGATAGGCAGCCATACTACCGTTCTTCAAGCAAAAGGTTAGGAGGAAAGATACAATTTAGGGTGCCTTGTAATCAATCACAAAACCGTGCTTGCCTATAGAGTATGTTCCAGCTTTGCTAAAGGCAACAAGAGATGATTTCAAGTCTAACAAGTTCTCATTAAAAAGGCTGAGAAAAGGCTTGGAAAAATTTAGAACTACATCCACGATATTTCCTTCCAGAATTACTTGTACAGCTTCTCCATTTTGCAAACAGATTTTAGATTGAAGAGAAGGCAACTTCATAATCTGCACACGCTTTCCACACGAGTAACAAAAGGGTTGCAAATTTGACGACTAACATTTCTGCCTTTGCAAGAGTCACACACATATTCCACCTCCAAACTGTTGATGTTAACCATCTCCAAAGTTCCAAAGACCTACAAACAATTATGAGATTAAAACTTGCAAGCAATGCTCACGCAAATAGATCTAGTTAAAGTAGATTACCTTCTTCCCAAATCCCATACTAGTGACTTGTTTTGAGAGATGCTGCGAGAAAAAAACTCTTTAAATTTTCTGGCAATGCACAGATAAGAGTTGCGTCCACCACAGATAATATGCTTGATGTTGCTTTGAAGACGTTGATGTTGTGCGCAACACATGAAAAAGAACCCTTGGTTTTCAAAGCAGCAACCAAGAGATGATAATCGACATGCCTGGAAGGAACAAATAGCAACTGCAAAAATAATCCAGATTAGAGATAAGCCTTAAGATATCAAGGCAAAATTGATCAAAATGACTCACACTTGCTCTATCATTGGATGCAGGGCCATCTGCGATGGTTTAAACGATAACTATCACCACCATCGGACCTTGGAGGTCTCAACCTTCACAACAGTGAACACAATAGTGGGAGCGAACTCAATCACTGCCTTATCAGTAAGCAACTCCTTAATTCTATGTTCACGGTAAACATGTAAACAACAATCAAAGCTTTCAACTTTTACAACAGTAGTGGCAGCATTTGCATAGAGAGCCCACAAGCTAGTACCTCCATCTTTCCACACTTTTCTCTTGACATACGCCCCCTCAATACGCTGTCGTGCAGCTCTGCTGCCATGTAGAGAAACAGAGCAGACAAATGCAAGCTAAGTTTCTTTGAAGCCTACACATTTAATGGTCAATGATCAGGGCTTGTTAACAGGCCAATTTAATGATTAATATATGCCAGATGCGGCTTTAAAAGGCCAACTGATACCTTAATGATGCCAGAAATGACTATGCTTGAAGTGAGCACAGATGGGAGTTTATGATCTAGAACTCTAGTGCTTGAAGTGCTCTACTGGCCTATCTTTACGGCTCCTCGATTGTAGCTACGGTGAAAATGAAGGACTCCGGGAATTGGCAATGGCCATGCAGTCAAAGATGACAGCTCTGCATAAAAAACTAGACATGGAAGCTAGTTAAATTACCACTGGGCAAAAAGGCTCTACCTTGTAAATGGGTTTACAGGTATAAGATCACCACTCATGATAGTCACCCAAAGTACAAAGCAAGGCTTGTTGCCAAGGGCTTTAGGCAAGAACAAGGCATTGACTTTGATGAAGTCTTCTCTCTGGTGGTCAAGATGACTACATTGAGATGCTTTCTTGCATTGGTTGCCATATTAGATTTGGTGTTGCACCAAATGGATGTCAAGACAGCGTTCTTGCATGGTGATTTAGATGTGGAAATTTACATGCAGGAGCCAGAAGGGTTTGTTGAGAAAGGCAAGGAAGATTGGGTATGCCAGTTTTTAAAGAGTCTTTATGGCTTAAAACAATCACCGAGGGCATGGTACCATAAATTCCACAAGTTTATGCTTTCTCAAGGCTACAAACGTAGTGAGTTCGATCACTGTCTATATACAAAGAAGGCTAAGGATGGTAGTTGGCTAATCCTTATTTTGTATGTGGATGACATGTTGATTGCTGGCAAGCACATGGAAGAAATTTCAGCTTTGAAGTCAAAGATGGCCTAATCGTTTGACATGAAAGACATGGGTGAGGCAAGTCATATACTTGGTATGCGCATTGAGAGAGACAGATCAAAGAAGTTGATTTGGTTATCTCAAACAGAGTATATTGACAAGGTTTTGCAACGTTTCAATATGGAGAAGGGAAAGGCATTGAGTGTTCCATTGCCACCATATGTGAAACTTAGCAAACAAGATTGTCCTGTGTCTGAGGAAGAACAGGCTGAAATGGATAAGATTCCATATGCGTCTGCAAAGGGTAGTTTAATGTATGCAATGATTGCTACTCGCCCAGACATTGCATTTGCAGTGGGAGTAGTAATTCGATACATGTCAAACCCAGGCAAGAAACATTGGGAGGCAGTGAAAGGAATATTGAGATACCTGAAAGCTACAAAGAGTATGCGTATATGTTATGGGAGTCAGGAGCTAAGTGTAAAGGGTTTTACAGACTCAGATTATGCAGGTGACTTAGACAACCGAAGGTCTACGTCAGGGTATGTCTTTACATTGGCTGGTGGAGCAGTATCATGGCGTTCTAGATTACAAGATTGTGTTACTCAGTCTACTATAGAGGTTGAATATGTTGCAGCATCAGAGGCATGCAAAGAATCAATTTGGCTTAATCGACTAGTAACAGATTTGGGAATCAAAGAAGAGATGCCTGTGTTATATTGTGATAGTCAAAGTGCTATACAATTGGCTCGCAATCCAGTTTATCACTCAAAGACAAAGCATGTGGATGTGAAGTATCATTTCATCAGGGAAATGCTCGAGGATAAGCAAATTTAGCTTGTCAAAGTTCACACCACAGAAAATCCTGCTGATCTACTTACAAAAGGACTTCCCTCAGAGAGCTTTGCGCATTTTCTCAAGCAGTTAGGTGTAAGGTAGTACATCACTTCTCTACATCTCTTGTATATTAGCTTGTATAGTAGCTTCTCTCACACTTAAAGTACCACATTGGACTTTAAGTGGGAGGTTGTTGGGGTATAAAGCCCAACGTGGTCGCCCAGGTAAGTGGGTGGGCCGCCAGGTATGTACACATATTCTTTTGTAAAAACCTAATAAGAACTCACTATGCTCTACACATTACAGTAGAGCGAGTTCACCATATCGTCGTGCTCTTCTTCTCGCACTCTCTCTCGCGTCGCACTTCCGCTCGTACTCCTTCAGCTTTCATCACCTTGCCAGTGCCAATCATAATGTGGGTATAGCTTGTATTATGCACAAGAAAGTAGGACTCTAATCAACAAATAAGATATCTTGGTTCTCACATTTAGATCCTCAAACATTCAATCACATGCATAATGTATGCAGCTTTAAGTGAGATCGTATTTAATGTGCGCAAATTTTAAGTGCAAGAGAGTCTAATGTATGCAATTTTTGTTGCACATGCTCTAAAGGAAACGTATAAGAAAACAATATGTTCAATATGAAAGTTTGGGATGACCTAGGTGCAATACATCTCATAAAGTAAACATGACATACATGTAAACACAATAAGCAATTTGTGGTGTACCCTCCTTGTAAAGAATCCAGTCCCACCAGACTATAGTGTAGGGACATTTAGCCCCTTTGTAAGAGAAAGGGGTGTATTGTCAATCCATACATCAAGAGAGAATACTTTGAAAGTTCACCAAAGAAATGTATGAGAAAAACTACCCTCCTATACTAAGAACCAAGGCTAAACCAAAGATTGTACACAACATAGAGAGAAGCTAGAATCTTGTAATATCGAACATGTTGTTAAGTGAGCCGATGTTAGTGAACAGAAGATGTTAAAGTCCCAAGCCTTGTAAATGCACATCAAGGATTAATGCAAAGAAGCAGTAAAGATTGGAACTACACATTTTTTACATTTTCTAGAAATGGCCATGTATTGTAATTTCTAGATTTATTTCAAGCCATTGTAATAATTGTAACATGTTACAGGCTCAATAAAAGTTCCAAGCTGTAATAATACATCAATTTGTGTGCCTAGGTTGCAGATATAGTAATGTAGGGACTCTTAAATGCCTTGGACATTTATTTTGTAAATTGTGGATAAATTTCATAATTTTGTTTTGGTAGTTTTTGCATTAATTTCTAATTACTTTTGTAAAAAATTTGATAAAACATGATCTTGATGAGCTATTTTGGATGCATATTGACGGCACAAATTTGGAGCACTTTTATGCCCTCATTGGTTGAGTTTTGCGCGATTCGCTCTTTTGGAGGTCGATTAGGTTTTTGTTGTAATTGGTGTTTTTGATAAAAATTGCTAGTTTTGGCTTGCTTGTGTATGTCAAAAGTGTTTAGATGTGATTGTGGATTATTTTTTGTGGTTTATGAAAATTTTCAAGAACTTTTATGACTTTTTGGCTTTTTTTTTGGAATTTTTTATTTTTCGGCTAATTTTGGCATTTTTTGAGATTCAAAAAAAATAAAAATAAAACAATTTTGAGAACTTCGACCACAATTCAATTCGATGGTTGATCACAAGCTTTGGTGTGCGGTCCAACAATGTTGCAAGACAATCTATGATGAATGCGATGGTAAGCTTTGGCTTTCAATGATGGACTCGACGACCCATGTTGGTGAGAACTCCCTCTTATTTTTATTAAGGTTCAAAATTTTAAAAACAAATAACTCTCCCTCTCAAGAAAGCGCGCTTATTCTCTCTCTCTCTCTCTCTCTCTCTCTCTCTCTCTCTCTCTCTCTCTCTCTCTCTCTCTCTCTCTCTCTCTCTCGTGGGACCCGCCACCCTTGAGACTCTCTGTCTCTTTCGCTTTTCATCACGTTGACTGCAAGGCAAAAAAGCACCAACACACACACACACCTCTCTCTCGTTCTCTCTCTCTTCTCTCTCTCCTCTACTGCGCGTTGACAAGCTGTTATTCTCTCTCTAGCCTTATAGGCACTGTTCTTTGATGATTGACCTACTCGCATACACACACACACACACACACATTTTTTTCTTCTCTTACCCCCTTGCCTCTGTCGCTTCCTCTATACCGCCTTCAAGGCAACACGTCCACAGGTAATAAACTTTTGTTTAATTTTTTATTTATTTTGATCTAATTTGTTAGAAAATTCTGTTTTACTTTTAAAAAGTCAAATAAATGCCAAAAATAATAAAAATTCACAAAACAATTAATTAAAAAATCAAAAAATCATTAAAATGTTCCAAAAAAAAATCAATTAATAAAAGAAAATAGAAAGAAAAACAAATTAAATATAAAGGAACTTTTAAATTTTCAAACATAAATTAGAAAAAACGTTTAAAAATTTTTTAAAAATCAAAAAGTAGAAGAAAATTCAAAAAATAGAAAATCATAAACAAGTTTTTAAAAATGGAAAAATCACTAAAAAGTTTCCTAAAACAATCTTAAAATCACATGAATACGTAAAAAGATCCTAAAAATTCATTAAAAAGTTAAAAAATTAAAAAAATCATAAAAAATCACACAAAAACTAAAAAACATTAAAAAAAACTAAAAATCTTTAAAAAATCATAAAATTTTCAAAAGTATCAAATAATTAGAAAAATATAAAAAAAGAGAGATGTGTCAAGAAAAAATTTGCAGACGTATCACATCAAGAGCAGACCGAGTTTTAGTCCAAAAAAAGAGAGAAAAAAATTGAATCAAAGCCAAGACAAAGCCGTGTGGTAATGAGGTAGAAAAATGTAAAAGTTGTCGAAAAAGAAAGCAAATCAAGTCTGCCTGAAACAAAGTGATCTTGCAAAATACGCCAAAAAGTGATCAGCTAGAAAACAATCACAACAAGATCCAATTCAAAATCAATTATCAGTAACACCCTGCAATTAAGGCTAATGTCACAAGCCAAAATCACTAATTGAGCTGCTTTTGGAAAAAATGGGCAAAATTCGAGTTGTAAAACTCAAGAGAGCTCAAATTTTGGCCTAGAAAGTTAGAAAATCCTCCCAAAATACGCCAAAAAGTGACCAGCTAGAAAACAATCACAACAAGATCCATTCAAAATCAATTATCAGTACCACCCTGCAATTAAGGCTAATGTCACAAGCCAAAATCAATAATTGAGCCGCTTTTGGAAAAAATGAGCAAATTCGAGTTGTAAAACTCAAGAGAGCTCAAATTTTGGCCTAGAAAAGTTAGAAAATCCTCCAATTGTGTCCTAACCCTTTTGTGGAAATCATCAGTATTCTAGCCAATTTTGGAACGTGTTGCTGCAGTTCAATCAAAGAATGCTAGAAGTTAGAAGTAAGAGTGTCGGCCAAAAATTGGAAAATCCAAAGCAGGAAAATCCCATTGGACAACATGAGACTTTGCTACGAGGAAGTGATATAGATTGAGCCAACATGGACTTGAGTTGAATTAAGAGTTCAATCGTATCAAAAACAATTAGCAACAATAGCATGGAGCATAGCACAATAGAGCAAATCTTACAGCTCCATGGCTATAGTAAAGACAAGGTTTCTTATGCTGATTTACAAGGCCATAGGTATTTGATGAGCAATAAAAGTAGCAAAGGAGCCAAGATCCTATTGATTAGAGTGAAGCTAGATAAAGAGAACTCCTAGATGTTTACAAATTTTAGTGGAGCCACGTATTGCAACCTCAAAGATGAGGTGCAGAGATAGAAGTTTGCAAAATTGACCAAAGTGGTTATCCAAACATTTGCACAAGCCAACAGACCATACAATTGGTGCATATGTAATCATGATCATTATAAATGGACTACACTGGTCGAGTCTACAATGGAGAGCCACAATTGGAAGACCCAATACACTAGCCAATAGAAGTCAATCTTATCAAATAACCAAGCCAAATAGAGAATAGAGGTCAATGGAGGAGTCTACAACATGCTACTAAGTGTTTTGAAAGAGGATGGCGACAACTTAGCCAACGTAGAAGCAACAACTTCTCAGCAAGATCTTGAGATGGACAAGATAATTGAAGTACCACCCGTAATGGTGTACTACTCAGATTGTGGAATAATTGGTGGACATTTTCTAGAGGATTGTCCCAAGAATCCATACAATAGGACCACAGTAAAGACAAAGCACAACATGAGTAAATGGGAAAGGCAAATTTTGATGTAAGTGCATCTAGCTTACCATTTTTGGTGCAATCAAATGTTCTTGCATTAGCATGATTAGAAACACAAGTAAAAACACTTCAAGTTCAAAATCTACATGAAGATGCACAGGCACCTGAACAGCTTAAGTGGAGGCCCTTAAACAAAAAATTCATGCATGAATTTAGTTAGACTCTTTAGTTATCACTGGAGGTCAAAAATAGTGCTAGGCTCTCAAATGATCCTATATCCACAATGGAGTAGTGTGAAATCATTTATGAGGTTCTAAGGTGGTCAAAAAGAGTTTAGTCTTTCAAATGATTCCTTAATCCATAGCAAGTAGTGTGCAATCATTTATGATTCTAAAGGATATATCAAATGTGAATGCTACTAGCATTGTATGGCATACATAACTCCTATACACATTATGTAGATCAAGAAGGGAAATTGTACAAAAAGATTTGATCAGTGTTTGAGAGGTCTACATACCATCTCATAGAATTATACCCAATGATAGATCATGAATGATGGTTTATCTTTGAATAAAGAATCTATCATAGCCCATCCTCTCTAGAGCTAAATGACATTAGTGCGTGAACCCAAAAATCTGTCCAAAGCCAAACTCTCACCCATCTCAAAAGTCAGGCTTCAACATTGTGATTATACAAGTATATATTATGACCAAAATCCACATAGATATAGACAAGCATCTAAGATCTATGATTTCTTAGGTCTTGAAACCATAGAAGTTCATGTCATAAGAGACCCACGGGATAAACAATATCAAGGTAGCACCATTTTAGATGAAATAGGAAAATCTCGTTTTCCAAATGCTAAATTGATGTGTTAGGACCTTGCTATTCTACTATTTCTAATCTTAAATTTTCCTTAAGTTAGATAAGATATCATGATTCTAGCACCCAAATTGATCTTTCTATATTGGCTTTTGTAGGAGAACTTATGATATAGATGCAAAAGGACTCATATCAAAGAAATGCTTTAAAACATCAATCAAAGCTCATAAAAATGGATTCTAAAAAAGATAAGGTGTCAAAACACACCAACTAATGTGACTACTAAACAACTTAAGCTTTAATTATGACAACAAAAAATAAAATATCTAGACACCAAGAGCACCAACAACTCTTCTCATAAAATTTGTCATTTTAATTGCAAGTAGGAGAAAACAACTAGTCTAAACTTTAAAACAGTATCAAGTTTCAACTACACTATAATATGCACAACCTTCAAATTAACATTTGATAATTAAAAAACCTAAAGAATATTGTGGAGTAGCCTATGGCCCTAAGACCATAACTTGTCATCTATGGCACCTATAATACCATTTAGTGTCAAAGAACATATGTTTGTGCCAAAGAATCCATATTAACATGCCACATTTTCATCAATATATGATTTAAAACTTCAATAAAGCCTTTAACTAAACATGCTCCTGAAAACTTCAATACATGATTTAAATCCTCAATAAAGCTCTAGAGATGGTGTCTCAACAAAGAAGATGTTTAAAAACACCATTGATGTGACTAATAAGAAGCATATGAATTGATTACAAAAAATATGTATATATGAATTGTACACAAAGATTGCGAACAAATAATTTTATAAAATTTATAGTCTTTATATCATGTACAACAAAGTACTAAGTGCAAGGAGTATAGTATCCTCAAGATAGAGGGAGCTCAGCAAACACCATTTTTGTAGCACTATCAATTGTCGACATCATTTTGATAGTTTTTATCACCTCAAAAAAGATAATTACTAAGAAGAATATGATAAAAGCATCAAACAATTATATGCGCAATGTTACTTAAGTGAAAGGTGTCTCCTCACATAGGATGCACTTCATCAATCCAAAAATCCCAAATTTAATGATTTTTTGGAGCTATTTCTTAAATGATATTTTTTCTTTTGCTTGAAAGAAGTCGATAGATGATCAAATCATTGTTCTATTTTGAATGAGACACTTAACTATAGAAGAAACTCTTATAATTTATAACATTATAATAGCAAAATATTTTTTTAAATATGCCCTCAAATGACAACAAAAATCAATTCAATAGTTTTAGTTAAGCTCACATCAAATCAAAATGTGTTTAAAAAACAATAGAGCACAATCTACATATAAGACTTGTCTTTGAGGTCATGGGATACCTTCTATAGTGAGTTCTAGTTAGAGCACATTTTTGTCTTGTGGCCTCCAGCTCATAGGGTTATGATACCATATGGTGTGGATATGTTGTCTTTCTATGGACCTAGGATCATAGGGTTATCTAATTCCAAATGACATAAATACTCTGTAAAATTCTCAAATATTTTTCTTTTTTCTTGGAAGGCTAAGGTCTTCCTTTATAGCTGTCAATAGATGGAGACTTATTGTGGCCTAAGAGAGTTATACTTTTCTTTGTAGTTTGAAACTAAGAGGCTTGTGCTTTTCATTATGTAGCTTAGAACTAAGCTCCCATGATGTAAAGACTAATAGCTTCTAATCTCAAGCCACACATGGTAAGTGATTTTTGAAATAACATAGGTCAACTTATGGCCTTGTGGTCATAGGATGTTGATGCCATAGGTGCAAATTACGCTGCTTCCTATGACTATAATTAATAAAATTATTGTAGAAGATGAGATCCTGGTCTTTGGCTTTATGGTCGTAGAGTTTTTTATGGAGAAACTAGTGTGGCTCATATGTGGGATCATACAGTGCTAATAGTATGGCTTCATATGGCCACACTTTGTTAAAGTGTGGCCAAAGATCAAACAAATCCCTATATGACCCTATGGACATAAGGTTCCATTTCTAAATAACATAAACGCACTTTAAGAATGTCAAAAATCCCTATGGCCATAAGATTCCATTTCTAAATAACATAAAGGCACTTTAAGAATGTCAAAAATCCCTATGATCCTATGGCCATAAGCTTCCACTTCTAAATACCATAAAGGCACTTTAAGAATGTCAAAAATAAAGTTATTTGTCATGAAAGGCCCATGGTTTTGATTGAAGCTATTTATATAGGGATCTTAAGTGCCTAGTTGAAAACTTAGGATCTTAGGACACCTATTCTTGGACACCATTAGTAAGTATCTTGTGGAAGAACATAAGCCAATGTATTGTGTTATGTTCATAGGGTGTTGATACTATAAAATGAAAATCCCCTAAGCTCATAGAGTAACATATGGCCTTATAACCATGTAGATTTCCCTTGATAGTGCAATGGAAATAAATTTTAAAACAACAAACATTTGAATCTGTGAGGGTCATGCTAGGTACCGCCAGCTACAATGCCGTTCCTCAACTTCACTGCGATTCCTGACATCCGTCCCACTTGAGACCGACACCAAGACAGGACTCCTCCTGCTCTTCAATGCCAACTCAAGGGGGTGTTAACATTCACTTATCTCCTTTGGGGTTCCTTAGCCCAAAACCTTTCCTTATCGGTTCCACTCACCATTCAAAGTCATCAGACTAAATTAGAACATCAGCCTTCCAGGGTCCACTGGTGGGAGTTCTCTAATTCATCCTTGGTTCAAGGCCACTGATGTTTTTTTCCCGATTAGGACGGAGCACATCCATCAAAGCATTCTCCTAAGATGAGTGTAATTACTAGCTATACGAAACCCTTCGTTCCCTAGTTTGAATTCGCACTCCATAAATTAGATTTCCCTTCCCTCAACTTGACTCAACTTACCAGACAACATAAAATTGGGTTCAACTTTCCGGCCAACAAATTAACCCTCCAAAATCCACCTCCCACTGAATCGTTTGATAAATGCACCTTTTGAAGGTAGTACTATGATACTAGAAACCAATATTCCAGTCATGTCGATCAAAGAATACATTTTAAGCATTTGAAAGCAACATGAAAACTGTTGCATACCCTTGCAAGTGTGCATTTATCAGGTTGTTCCCAACTTTATTCTTACTCCCTTGAATATTTTTATTCCTTATTTCTTTAATAATATTAAAGATATCTAGTTATTCTTCAAGCATTCACATGTACTCTCCTAGGCATATCCCGATCCTCGTCCCAGGACTAGGATATCCTATCTCCTCTGCCACATGTTGAGGCAGCACCTTCACACAATTCCCATTTGGTTCTTTTGTTTGGGAAAGGCCTTTTAACAATCTACTTTAGGTTTCTTTTAAAAAAATGTCCGGAAGTAGAGTACTGTACGACTGATGTGAACAAGTACGGGATAGCCCATTTAGGTTCCTAGCCTTTCCAAGGTTCATTTGTACCAAACAATTTGAAAACAATTGTTCTTTAATTACTCACAACTCCCTTCCTTATCCGATCCATTCCCAGGATCCTTTCCTTCTTTCTTTATCCAGTCCCTCAAGGATCCATCTTCCTCCTTTTCCTGTCGGCATCAGGCCTACTCAGACTAGGCCGATTTCCAGACGTATCCGCGGGTCGCTATCACCCGCCGGTCGGGACTCACTCCCATTCATTCCCCATTTCTAGGGCAGTGAATGATCTTGAGCTCAAAATATATACCAACGGTTCTGAGTCCTAGCCGAAAATGACCATCCCCCGTTGTAACCCATAGGTAAACACCTGCGTCGGCCTTTCTTTCAAATAGTTAAGACAATTTAGACTCTTATGTTATGCAAGGGCTATCCACCTCTCTTCTTCTCGGTAAATTCATAATCCTAGGTTGAAATTTATACTAGATTCTTTGCATTGAAATCCGTTAGTTCCTATATCCTTTTAATGTCTATTCAAACAAGACCTTAAAAAGAAGCAACAAGTCTCTTGAGAGTGAAGGTTTTGTCTCGACGTAAGTTTCAAGTCAATCCCATCTTGGATGAATCCCATTGGGTTTCTCTTGCATCATTTGTAATCCATGGGGCATCTCCATGGAATCCGTGGGAGTTTTATGTTCAAGCAACACAGTCATCACTTCTGTGAAGCTATCCCCTTACTCCCCCCTTCCCAATCGCAAAACAAACTTGAAAGAAAGCAAACTTGAAGCAAACAAACTTGAGATGAGCGATGCATATGCACTCTACACTGCTATTTCTTGAGTTGTCGCTTCTCTCTTTAGAATGCATGGATTTAACTCTAAACGCAATTAATCTTAAACGTTCTTTGAGAGATTATGCAAGAGATGATGAGTGTTTATACATGAATAGGACTCGTTTATGAGTGATAGTGTTTCTAAAAAACATGACATTCCTAGAAGTGGGTGTGCTTGTGTAGGTGGAAAAATGTTTATGTTGTGAAAATTTACAAGTCCTTTTTGTATGATGGGATTTAGGTTTGCCTTTGTTGCTGTGGAGAGGATTAGTCACGTAGCTAGAAGAGGATTATGGTTTTGGGGTTTTCTGATTGAATAGGAGGGGAATAACTTCAAGTGGAATGAGTTTCCTCTTTCAAAATAAAACTCCTTGGATTATGATAAAGCTACCTTCGAAACTTAACTCTTCTTGAGAGAATTATTTTTAACTTAGTTGTATCACTAAACAAATCTTACACACATGCTCTTTTTCCCTTAAAAGAAGAAAAATCCTAATCCCTTAATTATCTTGATTGCAAATTTAAAGAAAAACTTATAATCCTTTCATAAGAGAATTTCTTTTTATAAGTCCACTTTGAATAGTATGGTAAATTCCAAAGATTTCCAAAACTTAATTGGCCTTAATTTGGTGGCAATTATCTTGTGTATCTTTAAAAAATTGAAAGAATTTCTTGTGGGGGTTTAGGTGTACATATAGGTATTAATCATCCCCCGACATGCATGCTATTGAAATTAAGTAGGATCTCCAGTCACCTATGGTTAAAGAGAGTGCTTTTTACTCTCTCTATGGCATATTAGTCTGGTAATCTTAAGAACGGAACTTGAAATTATATTGGCTTAGTGGGGGTTAGCAACATGGTTATTTAGCAAATTATTCATCCACACAAGGAGGAATCTTGCTTAAGAAACTCAAAAGCTTAAGTACAAATTGATTTAGAATGGGAAATAGCTCAATTGTGAAGACAATATGCAAAAACTTACCTTGGTGTATGCGGTTTGTCTTCTCCTTGATTTTGGAAGAGTATGTGAAGTGTATGCTTGTTGTAGACGGCTCTCTCTCTACTTCTTCACTTCTCTTGAAGGCCACCAAATCGTTGCGTGAAATGAGAGGAGGAAGGACATGAAGGAAATTCAAGCTATGGAAAGCTTGAATGTTAGAGAGAGAGAAGTGGGAGAGCGTAATGACAAGCTTAATTAAGGTTATGGCCATGGTTCGATGGAAGTGTTCCTTGAGGGGGTCACTATGTACAAATTGTGTATATCACGTGCGTTCAAACACTATTTTTAAAACTCCTTATCTGTGAATTTTCAACAAATAAATTACACTTTTTCCTATTCAACCTATAAATATTTTTTCCAATTCCATTTCACGGTACACTTTTGTATGTGAAAATGTGAGAAAAAATAAAATTTAATGATCCCTTATGCTGCACTCGCGTGATAGTCACATAATTAATTTGTGAGGAATTGAGAAAAGTAAAGACTTTTTTTGGTCAAACATTGAAACTAGAGCATGTGTAGGCTTTAAACATTAGGGAAAACCAAACTATGAAACAGAATTTGCAAAAAGTTAAAATTTTGGAGAATTTTATCTTCGATGTGCCTAACATATATTCTCTACCAAATGGGTGATATTGGCAAAATTTTCATTGGCGAAGCCTCACTTGAACATTATAGAGCTTTTGAGCAAGTTTTAACAACTTTGAAGCTGTGCAAAGACTGGAAACACCAAAAGAGTTGGAAACCTCCAAAACTGGACAAAAGGGGTGATAAAACACTTACATACAATCAAAACTTTGTGAAATTGAGTGGAGAGACTTGAAATTACATGTGAAAACCCAAGTAAATCATGTTAGACAAAAATCTCTTGAAATAGTGAAGTTTTATATCGATGCAATGAAGATAAAAAGTTTATCAAAAGGGTGATTTTTTTATCTTGACACCAAGATTAGCTTTTTGATCATAGGAACCCCATTCAAATGCTAAAAGATTGATTTCATCTCTCAAAAAGGGTGAAGCCGTCTTTGGCATGCCTAAGATAGCTTGTACACAATTATTGGATTTTGGCTCATTGGGTGAATCTAGTGATTAGTGCTAGGAATTATCAAATACTTTATGACTTTAGATTAACAATTGTGAAATCGCATATGGTTTGAAGTATTGGTGTGCAAGAAACCACGTCTTGTCAGAAAAGGGCAAGCCACAATGGTGAAAGCACTATGTCTGAACCAAAAAGCATCTTTCCAAGTTTGAAGTATCAGTTTTGTCAATTCCTTGTGTTCATTTATGAGCTTGAGATTTGGTAGGTGTTAGGTGATCTCGGCACTTTGGTAGAAAATTTGAGAAGGGCATTCATCGATAAACTAGGGGAGACCTTTAATGACTATAGAGAAACAAATCTAGACACTTTCTCCCTCAGTTCCAAGATGTCTTCAATTTCAACCCAATTGAGGACTGAAACCTCACTCAGGTTCAACATTCTGACCTTTTTATAAGACTAACAAGCATGGGGCCCAAATTTATGTGGATCCTAATGGAGGAATATGTCGTAAGGGTAGATGACCATATTGTTGAGTTTGAAGAGGAGGTTAGACAGAAACAAGCAAGATACCTTCTACGTGGACCGAAACGGGCAAAATAAAAAATTCCTGACACCGTAGAGAAATGGGGATTGGAAGTTGATATTGTGATTCCAGACATCGCTGTGAAGGAAGAACCACCAATGTTAGAGGTAGAAGGATATTCTAAAATTATTGTGAAGAAAGAACCACCAATGTAAGAGTTAGAAGGATATGACTTGATAGAAACCAAACCTCTAAAGCTTATACCTACCCGACAACCCAGGGCTTGGAGTTTATTGTAAGAAGACACTAATGTTACGAACTTGATTTGGATTGCTCATGCCAAACCGCGACAGCTAACATCCTTGAAAATCATGTATATTTTCAAGATCAAGGAGAAGGGCTTAATAGAACTTCCTATCCACCTCTTTAGGGATTGTTATAACAATAATTTTGTTATGATGACCCCATAAGAGATTGAATAGCCAAAATACTAGGGATATTCGATCTTAGAAGTCATTATGGGAACAATACCTGAAACAGAATAGAACTTCGGGCTAAATGAGAGAGCCTAGTATGTAGCATGGTTAATCAAAGAGGAAGTACGAGCCGAGACAGTCACCTCAATGATGGAGATTGGGGCAGAGATGCAAAAACCACCCTTAACTAGAGAAGAATGAGGGACACTAGGACAAGAAGAGGTCCACACAAGTCACACTTACTGATAGCCGTTTTTCGGCTCTTTTGTAATTGCCACAGTGAGTTCCCTCACCCTACCAAAATCACCCAAAAACATGTGGCTATCCCTACCATTTTCACTGTATATAGACGTGCGTGAGTTTTGGACTTTTCCCATATCTTCTTAAAAACCTCAGCTAGCTAGTCACTGGGCTAGGTGAGCCAAAAAAATTAAAAAAAATAAAAATAAAAGTATATTATGGCCTCTTTGTGTGTAAATATTTCATTGTATATATGGCCTAAATATAGGATTTTTAATAATTATTTTGGTATTTTATTTAAATATTTCTACTTAGGTATGTGTTTTATTAAACCTATGTACACCTTCTTTCATCCTCTTACACCATTAATTATATTTTTTTTTGCCAATATGTACATACTCTAACCTCATATTTTTCCTTTATACAAATCACTCCACATTTTCACCCTCACCCTCGTGAAAAAAAAATAATAATTGATTTTACTCATTGGTTACTTTTATTATATTATTTACTTGCATACCGTTTCCTCTTTCACCCAAAATAATTCAAGGAGGGACCATATCATATGATTCCAATATCTTTCCATATCCATAACTCCTCCATGTTTTTATTATTATTTTTACTCATTATTCTAACACATGTGCTCATTGAGCTAAAGTCCATGAATAGTCCATACACTAGTCCCACCATGTTTATTATTTCTTATTTCACCAATAATTCCTCCTCCATGCATGGGTCAAGGGCAACTTGAATGCTTTGTATTATAATATGACAAAGGAGGGGCTCACTCTTGGATGCATTGTACAAATTCAACAAAGGAGGGAACACTAAAGACTTTTGCAGGCATAAAAAACAGGCTTTTTGGTGAGAATTTTGCACCTATCTCACTCCGAATTTGGAGCGGTGGTCAAAAGAGAAATTGTAGCACTCTCTGAATAATCACCAAATTTTTTCATGATTTTTGGAGCTACCAGCTGTGAGATATGATTTTTTAGTGGACCCAGTTTTCCCATGCTATGCAGCCACACTCTCTTTCCACTTTATCTTTTTTCTCTTTCACACACACTTCTCACTCATCATCCCCATCTCTCTCACCCCTCTCTGCACACTACTCACCTTCTCCTCAACCTTGAAGAATAAGAGAAAACCATGGTGAACTCTACCTCCCACACACAATTCCATTCCAAAATTGACCACCTAGTCTCATTTTCTCCTCCAAATTACCATATCTATCAAAAACCACAAAATTCAGCCTCTTCTCTTAAAAGATAGCATCATGGTGGTTGATTACTCAGCTTCAATTACCTTGTCTCTCAAGAAAGGTCAAGAGTGGAGAAAAATTGTACCGTCAAAGCTAGTGGACGTCAAACAAGCGTCAAAATTGGCCTACTCAAGACACTTGGAGCATCAACCTTGTAAGAAATCCACCTTTTCTTACTCTTAAGAGTTTTCTTCTTATTTGTATCCTACATGGATACTCCCATTGTAAATATTCAATTCCATTTGTAAATTAATACTAACTTATAACACTAACCACTATGAAAAGTCCTATCACCTCCATTTCTCTCCTCTCTCTTTCCCCACCAACTTCTTGATAATTCCAAGCAAAAGAAATTAGATAAATTGCTGAAAATCTAACTCAACCATGGTTAGAGGAGTAACCTAGCCTTCAAAATTGCTATAAAAGGAGGGTGTAGCTAGCATAAAAGGGGGAGCCATAAGCAAGAGCACTATGCTATAGCTTGAGAAGCCAGCTCAACCTCTCTAGAAGGAGCTCTTGAGTGGAAGCTCATTGTCTTATGCATGTGCATGTGTTGTAATAGGGGATTAGCAAGGGAAATCTATGCCATTGTAAGAGAGAGAGTGATCATTCAATTGAGAGTAGGAAATCTATCATTTCTCCTAAGTGTAAGCCCAACATTCGCTGAATCAAGGAGGGTGGATTTGGACTAAGCTTGGATACTTTGTCTCCCTTCCAACGTGAAGTAATGGACAACAATGATGTGTAAGTGTCTTGGTGTTTTTTTTTGTTAAGTTCTTGATAGCTTGTCTCTGGTGTTGTCATCAATCTAGCCATAAATCCCACATACTATAAGAGGGCGACAGGGTGGAGAGGACTCCCCTGGCCTTAAGACAGTGATTGGGGTGGCTTTTCTTGTGATGTGTTGTGGTGAAATTTACGCAAGCTATGTTGAACAAGTACTAATCTCACTTTGATTTGTCATGACAGATTTGTAAGAAGGTATTAATGCAACAAGCACCCCCTCCCCTTTCTCTCTCTTTCTTAAATATATAGTTGTGTTTGCTTGATCATTGCTGATACGTTTCAAAGCAGCCCGAGCACTATCTCTCTCTCTCTCTCTCTCTCTCTCTCTCCTCTTCTCTATCTCTTCTCTCTCTCTCTCTCTCTCGTGTTTTTTAGTGTGTGAGAGTATTCCATTGGTGTTAGGGTTAGTGTAAATTCCTTGCTTGTTTGTGGGTTGCTCAACGATTTCCTCTTTGCGTCCTAGTTCGCTCTTTAAACTAAGTGGTGCCCCTTGTGTAGTTGGGATTTGGCGGTGGGTTTGTTGTTTTGGTTTTGTGTTGTGTTGTGCCTCAGCCCCATTGAGCAGCACGGGAGCTTGAAGGGTGTCTAGAGGCCACTCTTTTGTTGCCCGCCCCGGACCGCCTCATTACCAAGCAACTAGATTGAAGGCTTAATGGACGAGTTCCTTGTAGGCCTCCCAGGAAGAAGGTTCTAGATAAATGAAAAATGTTTGGTGGACTAACATTGCTTAACTCATCATCGAGGATGCTAAAATTTTGTAAATATTCCAAAATTCAAAGAAAAGGGGGAAGGAAATGTAGTAGACGATGGGACCAATTAAGGATTTAGACTGGTGGTTGGGCTATTAAGTTTCAAGGCTAGTTATTGCAGTAAATGATGCAATGGACAATCGATCAGAGACCCAATCTGACGGCTATAAATAGGACCCACTAATCATTTTGCAGGGACTTCTCCTTTGAAAAATTGTTTCACTATCACTACTTAGTGTCTTAGATCTCTTCCTGCTCTTGTACTTTTATAACCTTAATCATTAAGCCCCATGAGCAGACTTGGCTCATACTGTTTGTACTTTGCTTACACTAATCTGAATATATACTAGTTCTAGATTCTTGTCTAGTCTATATTTCAGTCCTTAGTCTTTGCATTTCATTTCAATTCCAGTCTTGGCTTTCATTCCAGTGTATATTCCAATTTCAGTCTTTGCCTGATTTGATACATGAAATCTTTAATCTGATCTGTGGAAACTCTAATTGACCAACCTAGAATAGCTGTCATAAATTATTAGCTCATTCTAAGAGTGTGTAGCATCAGTTTAGAACCAAAGGATGCTTTATTCTTTGCGCCCATCTTGAAAGTTGGTTGCCCTCAAGCATAGTCCAAAAGCACAACGGCCCTCTAGGTCAAAATGTTTTAATATATTGCTAAACATTGTCACAATCATTACTTCTAGAGATGTTTTTGAACATGTTGAACAAATTTTCTTTCCTTACTTTATCAACTTTGCAACAATGCTCACAACTCCGAAATCACGACAAATTTTTAATTAATTTGTGAACACGCACATATAAGAAAATGTCCTTGACAACACCATAGATATAACAAACTAAATTTTTTGTATTAATAGCAATTAAATATTCATCTCCTAGCTCAATGCTTGATCTAAAAATGCATATGCCATTTTTATAATCATTGATTTCAACTTAAAAACTTTCTTTAAAGACTTTCAAAAACCATTTTTGCTTCTAAATTTAAATTAATATTGAAATATGACTTCACTTTGAGTTTGAATGATGCAAACTAATGAATTTTCATTAGTGTTTTCATTTAAATATTTAGAGTTATCATCTTGTTTGCTTAAGTTGATGTGAATAACCATAGGGTTCACTTAGGTTGCCATCAATGTTAATGTGCTTTTGTAAGAACTAGGGAAGCTAGACCGAGATCCTCCTCCCAACCCCCCATTATATAGGCGGGCTCCTAGCCCCTTGCCCTAGACGGATCCCTATCCACACTGTCTAGCCCGGACATTACTCCCCTTAAGAAGAGTTTTCGTCCCTGAAAATAAAAATGGGAAACTTCTTCTTAAGAACACTAATGTTTTCCCAAGTGGCACCTTCTTCAGGTCAGCAGTCTTTCCACTTGATTAAGGCTTGTTGTCGTACGTGATGATGTGTACACAACTCATGATAATCCAGAACACGTTCAGGTTCATGCGGTAAGGTAGGAGGTTCAATGTAATCAACCAAAACCTATTGGTCAATGACATTGTCATCCCCATGTAACCGTTTTTGTAGACGGCTTACATGAAACTACAGATGAATGCGAGAATGTGAAGGTAGTAATAGTTTGTAGGCACAATCACCGACTCGCTTGAGTATTTTGAAAGGCCCACAATATCGGGAGATAATTTAGGGTGTCGATCTAGTTTTCAGACTTTCTGAATGTTCTGGCACACGTAAAAATACTTCCTCCCCTTCTTCGAAGGTAACTTGTCGATGTTTCTCATTAGCGTATTTCTTGTACCGATCCTGTGCTTGCCGGACATTCTAACGAGAAAGTTTCAGCATATCCATGTGGTCTTGGAGAAAATCCTTAACCTGTTGGAGTTTTTCGGCTGCCACCCCACCGTAACTGGTGACCTAGGTTGAAACCCATACATGAGCATGAAAGGACTAAAACCTGTTGTGACATGCTTAGCACTGTTGTAGGCAAACTCGAGAATAGGTAAGTATTCTTCCAGTCTGACTTCTTTTTGCTGACATATGCTCTTAGCATATCCTCTAGAACCCGGTTAACCGTTTCGTTTGACCATCCGTTTTTGGATGATCAGTTGTAATGAGGTTTAGTTGTGTACCCAATCGTTTAAATACAGCTCTCCAAAAGTGGTGTTAAACTTGGATCACGGTCGCTAACAATGTTACTTGGCAAACTATACAATTTGTATAGATTGTCCACAAATAACTTCGCTAGTTCTGGTATCTCAATCGTTGATTTGGTCGGAATAAACTTACATAGTTTAGTCAACCTGTCTACGACCACCCATACTGAGTCATGACCTCGTATAGTGGTTGGTAAAACTACAATAAAATCCATAGAGATACTATCCATTTTCCATTGGGAATCTCCAAAGGATGTAAGAGTCCTCCTGCTTTCACGCGCTCTTGAGTTGTTAACTTGACATTTTTGGCAGTGCAAGACATAAGCTTGAACAAAGCCATGTAGACCTGGCTAGTAAAATTGTCGTGTACAAGAGAATAAGTTTTCTAATCCCCGGGTGCCCTGCACTTGGACTATCATGACATTCATAAAGAATTTGGCACCGAATGTCTGTGTCCGTCGGTACACAAAACTCTCCCTTGTGGAGTAGGTACCCATTGTCAATGGTAAAATGCTTCCATTGTTGTAGTTCCTCACTTTATAAAGGAGAACTAGGTGTGGAGGTTAATGTACATACCTTCATTGAAGTGAGAAGGATCCTTCTTTTGAACATGGCTCCACACTTTGGAATATGCTTCATCTTGCTCATATTTTCCTTGAGAGAATCTAAAAATTCACTACAAAGTTCCGTGAACAAGAACGAATGATCTCTGGCATTCGACTTAAAGCGTCTGCCACTACATTGTATCGGCCTTTGCGATACCTTAACTTGGGCTCATATTCCTAAAGGATCTCGGCCCACCTAGATTTTTGACCTTTAAATCTGTTTGTTGTGTAACCATTTGATGCTTTCCATGGTCAAACACAATCTCAACTGAGCACCATACAGATAATGTCACCATGTCTTTAAGGCAGACACTATTGCATAGAGTTCGCGTTCGTAAGCAGAATAGTTCTACTGAGCTGCATCAAGTTCTTACTTTATCTTGCAATCGGTCGTCCGTGAGGTCTGGTAACAGGACTGCTCCAATAGCACGATCACTGGTATCCGTTTCCAAAATGAATGGTTTCAAAGGATCTACAATAGCCAGTATAGGAGCTGTAGCTAATGCATCCTTGAGCGTATCGAAACTATGCTGTTGAGCGGATCCCCACTAAAAAGCTTTACCTTTGCCTTTTTGTTGATCCGTCATAGGAACAACAATTTGAGCATAGTTTTAAACGAACCTTGGGTTAAAAACTGCAAATCCTAAAAATATATGTAATTCTTCCAGATTTTTAGGAGGAGGGCATTTCCTGATGGTATCATTTGCATTTATCCATGTATAGGCCGTTAGCTGAAATATAACATGCCTAATAATGAATTTCATCTTTGAGAAAATCACATTTAGATTCTTGGCATATACTTGTTTTGTGCGTAACAACTCAAATACCTGCTGAGATGTTGTAAGTGTTCTTCTTCAGAAGCACTATAAACTAGAATGTCGTCGAGGAAAACAATAAAAAATTTGCCCAAAAATGGCCTCAAAACATTATCCATAAGTGTCATGAATGTTGCGGGCGCATTGGTTAACCAAAGGGCATCACCAAAAGCTCGTAGTGTCCAAACCGTGTTTGGAATTCAGTCTTGGTATATCGGCAAGCCGAATACGGATTGGTGATATCCTGACGCAAGTATATTTTTGTAAAAAATGCGAGCATGAGTTGCTAGCTATCAAATAACTCATCTACTTTTGGCAGATGGGTATTTGTTCTTAACTGTAACCGCATTTAAGCCCTGATACACATGCGCATACTGCCGTCCTTTTTTCTTTACTAAATGGATAGGCGAAGCCCATGGTGAGAACTGGGTTGTATAACCCTCAACAGACTCAATGTTAGAAAGAAAATGAGGAGAGTGAGTAAACAAGAAATACATGATCTATTTCATTATCAGAACGAGCTGCATAAGCTCAGCAGTACAAATCAGTGGTGATGAAGGTATATCCTTTTACCTAACAACAACACATGTGCGCCATGGGATTCAAATATCAAGTTGTTGTGCTCATAGCTACGCTTCAGTGATGGTCCCTGCGCTATGCAACCACTCCCTACCAAGAACCACATCAGCCCTTTCCATGTTTATAAACTGAAAATCCAAACAAGTAGAGTACCCTTGTTCTTCCAATGGAACAGCTCCGCATTGAGTATCGCATATTTCAGTATCATGTCCATTCATCATTGCTACCTTGTAGGGTGGGTACTCGGAGTTTGAGGCAGTTTGAGCTTTTTCACCAATCCATATTGATGAAATTGTGAGTAGCACTATTATCATCTACCAAGATGTGCACCTTGTGCCCTTGCAGATATTCGTGCATACGTACTAACTCATGTGGTCCAAAGGTTTGTTGCCACATGGAAGCTGTGAGACAGCATTGATGCACCACCTCAATGTGTGTTACTTCCACTGTGGAGAATTTTGAGGAAGACTAGAGGCAGTAGGTGCACCGTGTGCACTGCTTTCTCCTTCCCCTGAGCAGTAGATTTCCCGTTGGGACAATCCTTTTTTCCATGACCTCTTCCTAAACACTGAAAACATAACTTCTCTTTCATGGCTTTATCAAAATCTCAAGAAAGAGAGGAACCCTGGACCCTTGGGTTTTTTAGATGCATCTAAATTAGCAACTAGAAATTTTCTTTTATTGTGCCCGTACTGAGTGCGTGTATTACCATGTATACTAGCAGGCACATTAAATTATGTGGTTTCTTCTCATCAGAGTCATCATGAATATGTGCTTTCACTATGGCTTCCTCAAGTGTTTTAGGGTCTTGGGTCTTGACATACTTCTTAAGCTCGGGTGTCAGACCTCGTATGAGCCCTCGTACTTGTTGAAAGGTATCCAAGCCTTCCAACTTGAGGATAACGTCCCGATAGTGAGAGATATATTCAAGGAGTGATGGGTATTGGCGCATGGAACATGTGTCCCAAGCCGTCCAATTCCGATCGCCTCGTTTGTAGGCAAAAATTCCTTGCTAAACATTGCTTCAAAGGCTACCCAACTCTTGATGTTCTTCTCCTTGAGAGACATCCACCATTTGTAGGCCTTGCCTTCCAGAGTTAAGCTCGTCTGTAGAGCTCTGAATGCATCCGGAGTACGCCGTAAGGCGTGAATTCCATCCCATTTGCTGAGAAAGATGTTCACTGCATCCTTATTGCGGTCTCGGTCTTCGCCCTTAAAGACTGGTCGTTTAAAGTTCTTTAACAAGTCATCCACCTCTTTGGCAGTGAGAGTATGCAACGTATCATTAATTGGGCCTTGCCCTTGTGTGCCAACGTGCTCATGCATGTGGGTGTCAGCAAGACTCTTAGACTGCTAATGCATTAATTGAATTACTAATGTGAAAGTTTAGTAACATTTTCATTTAAAGCTTTGATATTTTCATCAAGATTGTCATGCGTGTCTGAAGTGCACGAAATTCTTGAATATCGAGGAATTTGTAAGTATCTTCTCCTGCCGTAGCGTCGTGGGTACTCTCCTTGAGAGGATCCGGCCGCGGGCCATCATTGGCATCAGGAGTACTTTGCTCAAAATCAAATGTCATGTTGATATACGAATCCATGGCTACAGAGTGCGGTGAAAGAAGTACTCAGAAAAAAATACCTGATATTGAGAGCACTCGCAAAGTATAGGAGCCTTGCTAACTCCACTTGTGCGTCGTAGCAACTGACCATTAAAGAAGAAACAACTTGCAAAATCGGTGTAGAAAGCAAACCTCGAAAAATCGTCGTTGGCTTGCAAGAGGATTGAAATCTTGTAGTCGAGATGGTTGAATCGTCACCACTTTGAAGAAGCTTGATAATTGAAAGCTTCCGTAATCGGCGAACGATTATGGTGCATAAACGCCAAGCGAAACCGTCACAAGTGTAAAAATTCAAAAATCTGGAAATTCTGCAAGGACTGAGCGGAATCGTGAGCCGTCAAGCTCAAAGGGAAAGCCGACATGGCTTGATGCTTGCACGATCAAGGAGGTTCTTGCTTGTGACTTGCCGTTCTTGTGGGAAAGACCACCAAGAAGGGAAAAGGATCAAAAAACCAAAATCTTTGGCCATGCCATGTGAAAAAGAAAACGAAATTTGACGATTTCTGTGCAGACAGCGTGTTGAGAAATCGTGGGAGGATGGGGGTGTGTGCGCCTTGCACAGCAGCAATTAGACCAAGATCTCTTGGAATCCAACCATTGAAGCCATGGCCGTCCTCCCAAGCCCAAGCTTGCGCAGTTTCGTGCACCACACAGAGGCGTCCCAATCGGGAAACGGTACCCGAAATAGACAAAAACGATTGCTTTTTTGGGAAAATCTCTAAAAAGATCACGGTTCACACCTTAAAGCCTCCTTTTAGGAGCCAAAAGTGAGAACACTTAGAGAGAGAGTGGAAGAGAGACTCCTAGGCCACCTAAGCTCTGATACCAGTGTAAGAATAGGGAAGCTAGGCTGAGATCCTCCTCCCAACCCCCATTATATAGGCAGGCTCCTAGCCCCTTGCCCTAGACGGATCCCCTGTCCACACTGTCTAGCCAGGCCCTTGGCCGAAGTCCATGACCATCCTAGTCCTTAGGTTTGGGCCTTGCCCCTACAGAACCCTTGTCCTGACAGCTTTCATCGTTGTTCACCAAGTTCTGATCTCGTTCATCTTTGTCGGTTTTCTTTACTTGTTTGAAAATTGAAAATTCTCTCTTTCACTATTGAAATGGTTCTCTCTCTAGAACATAATTTCTCTTCTTCTTTCTTGCCCATGACACTCAAATATTTTCAATGTTTCTTGCTACCTGATACACACACAATCTTCCCACTTATACACGCACACAATCATGTATGCTAATACATCCTCATACATCTCTCTAGCTCTACTTCTTTGTCTTGGTCTCTTTCTACATCTCTAGTAGGTTTCTATACTACCATCGATTCTCTCTATATCTCTTTCTCTCACAATTTCCCTTTTTGGCTCATACACCCAAATACACATACAACTCTCGAAACACACCCTTGAACACACACCCACACACACCCCACATGCTGACATACACACACACACACCCCACTATGTTAATTTGCCTTCGATCAATTTCTTACTCTCTCTTTAATCAACTTATTTCTCTTTCTTCTTGCTCTAAATTTCTATGCTACGTGGAATGTTTCTCTCTTTCTCTGACTAATTCTCATACACATATACTATATCAAGCATACACACAAGATGCATCATCAAAAACATACACAACACACACACACACAACATAATCATCCAAATCACCACACACACACACATAAGGAACACTGCTCCAAATACTCAATTCTACATCTAGCTTTCCCTCGCTCTTGAATTCCTGTGGTGATTCTCTCTTCTCTCTCTCTCTCTCTCTCTCTCTCTCTCTCTCTCTCTCTCTCTCTCTCTCACACACACACACACACACAACACACACACACAATTAATACACACATACACACACTCACAAAAAACCTTTCCCACTCTGTTGTCATCTCCTCTCCCCTTTCTTGCTCTTGCTTACTGCTACACAATGACAAAGCTCTTTTTTTTCTCACTCTCTACACACGGGACAATGCACCCTCCACATGGGAAGATGCACATCCATGCAACCCCCTCAACTCTCTTTCTCCTCCCCCGCTTTTATTTTTCTCTCTCTGGCAACCCCATGCATCCCATGACTCTTCCCTCATAATGTTCTAGATCAGAACTGGAAAATTTCAATTTCTTTTTAACTTGTTGGTTCCTTATTAAAATAAAACAAAATCAATTAAGGTATTTAAGTCTTGATCCCACACTCACTCTCTTAAGAGGATAAATTTTAATGTCATAAGGACAATCCTTAAGATCTATCTTGACAATAGTCTCTCGAGCTTAAAATTTCTTTCTCTCTCTTAGTTCCTCTCTAGCAACCACTTCTTCGGGTCCCATGAATTTTGTTGCCCACATCTCCCATGATGAGGCATGTTGAAACACATAAGAAAACATTTTTTTGATATCTTCTTTAAACTCACATTCTCATACGATCGTAAAGACGGTCCAAAAGACTTCAAAACTTTACATCAACAAGTCTCAAACTCTAGATTTATCCTTAAAGATGGGCAACCAAGATATCCAATCTTACACTTGTGTAATGATAGTTATTTAAATTTCCTCTTCTTATATAGATATTACCCTACAAGATTGACTAGAAAGAGACTAGCAACAACTTATGGAATCTAGTACTATGGCATAGGTTTAGGCTAATACCCATCACGAGTGTGCTTTCAAATGGAACTCATAGGTTTAGGCCATAGTTTTAGGCTAATACCCATCACGAGTGTGCTTCCAAATGGAGCTCATAAATATTATTTGCAATAAGTAAAATGACAAAAGCAAGCTTAAACACGATACTAATGAAGCTAATTAGATGTATATGCTCCTACAATGCACAAAATCATAAATATTATTAGAGAAAAATTAAATCTAACAAAAGCAATCTTAAACATGGTCCTAAAGTAGCTAATTTTAACCCTAGCTTGATACAATCAATGAAAATGTTTAGGGGTTGACATTCCTCCCCCACTGAAATGAGAATTTGTCCTTGACAAACAATACAGATGTGCTACACTTTAATTTGCTTATATGGCACTGCAAACCCCCAAATTTGCAGGTACATTTGACTGTAACTTTTGAAAAGAAAAAACTTTCTTTTCTCCTCAAATGCGAGCGTCCTCATGCACATCACACAAAACACTATAGTTTGGTCATTCTAACTTGCTATAAAACATGAATGATATTTTTGTCTATATCCATTCATTAAATCAATCAATCAATTAGACAAGCAAGCATGCAATGAGTCAAAAAATGACAAATTAATAAGCACTAAACATAGTGCAATAAATTGATAGCATAGTATGCATATATACCCTCACTAACCAACATCTATAGAGAATTACCAATAAAAAACTCAAACCTCACCAATAGAAACTAAGAATAGATAATCAAGGTGATTAATTAATCCAATAACTATAAACTACCCTAGTCTAGACAATAAATTTATTATTGTTTAATTACAAGAACAACACCCTTCCATGGTGATAGATCTCTATATAGGTAGAACTAATTAACCGTATATTATAGAAAATATACTAGCATTTACAACAAAGTGGAAGTCATCGCCTCAAAGTAATGTCAATCTTTTGAATTTCCAAAATTTTTATTGTTGTTTCTTTCCATGCATTCTTTTTGTTTGTTTTGTACTTTATTTTGACTTTTTTTGTAGTTATGTTGGACTTGATTGCTTTATTTACTTATTTTTTCATGCATTCCACTCTCACTACTACTACGTCAAACAAGAATTAATAATACTTTACACCACCATCTGCACAAAATCTGGATACGGCTCATGGCTCTCACACTAGAGATAGAGTTGGCCCACTTGCCTACCAAGATTATACAATGATAGCATAGAACATTGAAACACATAGCAAGAGCATGATAGAGAGAAAAGGGGAGAGAGAGAGAGAGAGATGAGAGAGAGAGAGAGAGAGAGAGAGAGAGAGAGAGAGGAGAGAGGCCTTTGTGTGTGTCTCTTTAGTATATTGTTGCAGATTTTGTGGCTAGGAGCCAAGCTCCTTGTGTATATTTTTCAAGATTGGACTTGGTTTGTATGTTTATTGGTGCTTAGAAGGCATACCTTCATTTGGTGTGTCCATTGGGAGAAGCTAGAAATGAAGCTACAGGAAATGAGATAGATTTTTTAAGTAAGTGAGATGCAAATCAAGAAAGGAGACAAAGAAGTGTAGAAGATGGAGAGAGAAATGTGTGAACCAATGGTGTTAGTCAAAGCCAACAAAGGGTTTTCGCATAAAAAACAAAACTTGAAGGAGTACAAGCATTGTTCAAGAGAAGGGGACATGCTAGAGTAGTAAAAAGAAGCAAGAAAGATGCTGCAATAGCAAATAGAGGCATTAACAATGGGGTGAATCGAGGATAGAAGATGAATATAGGAGTTAAAATCTTGAAGGAATCTCACACAGATTATAGGTGTAGCAAAGAGTCAAGGATTGAAAGTCTGGTAGAATGCAAAGGTAAGAAAGCGCTTGGTGGATAGATAGTGTGAAACAAGAAGGGGACAGAGGAGAAAGGATTATGAGTAGACATCACAATTTCTCATGTGAGAGGCTATTTGGAAAAACATGGGATGGAAAATTGATGGAGTCAGAGATGGGAAAAGTATGCACATTGAGAGAAAGATGGTGGGAAGAAATGCGCCCATCAACCTTGAAGTAGAGAAGCGATTGTGGAATGAGGAAGTTCCTAGTGGAGGAAGCAAAGCTTGAGAAAGAGAAGCGGGCTAAGATGCCATCACATAAAGCCAAGAGTTATGGATGCAGAGATAGTGACAAACTCATGGCTAAGAAGCAGCTATGATAGGGATGCACGTACATAGGAGAGATCATAGGAAACAATCATGGCGGTGCCGAAGCACGTAGTACCATAGCAAAAAATCCTAAACAAGAAGGAGAGCATATTATGTTGGAGTTTGAGTATGGAACTCTACAGAGAGGTTGTGGGTGTGCAATACTGACTTGTTTTCTTATTTTCTATTATTGATGTGGTGCAATTTGAAGTTATTATCTCTATTTTTAGACTTTGGTCTTTCTCATCAACGGGGTGGTACATTCATACATGCACAGCCAACTTTTGATTTTCAAGCATACTAAAAAACCTTATGTCGGAGGATTCTGATGTAGCAAAGGTGCTATTCTGAATGGCTAGGCTTATTGTGGATGCACCAAAAATGAGTGATCCAAGTTTTGTAGCCCAAAAGCACAACAGCCCTCTAACTAGGTCAAAATGTTTAATGTATTGCTATACATTGTCACAATCGTTACTTTTAGAGACGTTTTTTGACATGTTTACGTATAAATTTCCTTTTCTTACTTTATCAACTTTCCAACAATGTTCACAATACATTTTTATTAATTTGCAAACACACACATATAGGAAAATGCCTTGACAATACCATAGATATAATAAATTGAAATTTTGGCTAGCAATTAAATATTCATCTCCCAGCCCAATGCTTGATCTAAAAATGCATATGCCATTTTGTAATCAACTTAAAAACTTTCACTAAAGGGTTTCAGACAACCAATGAATCAAATTTATGGTGAAAGGGACTTCACTATCGAATTTAATGATGAAAAATAATGAATTCTCAATCATGTTTTCATTTAAATAGCGTTAGATAGTTATTACCTTTGTTTTATTAAGCTTTTTGACTAACCATAGGTTTGCTTAGGTTTCCATCGATATTAATGTGCTTTCATTGTTGTTCACCAAGTTGTGATTGGTTTCTCTTTGCGTCGTCTTTCTTTGCTCGTTTGGGAATCAAATATCTAGCCATGCGTGAGGTGATGCCTAAACTTGAACAGTTGCTTGTGGCCAAAAGCCTTCAATCTTGCAGATGTGCTCCAACCATGGGCTTTGACCATTGATTGTTGACCCTGAGCCACACAATCCCCAAGGCTTCAAGATTTTTTGTTTGGTGCAATTCAAAATTTTTAAATTTCCACGTCAAACACTGTGGAAGCTTCAAGGGCTACATGGCGACCCAACCAAATTTTACAGTCCTTATAGTGGGCTACAATACTTAGGTGGCTTAGGTCACCCACTGATTTTTTAAGAAAAAAAATGTCATACAACGATGGTGGCACATGCAAGTTGATAGACAACAGGGGAAGGGGGGGGGGAGGGGCGATGAGTAGCTTTCTTGTCTTCTTCACATTAACAAAAAACTCTCCCCTTATGCCAGCCTTTTCCTCTACTATGTAGGTCAATTTGGTGCCTCCTTGTAAGGGCCTGCCCGTGCTGCCCCAAGACGAGAACCCTCCTCGTAAAAGGGGCTCTACCCATGCTGTGGCAACTTGAGATGAGGGACATAGCATCAAAGTGAGAGACCAAGAGCGAATCATCATGCCAGGACTTCCACACCCTATTTCTTCCTCCTCCTCCATGAGTGCTTCTCTATCTTGAGCTCTGATACCAATTCTAAGGGACAGGGCGTTGATGCATGCAACTCTCCACATATCATGCCATATATGACCCTTGGCATGCTAAATATAGCCCCTTGATTGCATGAGCGTCCCGACCCCTGGCCTACCCAATCCTACCTTAGGCTGACATATCCAATAGGCTATACTTTACACACGTAAGAAGTTCACACTGCCATGCCTAATTAAGCTTCACACAGGTAGAGGGTGTTCACACACACACGTAGGTGCAACAAAGCTCACACATAACAATAAGATGCAATGTTGTGGAAAATTTGAGTTAATGTCATCAAGTAGATTCAATACCTCCATTAGTTATGTTGTTTCAAGTTGTGATGGTCTCAAAATGAGGAAGATAGTGGGTTGGTGACTACCTAGCTAATAGGATATTCCCAGAGACAATGAAGAAATGCAAATAGAGAGACATACAATGTTCTATCTAATAGAACATTCCCAAAGATAGTGAAAAAATTATATATCTAATCGGACATTCCCAAAGAGAATGAACAAACGAAAATAGAGAGACATAGAAATAGAAGCACTCAATTATTCCTTGGTAGAAAATAAATAAAAAAGTAGGACATACAAACATTATATTAAGGAAGAACATAAAAAGAAGATATTAAGATTAGTCCCAACTAATACTGATTGGGAAATGCAATTACACATATTACTCTTACGACCATATAGAGTTGTGTATTAAATTTCATGCAGCATAACTTTCTCCAATCGTATTTGGCTCATATGCAATTCTACCTCTACAAACTTTTATCCAAATTCTAAGAGTTGCACAACAGTTTTAGTATAATGTACATGCATTGCTTGTTTGTCTTGAAGCACTTTGAGAAATTATAAGATTTGCAAAACAATTTTATTAGATTGGACATGAATTGCTGGTTTGTCTTGTTCAGCACTTTGAGAAATTAGGTGAACATCTTGCTGCAATTGCTCACATATTTTCGCTAAAATGCAAGAAAATAGGTCTTTAACTCAAAATTGATAACAAGGAGTTTTAGAAGGGTGATTTGGTGCTTGTATATTCAATGGCGACTACAACCCAATAGTATGGAGATGTGGACTGCCAAAACATCTTTAGACAATACTCCCGGATGGAATTAACCTTCCATTACAGTTCATGGAGTGACATCACCTGTTTAATTATATACATATCAATGGGTATCTTTGCTACTTCCATCAACATTGTCATACCCCAATTGGTGAGCAATCCTTCTCTACATCTTTGAGCACATATTATCCAACAGTTTGGTAGGATATGGCTATGGCTATCTTCTCTTCTCTCAAGACTTGTCATGCCCTAGTACAAATACCCTTGCTTCCTAGATGAAACCCCCACGTGTGGGATTTTGGACATGCCACATGGAAGCTCTACATTCACTGCAACCTTTGGAGGTCAAACCAATCACCCCAAGACCTTGTTAAAATGACTTTTTTGACACCAATTTGGAAGCTCCCATTTCTTGCTCAGCAACTAGATTTTTGCTCTGTCAAAATTCCATGAAAGCCTCCATATTTGGCTTCAGCCCCACCATTTTCTCTACACTTTGACTTCCCCATAGCCTTTAACAAATGAGAGGTCCCCGACCGTCGACACTGAAGTCGTGATGGGGGTCCTTGACAGGTCTCCAAGACTATTAAAATCAGAGTCTCAAAAAAAGAATCCAGGGAATAGACCTTTGCCATTGACAATGGCTTGGGACTATAGCCTAGAAGAAGACCTAGTCCTATCTCACAGTGGAAAAACTAGAAAAGACACTAAATTTAAAAACTTTTGCGGTCCTATACTTCACCAATTTGGGCTAGGGTATTCTCAACCAACACTTTTTCCCGCTAGTAGATGTGAGGGCACAGCTGTTGGTGAACTCCTCTTCCAATTGAAGAAGTCTTCTGAACATTTTTATTGTGCGGGGATGGATAGTTACTTGACTAATCAGGTCCACCCGTCCATGATCGACATCCTGAGTCAATCCCCACTTACCACCCCACACTCACACATGCTTCTTTATTGTTTAATTACTATCACACTCTTTGAACATTTAAAATAATCGTTTCTTTTAGCTTTCCAACATAGCGATTCATTAAAACAAGCATAGAAATCAGTATCGTAAAACATTCTTTTACATACAAACATCTTTAAACTTAAAACAAGGTACAGTCACTTAGAATACTCCTTGAAAAGCCTGACCCATACACGACTTGTCTCAAGATCACCTAAAGATGACAAAACAACACCCATTCCTTATTCATAGTTCCGGGTGAAAATATCACCAAAGTTTCGGGTGCCCGTACACCAAAACTAGTTACCCATGCAACCAAGCGGCTCCCCTAGGATACAAAATAGTAGCCTAACTTATGTAGAAACATCAAGACATGACAGAGTAAAAACTCACTGTTCATGGGAGTAATCGACTTATCCATGACTGAAATGCCATCATTATTCATCAACATATATACCAAGGAGTCGGAGGTGTCTTGAGACAAGTTGTCTTAAGGATGATCAATCATATCTTTCCTAAATCAACCAGTCTATCCAAAATAATTATTTCCTAATTTATAACAAATGTACGTTGGTTTCTTGGAAGACACCTTCCATTTTCAGCCAATTATTCAATCCCTAATTCCTTACTCGCTCCTTACATACGCAATGTTAACACTTATAATAAGAACATGAATTATTGAAAACTTAAATTAATAATGGAAAATCCACCAGAGATTGGTCAGGCATCTGCTGTCATGTCGGAAACATGAATACTTTCATGTGTAGGTCTACTACTAGGCTCGGCCTCATGATTGAAAGATGCTCTAGCCCTCTTGGGAATAGTATCATCCTCATCGGATTGAGGATTTGCTCGGGTTCTCTTTCGAGCCATGATTATATCCTTATAAAAGGACATCTATTTATTAGATAAAACATTAACAATCTGATACCGACCACTCTATAAAGTATTTTTCTTTTACTAATTTTTCCTCTTATTTCAGCTAAAAAAGGCTTATTTTTTACTTAATATTTAATACATTCATTATTTCGTAATGAATTTATAATCTTAACTTCTTAACGATATTTATTTCTTTTAGTAATTTTCTCTATATACTTTTAGAGGTATCAACTATTTATCTTAATTAACTTTTAGTCAAAAACGGGGTTCTTGAGCTATTGTCATTACTTAATTTTCTTAAGTAATTTTGGTCTAAGTTTTCCAAATTTCTAGTGATATTTTCTAACTTTGATAATTTCCATATAATTATCTTTACCAATTTACTATTTTTCTCTTTAATTTACCACAAAAATCAATCAATTATATCTTAATTAAATAGGTAAAATAATTATTTGTGCTTAAAATAATTACCCCAGCCTACTGACAATGTTTACTAACTCTGATAATTCCTATGTAACTATCTAAGCTAATTAATTAATTTCATCTTTCATTTTATAGTTAATTTTACACATTTACGGCTTAATTAAATAGATGAACTAAATATTTGAGCATAGACTAGTTACCTAGCTTATTAATGATATTTAATAACTCTGATAATTATTGTGTAATTATCTAAGCTAATTAACTAATTTTCCCTTTTAATTTATAATCAATTTTAGATATTTTTGAGCTAATTAAATAGATAAACTAATTATCTGTGTATATGCTAATTATTCTGGTTTACTAAAGATATATACTAACTCTGATAATTATTGTGTAATTATCTAAGCTAATTAACTAATTTCTTCTTTTAATTTATAGCTAATTTTAGATATTCTTAGCTTATTAAATAGATAAAAATAATTATCTGTATATATTTTAATTACTTCATGTTACTTATAATTTTATACTAACTTTGATAATTATTGTGTAATTATCTAAGATAATTAACTATAATTTTTCCTTTTAATTTATAGATAATATTAAATATTTTTAGATTAATTAAATAGATAAACTAATTATTTGTGTATATGCTTAATTACTTCGACTTACTAATGATTTATAATAACTTTGATAATTATTGTGTAATTATCTAAGCTAATTAACTAATTTCTTCTTTTAATGTATAGCTAATTTTACATTTTTTAGCTTAATTAAATAGATGAATTAATTATTTGTGTATTTTAATTAGTTTGGATTATTATGATGTTATACTAACTCTGATAATTACTGTGTAATTATTTAAGCTAATTAACTAATTTTTCTTTTTAATTTATAGATAATTTTAGATATCTTAGCTTAATTAAATAGATAAAATAATTACTTGTATATACTAATTACCGTGGCTTACTAATAATGTATACTAACTTTGATAATTATTGTGTAATTATCTAAGCTAATTAACTAGTTTTTTCTTTCAAGTTATAGATATTTTCAAACATTTTTAGCTTAACTAAATAGATAAACAAATTATCTATGCATATGCTAATTATCTCACCTTACTAATTATGTTTTCTAACTTTGATAATTAGTATGTAATTATCTAAGCTAATTAAATAATTTCCCCTTTAATATTACAACTGGTTTCATATGTTTTTTACTTAATTAAAAAGATTAAACTAGATAATTGTGCATGTGCTAATTACCTCAGCTTACTAATGATGTTTCTAAACTCTGGTAATTTATTTATAATTATCTAAGCTAATTAACTAATCTCGCCTTTAAAATTAAAGCTACTTTTAGACATTTTTAGCCTAATTAAATAGATAAGCTAATTAATTGTGCATGTGCTAATTACCTCGGGTTACTAATGATGTTTTTTAACTTTGGTAATTACTATGTAAATTATCTAAGCTAGTTAACTAATTTTTCTTTAAATTTATAGCTAATTTTACACACTTTTTTGCCTTGTTAAATAGATAAACTAATTATCTATTTTCTAAGATATTTACCCGTGTTCCTAACAATGTTTTCTAGCATTGATAGTTATCTTATTGATTTATTAAACTAGTTTACTAAGTTTCCCATATTCCCACTTGATTGCCAAGCTTATAATATGAAATAATACGGATATTTATTATATATAAGTAGTATGATTACATCAATGCCCTTAAAATGATGAAAGACTAATGTTCAGGTTTTTGAATATTGCAGCAGAAGCTTAGAGACGAAAAAAAATTAAAAATTAATAGCGTAGAAGAGGTGATGTAACTTAGCTGAAGAGAAAAAAATAAAATTGTAATGATCCATGATTTGTTGGAGGCAAATCATGGAGTTCTACTCGGGATGACCGGCTATTCGTTATCCAAATCGTAGCCTAAAGCTCTGATATCACTGCTACAGCGGGGAACCGTGGCTTCCCTGCAAAATACCCAAAATAACACAATAAATCGCATAAAACAGAATATTCTGCATACCTAGCACATCCACAAGCGCATAATCGCAAGATACACGGATAGAGAGAGAACGAGAGCGAGAGTGCAATAGAGAGCGTGCATTCGTACCTCCTAGAGCGGAGTGCTACGCCGGGACCGCGAGAGAGAAGAGGGGAGAGAGAAGAAGAATAACGCAGACAATGGGTGCAATCTCCCCCTTGCAAGAGTGAGCATTTCCCTCTTGCATGTATTTAATTTATAGATTTCTTGAATGCTCAAAGTGGGTACAAACTTGGCCGGCCGGACATAAATGGCCGAAGCTCATAAAGAGCGCTTGAATAATAAAATGTACAATATAAATGTTATATCCTCTCACATAGGCTAGTCCGATCAAGTCTTTTCCACCAGTTAGCTGCATTAAATCATAAAATATCAATTCCATTACAAATTCCATCTCAGTTTCCAAGGCTAATCATTGTAAATGACTTTTGCTCGTTACAGTTGTCTCCTACATTGCGCTATACAAACAAATCAGATTTGCTTTCCTAAATTTTTTGCTTAATTATTACTTTCGTTTATCTATGTTATTCCGTTACAGTTGCAAAATTTTCTTTCCGCTAAGTTGTCTCACATTTCCCTTACCGCAGGGTACTGGATAACTTTTTCTTTGTGTTCCAGTTTAATTTATTTTTTAACTTTGCAATTTTCAAATCAAGGTGCCCACACTGTACGTTTTAAATGTGTGATCAAACACTAATATTGAAGCAAATTCTCGTTAGGCGGGATATTCTTTTATTTCAACTCAAACTACTCACACAACACTAACATATTTTGGATTTGTTAATTATACTATGGTGCAAGTTTCATAGTCATGTTCTCCATAGCTTGTACAAAGAAGTTATGTTTGACAAAGCCTGGGATGCAAGTTATGATTATCCACGCACACACTGGTTTATATATTTCTGATGCAATATACCCTCAAGGTATGTACATTAACCTCGCTCCTCTTTTCATATTTGCTTTACCGACAATGTCTTCGGAAACCAAACATCTCTCATGTCATCACTAGTACTTCTTAAATGGAATCACTTCTTACATCCTGTTGGTATGTACCTCAAATACATCACTCCTCTGTTCCTATTTCCTGTCTCTGAATTATCTGCTCAGCTGAATACTCCAACCAATACTAAGATCATGGCTTCTAATTGTACTGCAAGGAATTTTTACTAACATGACTTGTCTATAAGCTATGCAGCTACTCATGTCAGCTACGGTGCTATGGGATAGTGCACAACAATTTGTAAGTGCTTTGATATACTGCACTGTGATGTCAACAACATAGTAAATATTTTTTTTTCTCCTTTATGTCTTGTCTAGTCCATTGTTCACACAGGCACACAGATTCGCCGATTTAGGTAGTATGTAAATACTCATCTTGGTACAATTACACCGATTCAGACAACACATGACAAATTACAAATTCATGATTTTAAACAATACCAAATGCAGATTCGCCGATTTAGGCAGCATTAGTGCAGATCCACCGATTTAGGCAGCAGATTTTGTTGGTGTCGATTCGCCAATTTAGGCAACACCGATCACAGACTCATGCTGCAGTGGTTGGCCACCACTGTCCTTAGCATCCTTCTGTTCCCGGGTTTACAAATTGAAGGATATTTGGATTTACACTGGGTATATGTTGGCAAATATTTGGATTTGGATTTTGATTTGGAATTGGATTTGGAACAGGATATCTGATGATTTTCTGTCGCGACAATTTTTGTGGAAGTACACTTGAGATTGATGGGCATTGATTTATTAAATGATGATTGTGACCAATGATATCTTGATTTATCAGGATATGACATATACTACTTATTCTAGTGGTATGGGACACTAGAATAGGCAGTATGTGGATGACGGCAGGCATAAGCAATATTGTCTAATTTTAGGAATTTTTCTTTTCCTATGTTGTAGTTTTGATACAGATTTCTAATCACTGTTTTTGACAAGTATGGTTTGCAGATTTTTATCTTCGCAACTGAGGACAGTTGCTTTCCAACGGAGAGGTATGTAATGGAATTGTTTTTTACTCTTTATTACAGCTGACAGGTGGAAAAGGCATCAGCAGATAATGGACTATGCAGAAGGATATCACATTTTATGTATATTTTTTATTATTCAAGTGCTTCGGCCATTTATGACCGGCCGAACAGTTTGTACTCATTTTGACCATTTAAGAAATCTATAAAACAAATACGTGCAAGAGGGAAATGGTCACTCTTGCACGGGGGGAGATTGCACCCAGTGTCTGCGTTGTTCTTCTCTCCTCTCCTCTCTTCTCTCTCACAGTGCCGACGTAGAACTTTGCTCTAGGAGGTGTGCTTGCACGCGCTCTATTGCGCTCTCTCGTTCTCGGTCTCTCTCTGTTCGCATACGTCATCGATTATGTGCTTGTGGTAATGCCAAGTATGCAGTTTGATTGGTTATGTCTTGTAGCATGTTATTTGGGTATTTCACATGCTCTCGGCTGTAGCAAATAAAGGGAGGCCCGAAAGAGATGGACACTCCACACATGAACTCCTTAGAGTTTAAGCATGGTAGTTGGATTACATGGGAAGGGTTAGAAGGAAGATCTAATTCCGTGGGGGAGCAAACCTGCCTCCAACCCTATGGATCCTTGGGGTGTGGAGCCATGACCGCACAACCTTCTACTAAATCTTCTCTTATAACGCTCTTTCTCTGTTGGGAGGCGTTGTTTTCCCTTTTGAAAAAACATGTGGCACCCGCTGTTCAGGAGGTCAAAGATCAAAGCAAACTCTCACTATATGACATTGCACACCAAACATGGAAAATACTATATGACTATATGACATGGGAAGGGTTTTGAAGGAAGATCTCACTATATGACACTGCACAACAAACATGGAAAATTCTATAATGTAAAGCACAAAGACTATTTCTTATCACTGCTTGGGAAAGCACATTGACTTGGGTCTTAGTTCATGAACAATGAAACCATAACTCCAATGAAGGTTGTGAGGATGGTAAAAAAATTCATTGAAGGACGTCTTGTATATCGAAGGCAAGTCCTTTTGATGGATGATTGCGAGTCCGCCCACCACAAGAGGAAACAAAGGATATCGAGGATGATTCCAACCATCGACTAAAGTACAATGTGCACACCCAAAGCGAACAATCTAAAGGAATCCCTAGGAAGATCAAGTTTTTTGACATTACTCCCATTAGGAAATCGGAGAGCAAGGAGGAGTATGTGGTAGAGCCAAAAGACAATGAGGCTTTTTGTATGATATGACATATCCCAATTGCCTCCAAGGTAACATGTGGTGGCACAAAGAGTGGAAAAATCAGGTGCAAAAATGGTTATTGTAGGGTGTGTCAAAGGAATTCCCACACCTTCATTTGAGGACTATCGTAAGCATCCTAATGGACTTCAACGAGAAATTATGTAGTGTTGCCCTTCATGTGATCCATTGTTAGAATGGAACACAACATGTCCATGGTTGCATCCTACATCGAGCATATGGCCAATAGCTATAGAGACTAATTTAATAGAGGAAGAAGTCAAGTGCTTGCTTGAGAGGTGGCACATGGTGGAGACAACCAATGTTGCAACACCCACAACATATTCAACCAATGAAGGTGCCTTTATGAGGGAGGTGGAAGTAACACAATTACAAGTATTTGCAATGGGATTTGAGTGAGATACGAGTTATCAATCTCAAAGGAGGCAACCAAGCGAATAAGAAAGGCACTTGAGATGAAAGCGAGATCACAAAGGAAGTGATGTGAGTGGAGAAAGCTCACAAGATTTTCAAGTTGCTTTTAAATAGTAATGCACTAGAGGGCCACATCTACAATGTGGAGATTAAAAAAGAGCCATCTTGTACTTGTCCCGACTTTGCAGAGCTTGAAGAGCAAGAAAAGCCTTATCTTCTAGTAAACATTTGTATGTTGTTTTTCTTTGTGTGCTAGGCTTGAGACAAAATGAGCATATGCTTTTTCATCAACCTATTCTCCGTTGAGGAGGTTCACAATGTCCTCAGCCAATATTTGACCTACCCTTGTATGCAGTAGTGGAGTACATGCTGCCCCACGACCATGTAACCAGCTTTAGCCATGTTGAATTTATGAAGGTGGCTCCTTGATTTGATGAAGTCCTACTTTATCCACTTTTCCAGTAAATTATGAGCTTTTACACATAATTTTTCTTGGAAAAAAGCTTGCCATGGGTGAAACAATGCTTGCTAGGAAATGCTTGCCTAGAAACAAGCCACCCATTTTTTTGTATAAGGGTGTACCCTGCATGCGTGCCCTTTACGGGATCTTTGCAGTCTCTCTCTCTGTCTCTCTTTGTAAGTTTCATGTAGGCCACTATGAATCTTCATCTTGTCGTATGGGTTTTGTCTTTAGGTATGGGTTAGATGGGATGATGTATTCATGGAAATTTCTTGTTGCCAAACTTCAAAATGTGTTAACAACATCAAGTAGCTAGCTTGGTCGATTGAGTCTTTATTCTTTTGTGACCCGGGACATGGGTTCAAAGGCGGCCAAGCGACCTTGTGCGCTCATAAGGACGTTCGTATCGATTCGCACGGGATGTGTGCAATTTGCTACAAAAAACAACATCAAGTAGCTCTTGCTCATGTTGTTTTTAAGTACATGGAAAAGCTTGATTGGACACGCCTTTGAGGAGTAGAATGTTGAGATGTGAATACATGTCAGCGCCCCTGGCGCAGGTCCAATTCATCAAATATGAAGAACGTCTCTTTGTCTCTCACTCAGCTATCACAGGAAGTTTTGGACAAATTCTCACAATATTTCCCACATTGTGACTTACCTCAACATCATGAGCTTCTGTGAGGGAGGCGCCGCATACCTAGCTAGGTACGATTGGGGGCAGAGGAGGGGCGGACCACCGGCGGTCCCCTGCCCCCAATCGTACCTAGCTAGGTATGCGGTGCCTCTCGAGCAGAAGCTCATCATGTTATGCATTGCATGAAAAACACTAAGAAAGACTCCGTTTTCCTACATGAGAAAATTTCTAAATCTTCTTGTGTATATGTAATGGAGCGTTCGTAGCGTGTCTCGCACAGAAAATCAGCCTCTTCATCCTCTTCTGTGGACTGGGCCGAATGGGTGCCAGAGTGCCTGCAACCAGCCATAGCCATAGCCAGCAAGCTTCCATACCACCACGACCACGAGGATGATGAAGACGAGGACGATGAGGATGATGGCCATTCTGTAGACAATGAGCAGGATCCTCATCAGAACAGTTATGAGGAGGAGGAAGACGAAGATGGATATCACCGTTTACAAGAACACACACAGTTCCACCGTGTCCACCATCACCTTCACAGGCAAGGTGCAGGGCTGCGTTAAGGTCAAGAGGACGCCAGCAGCATCAGCATCATCACCAGAATCATGGAGGGGATGGAAAACTGTGCGTCTCTTGCAAGGAGCTCTATGTCCTCTTCGTGGGGGGTGATACCTGTCCATGAGTGCTATGAGGAAGCTTCTGAAGCAGAGGCCGCCCTCAAGAAAGAGATTGAAGAGCTCAATGCCCGCATTGCCTTCCTCCGCACTTGGGCACCTGAAGCCATGTCTGAGCAATTCTCAGACCTTGTTCTTGAGAGCTCTGATGGCTCCAAAATTAGGGCTCATCGAGCTATTTTGGTATGTCTCTCTTGTTTTAATCAGAATTTATTTGGCTGCAACCCTTCATTGCTTTTGTTCTTCTGTCTGGGGTCTGAGAGCACATGATAATTTTACTTCCTTAGTTTTTCAGAACTGTGGCCAATGTAGATGTAAGTGGCACTTCCAAAACAGTTTTATATCATGGTAAACGAATTTTTTTGAGCTAGTAAGCGTGTAGAGTGTGATGATTTTTATAACCTTTGCCATGGAGTACTTTTAGGCTTTTTTGGTGTGGTTAAATGGCTCAAACTAGTGGGGGTGGACATAAACCTGGTTTGTTGGTTTAAGAAAATAAGCTCTAATTAGGAACTAACTCCATACAAACCTGCATCTACAAATGGTGTGAGTAGGCATGGTGTAGGTGTTGTCCAAGCTATGCATGGCAAAGGTGATGGTCTTTACTTCATGTTTGGACAAGCAGGTGAAGTTAAGATCGCATGTTATCAAGTATTGAAATTTGAAATTGTGATTAACTTTGCCATGGAATTCCTCGTTTGGGTTCTAAACGTTGTAGAATCTCATTCGAATCTGTTATCTTTAGTAGGATTTCAGAATTTTTGCTTTTGTCTTATCTTCGTTTGTATGATGTTGACATTTAGGAATGAAGTTTTTGCAGTATCTTATTCTTGATTTAAAATGGTCTAAAGTTGAGAGTTTGTATGAAGTTTCAGTAAAGTAAGTTTCTCGATTTTGATTTTTGATATTTTATAGCATTTTGTGTGTGTTAAGACTCTCTTAGTAGTGCGTTTTGTTTTAAGTGTTGTATCCTTTCTTGAGGCTTGTAAGTTTAGACCTTTTTTTATGTTGCAAAATACTGTATACACTTGTAAATCTAAAATCTAAAGATAATCACTAGGACAGATTTATTGAGATGGATGTAGAGCTTGTTACAAGTGAATTGTGCCTTGATGTCCGCAAGGTGAGTTGGACTCGATTGAGCGATATGGTATGTGGAAGTTGTTTCCTAGGGCAGCTAAGTAAAAGGTCATTGGTTCCAAGTGGGTCTGCAAGGCTGAGTACAACTTGATTAGTTTGTGGAATATGCATAAAACTTGATTGGTAGTTAAGGGCTTACCTCAATGGCTCAAAATTGAGAATGATGAGACCTTGGTTCCGAACTGTGTGGATTGCCGTGATGTAAATCTTTCTTGTGTCACGTGGGCACTTCACTTGCGCCACGTGGACATGCTTCTGCCATAGTCTAGCACGAGTCTTAGCTTAGGACTGATCTTGGCACCTTTGTGAGCCTCTAGCAGGACGTGCATGTCCAGGCCGGTCATAGTTGCATACCCTCTCTTGCACAGAATCGCTCAATAGAGGCAGAAGAGATAGAAGGAGAGCACAGGCAGCAGTGCACAGACCCTCCCCAGCGTTTTCTCATAGAGCCAGCCAGCGTTTTTGGAAGTTGACAGCATCAGCGTTTTCAGACTTCCTAAATGTTTGCAGATTCAGAGGTAGCCTTGTCGTCTTTGTAGATCCTCGCCGGTTGCCTAGCGTTTTGCAGATTCAGCCTAGATCTGCTGCGTTTTCAGTTTTCAGCCCTTAGCCTCGTTGAACCCGAGTGTTACCCGACCCCATCCAGTAGCAGATCCTCGCCGCAAGTGCCACCTTGGTGCAGATCTGCCAGCAGTTCATTTTCAGCCCAAAACAGTCCTAGCGTTTTGCAATTTCAGCCTAGATCAGCCAGCGTTTTTGCATTCCCACCCAGCCTTGCACGACTCGGCAGTTGCAGATCAGCCCCGCAGTACCGCCACAATAGTAGATCCATAGCAGGAAGACCTAGCGTTTTCACATTTCAGCCATCAACCTAGCAGATCTTGCCGTCGTCGTCAACACCTTCATGATCGTCGTCGTTGACATCATCGTTGTCATCGTCGACATAGTCCTCACTTAGCATCATAGCATTATGACCCATGGTGCAAGAATAAAGAAAGTACTTGCTCTGGCAACAAAGCAAGGGGGCCCTTGAGGGTTTGGACCCGACATACTGTGTCCTCTCTCTCTCTCTCTCTCTCTCTCTCTCTCTCTCTCGTGTCCTCTTTCTTTCAGTTCAATTCAGTTCTTTCAAGTGAAGTAAAGTGTCCCTTGTGTTTGTGCCGAGTACCTAGATCCGAGCTAAATCCATTAACACTTCTGTTGCACCTGACATTGGTATGAGAGCTTTGTGTGTGCTTCGGCTTCACGTACTCAAGAGAAGAACCTAAAGAATCCAAGAAGAACCAAGGACCAAGGAACCCCAAGAACTGCCTATTTTTTTACCTTGAAGGAAGCTTCGCGTCCCTACCCGGACTTCTTAGCCTCTTAGTACCCTCAGTATGGAGCATCCAGAACCAGTGCCCATCTTCATCGCCATGTCTTTGAAGGACGATCGACATCAGTATTTTTTGAAGTTGACAGCATCAGCATTTTCAGCCTTCATCAACGTTTGCAGATCCAGCGGTAGCCTTGGCGTTTTTGCAGATCCTCGCCGGTTGCCTAGCGTTTTGCAGATTCAGCCCAGATTTGCTAGCGTTTTCAGTTTTCAGCCCTTAGCCTCGTTGAGCCCGACCCCATCCAGTAGCAAATCCTTGCCACAAGTGCCACCTTGTTGCAGATCTTTCAGCAGTTTATTTTCAGCCCAAAACAGTCCTAGTGTTTTGCAATTTCAGCCCCAATTAGCCAGCGTTTTCGCATTCCCAGCCTTGTACGACTCGGCAGTTGCAGATTAGCTCCGCAGTAGCAGATCCACAGCATATTAACAGGGGATGGAGAGGGATGGAGGAGACGGGGGACGCCCGGATCCGGGACGGGGACGGATGGCAGACTGCCTGCCAGATGGGAACGCAACCTGAACGTCCGGGGACGGCAGGGAACATTAGTCAACAGTCAACTTTTAAAATTTGAAAAACTAACATTGAAATTTGACTCATTTTGAGCCTTTGTGGCATGTACTTTTCATTTTGTGTCCATCTCGATTCTCGTGCCATCGATGTTTTATTAGCACATTTGCGTCTATATGACTCATGTCTTTGGTCTATTTAGTGTAAGTTTGTGGTTCAAGTTATGCTCTATGTGTGTGGGTCAAAAAATGCCAAAAAAAACTTTTCTTTTTTGTTTTTTGCCGCTTCGCCCCGTCCCTGTTTCCTAACTTTTGCCATCACGTCCTTGTTCCCGACCCCGACCTGCCGTTCCATGTTACTATGATCCACGGCCAGAAGACTTAGCGTTTTCAGATTTCACCCATCAACCCAACAGATCTTGCCGTCGTCCTCGACATAGTCCTCACTTAGCATCATAGCATCATGACCCATGGTGCAAGAATAAAGAAAGAACTTGCTATGGCAATAGAGCAAGGGCGCCCTTGAGGGTTTGGGACCGGACATACCGTGTCTTCTCTCTCTCTCTCTCTCGTCTCTTTCTTTCAGTTCAGTTCAATTCTTTCAAGTGAAGTAAAGTCTCCCTTGTGTTTGTGCCGAGTACCTAGATTCGAGCTAAATCCATAAACACTTCCGCTGCACCTGACATCTTGCCCCATTGTTCAGCGATAGAATACAACCTATTCTTGCCCTCAAGTGATAATTGCTGGTATGGACCTAACCCACGTTTTTTGACGGTGATTTGCAGAAGGTATATGAGAGATAACCTCACGATTGTGAGGCTCTAAGATTGAGAGACAAAATTTGCAAGTTGTGAGAAGAGACTCTGCAGCCAAGCAAGCTCCTTGAGCTTAGTACAAGAAGATAGATTCATTCTTTTGATTGTTGGGGCTATGACATTGATGTCTACTTGGCATAATTGATGTGATAGCCCATATGCACCTATGTGAAACCACGTGCTAGAGTGCACCCAGGACTTATGAGACATGGAATGATGTATCATATCATGATGTAACCTCTTGCAATGCTTATGTATGAGGGTCAATGAAACCTATATTTTCTCAAGGGATGCAATGATTTATTTTCTCTATCATTGTAAGTGATATTGTAATGTCTCCACCATAATGTAACAAGTGGTATAAGAACCTTTTTAGCATAGAAAAAAGTCTAATCCTAGCTCTTGATTAGATCAATTTCAAAGGTTTTGGCCTACTTCTGAAATGCCTTCCAAAAGGTTTTATAAGTTCTGTATATATACGGACATACCTAGATGGAAACTATATGCACATACTTAGATGGAAACTATATGCTCATGCACTTTGCACAACATGTCAATCTTTAGAGTAAGACATGCATTAGGTGTATTATGTTGCTAGAGAATTGATAGCTTACTTGAAGTTTGAAACTTGAAATAGAATAGATGAGAACCAATGAAGTATAAATTTTTGTCTTCTAGGGAATGCGATGATCAGAAACGCAAGGTTTCAAAAACGTTGTTGGGCGTTTTTAGAAAACGATTTTCTTTCTTTGTATAAAATGTACGGATGGCTCTTGTTTAAAAAGATCTTAAAGCCTTGGTAGAGGCACTTTGTAACATTATGCATTGTAAATATAGTAAGTAAAAAATAGTGGCAGCTCTGGTGTGTAAGTTGGGTAGTTTGAGGACAAATGACCATTTACGAAAGGAAAGCGAGTTTCTAAGTGAAAGAGGGGAGAGAAGCCACGTTCTGGGATTGCATGACAAAGGAGAAGCAAGAAGAGGTCAAAATTCAGTTTTGGACCTAGAAATTAGTGTTTTCCTCACAAATTTCTCATCAACATTGGAAATCTGCAGCCCACGAGTCTTTTTTGGGGTTTTGGCACATTCTGTATGCGCTTGTGTATTCAGATTTCTCGATTTTCAAGTGTAGAATTTTTTGCAACAGCCTATAACAGTAAATAAAAGCTTTTTCAAGAGTTTTTCTATCTTTATTAATGTGTTTTATGAGGTTTTTTGTCGGGTTTATCTATATGAATTATTGTAGCTGAGGGTTCTTGGTTGAGGATCATCTTATAATCCCCTATTAAGTTCTTATTCTCTTTGCTTAACTATGTATTAGCTTATCTACATTGTATCACAATTCGGGGGACTTGAGAAAAAGAGTGTTTGGTTTCCTTTGTTTGGTAAGGATTTTTTGTGTTGGTGTATTTGCAAAGTAAGTGAAGGCGAAGCTATAGAGGCGTCAAGATAGTTTTTCTTCTTCCTCACAGCTTTTTGGTGCTTCCACTAGCATTCTTTTTTTTTCTTTGTTGTCTTCTATCTCTTTTGATTGTCTGCTTGTGTTCTTTTGTTGCTTGTTTGTTGGTTCTCTTTATGTCTGTGGTTTTTTTTTTTTGATGTGTTAGTTGTGTTGTGTTGTGTCAGCTCGGTTGTGTCGTGTGCGCTTTTGTTTTTGTCTTCCTTCTTTCATCTAGTGCTAGTTCTTTTCAATGTGTCAAGACATCACATGTATCGACATCAGGAGTCTAATGATGCATATCGATAGCAAATCTTGAGGACTCGCATAAGGTATGAAGTCACAAACGAAATTGTGTCAAGCGTCAATACAAATGCGCATACGATAATCAACAAGCTGAAAATAAATAAACTTTCAACTAAAAGAGATGAGGGAGAAGATCGACACATTATTAGGGACCAAAAAATGGGCTGGTAACCCTCCCTCGAGAGAATCTTTATTAGGGAAATCTTTTTACGAGCACAAAAAATGAAGTGACCCCTCCATTCTAATTCTTAGACTCGATGGTCGATTCTTGCCATGCGGGAAAATCCGAGAGGCAAGTCTCAATTCCGTCTACACACGGAGTGTGGAACTCTACAAATCGTTCTAGCGACCACTCTACTAGCAGGGGAGTCTTGAGTGTCTAGAGTTGTTGAGCTTAGTTGTTTCTTCCTCCAAGAGTTCGCAGCTTGCTTGGCTATAGCCAGGGAGGAGGAGAAGTGTCCTCGACGGGGCATTCTTCCTTACAAATAATATAGGAGCACCACCTTGACAGTCCTTGGTTGGAGGAGCAGATGCAACAGGCTCGATAGGAGATGACTAGCATTGAGGAGTAGCGGCATGAGTTTGCCTTCCATTGATAGGCATCTCAATGGACCTAGGTGGGTGATAGATTTACAAGGGAGTTCTTTGAGACGCTGGGGCCAATTGACGAGATCTGACAGGTCAGTTGCTTAAGAGCCTGAGGATATGCGTGCAGTTGTTGTTGACTTCTATCGTTTCTTGTTGTTAGTTGAGCCTCAGTCAGTAGAGTGTCAAGCTGCATGCAAAGAGCAAATTTGGAGATGCCTAGCCTTGTTACTGAGGAGATGCATCAAACACTAGAGCTTCCTCTCTAGCTAAAGGACCTCCATGAGGCCCTCATGGGCATTTCCCCGAGGTAGCTGTCTAGGGGAGGATGGTTTGACTCCCAGCTTCTTTTTGGATTTTGCTTGGTTGGCTTGGTCTTAGAGTGCCTATTAGTACATCTTGCACACTAGAGAGATGCTTGACATCAAGAGTGAGGGATCGATCTATAGTATTCCCAAGGATGGAGGCTTCTTATGATGAGATTCGGTAGTGGTGGCGACCCATCACCATTCACAACTCGGCCTACAAAGTTCTAGCAAAGGCTTTGAGTTTGAGGATCCAACCATTTCTTGAGAGTATTATACATGGGACCTAGACAGGTTCTGTCAAGGAACATAGTATACTTGACAACATTTTCACCTTTTGGGAGGCATCTGCCCTTGTGCATCTCCAAGTGCACACAGTCAGGTGCCCTTGGCAGGGGGGAGAGGGGAACGCTTCATGCTCTTACGTTTGGTCATACAGGGTAGTCCTCTAGCCCCCTATCTCTTTCTTTTCTATGCTAAGCCAATGAGATTTTTTTTGAATTCACAGCAGGTTGGCTTACCTGGTTTAGAGATCCCTATTATAGGGGGGACAAGCTACTTGATGTTGACTTTGCTTTGACAACTCAACCATGTACTTGGAGTGCCAAGGGGCCAATCTGCATATGTGTGAGCAGGTTCTTGAGGTGTTTTAATGTGCATCAAGAGCACTGATCAGCCAAAGGAAGACATCGGCTTTTTGATTTGGCAGTGCTCCTACACCTAATTGGTCTCCAAGTGAGGGCTTCCAGTGGATTCCCCTAGGGACTCCAGTACACTATCTGGGTTGTCAGGTTGTCTTGGACTTGTCCCCTCAGCAACAAACTACTCCCCTCCTCCTGTCCATGAGGAGGAAACTGCTTCACTGCAGATTGACGCGGCTTTCTTTGGCAGTCATAATTGTCGTGGTCAACCAGGTGCTGTTGGATACTATGTGGTACATCATGTCTTGTTGGGTCTTCTCAAGCTCCTATATTAGCCAGCTAGAGAGGCTGATCAGGAAGTTTTTATGGTCACGGCACGACACCTGGCTAGCGTGGGCCAAAGTGGCATGGAAGGTCATCACCTTACCATGTTCTCAGGAGGGGTTGGGGATCATTGTCCCAGCATAGCACAGCAGAGCCCTCCTTGGGAAGTTTGTGGTCAGAGCACTGCTTCCAAGGGAGGAGCTCTGGAAGTAGTTGTTGCTTCACCATCTTTAAGCTTGAGTCCCCCATGCGGGCCGCCCTTGGAGCCCTTCCATCAGGTGGATTTCTACAGAGATGCGCAGTGTTGGTTTGAACAAGAGGTTGGAGGATCGGTTTGTTGTGAGCCTGCTTAGGTCTCGAGAGCAGCTGAGGAGTGGCCTCGAGTAGCATCATCCCACTTTCACGGAGGATCACTTGAGGCAACCCCTTATTTGGAACCCCATGGGTAGCACTTAGAGAGGCCACCTGGTTGGTAGTAGGCCTCATGTTTCTTGGTGTCCCATGGTAGAGGGTCTAGCCCGCACTCTCAACGACTGGCTACATTTTTTAGGATTGTTCAAGGAGGCTCAGAGCATCTTGCTACGAGGCATGAGGGGGGTGCAGAGCATCAGGATATTACAGAGGATTTACCAACTGAGTAACTCACCCCTCTAGTGGCAGTAGCTGAGTGAATCACCCCTCTAGTGGCAACAACTGCAAGATGGATGGGGCCCTTCATGGGACTAGAGGTTCTCATTGTTGTTTGAGCTTGCTTGGAGTCCGTACCCCACATGTTCTTTGAGATTCATGGAGAGAGTCTTTTTCACAGAGTCTGAGTAGAGGTGCCACAGTTTGTAGAGTGTTTCTTTCAAAGGATACAAGTTGTGGGTATATGTGGGGGGACCTGTGACATAGATCCAGACATAGTAGATCTTGAGACAAGCCACTGGCAGCTTTGGACTTGGGAGAGCTGCCCTCTAGCACACGTACAGTGCGACCCTGGAGAGTGGTTCTGGAGGGATCCCTTCTCTTCATCCAATCACCCTCGGATCTGTTTGACTAGGGAGTCACATCAGCTTGTGGCCATTCTTTGGAGAGTCTGCGACACTGTCTATGGGACTATCCCATGGCACAACAGGGATCCCTTCTCTTCATCCAATCACCTTGGGATCTGTTCAAATGGGGTGTCACATTAGCTTGTGGCCATCCTTTGGAGAGTCAGCGACACTGTCTATGGAACTATTCCATGGCACAATAGGTTTGGCTTTGGGTTCTTTGACTGATGCCATCTCTTTCCACAACTCAACAATACACTTGGGGTGTTGTAGCTTGGTCCACTCTCATGGGCCGTGCGCTCCATTTTGACTTGGCTTCCACCAATAGGATGACAGTGATCTAGGGGGGTCAACCTACACTGTAGCCTTCCATAGAGCTTATCCTTCGAGAGTGGTGTGTTGGGAGCTCCTTTGTACCTGGCACTCTGATTTATTTGGCGGGCCCATTGCTTTTGCATCTTCCAGGCATGCCCTGTCCCACCAATAGAGATTGTTCGTGACTTTTGGTTGGAGCTAATTCACACTCTGAGGGGTAGGTTTGAGAGACTTTAGGGCAGGTCCGACCACATGCGGGAGCGCAAAGAGGCTTTCCTACGACTCTGGCACACAGGGCCCTTCTTCACCATGGTTCAGGGTGTGCCTAGATGGCACTACCGGCCACCAGTGTGGCTTTTTCCGCCTCCCATTTTGCGATTTACCCCTCATTGTATATATTTTGTTTGCTCACTCTGGGAGTCTCCCCATGCTTATGATGTAGCCCTTTAGTAGAGGTGGTTTGTAGCCATATGGGCAGTTTTATTAACAAATAGAAGGATCTTTTTCTCGAGGGGAAAAAAAAAGATATCCTTTCTAATTGAAAGATGATAGTAGTCTTAGATTGTGGCAGTTTTTACCTCTTTACCCACACACTCTTAGTTTTCAATACTTCTTGCGTGTGATTTCAGTTGGTGACACCCATTGTATATACTCTTTCTCATTTTGCTTCTTTCTACTTTTCTACAGCTTCTTGGATCTTAAAATACATCCTAGCATTTATGGCTAGAGGCTCTTTACTCACACACTCTTAGTTTTCAATACTTCTTGTGTGTGATTTCAGTTGGTGACAACTGAAATCACAACCATTGTATATACTCTTCCCCCCCCCCCCCCCCCCCCCCCCCCCCCCCCCTCTCTCAAAAAAGAGAATATTACCAAAATACCTCTTATTTGTGGAAATTCCCAAAATACCCCTTAATTTTAAAAAATTCCCAGAAAACCGCAATATTTTCTCATACATTCCCAAAATGCCTTTCAAAGTTTTCAAAATTCCTAAAATACTTGATTAAATATCCTCGCTTTATTATTTTTAGACATAATTGCCTTTTTTTTTTGAAAAATTACATGCTAAGTACTCAAAAATGGATCTCAATCATAAAAAAGGAATAAAGTTTAGACAATCTTGAACAATTCAACCAAAATAGATGAAAAGGCATATCGAGAATTTTTAAAATTTGAGGGCTATTTTGGGAATTTCTACAAATAAAAGGGGTATTTTGGTCATGCTGTGCTTAATACAATTCACTCAGAAATAGTGAGTTTTGCAACAAAAAAAAAAAGTTAGTGGGGCTAATTTTGAATGAAAAGTTTTAATGGGAGTGCTGAAAGATAAGTGGAAAAAACAGGAGAAGAAGAAGAGGGAGGGCGGGGCGGGGGATGATTAAGATCACCCTACACACCATTGTAGGCTTGTAGTCTAGTGGTTTGGACATTCAACGTGATGGGCTCAAATGTGAGTAATGAAAAGTGATATAAGAAGTGGTTTTGTTGTGGTCTTTGAAATAGAGAGTGGGTGAAGATTTTGAGCATCTTGTGAAGATTCCACATAATGGAATTAGAGGAGATTGAGTAGGTGATGAGAGTAGGAAGCAGTGGGTGTGGGAGTAGGAAGGTCGCTGAAGTTAAGAGGGGGTGCCTCCTCCGCATGCTTACTCACACCGCAAGAAAGCTTTTGGCTTCTATCCCTAAGCTTTGTGTTGCTCCTTTTGAAGGCTTGCTAACACCTGCAAGAAAGCTGTCTGCTTGAATGCCTAATAAAGCTCTTTCAACCTCATCAGATGGGGGTGAGACCTTGGGGAATCATCCGATCTCGCATGGATTGAGCCTCCTCACGATCCTTGCCATCCTACAGTAAAACAATCATTAGCTCATAAGCTGAAGCATCAATCTCAACCTCCTCAGTGAGAAGAGCCTTCGCCTTATCAACGAAACCTGCTCTAGCATCCACTGAAAAAAGACTAGCGTAAGCTTTGCAATCTTGAACATCGACTTTCTCTTTGAGGTTCTTGAAAAGAGTTTCTGCCTCCTCAACCAAGCCCAACTTTCCAAACCATCCAATTAGCGTCATCAGAGTCTCCACCCGGGCCTTATAGCCATGCTTTCTAGCTTTAACAGCACGTCTACCGCCCTTTGAAACTGATTTTTTCTTCTCGAAGGCAGCAAAATAAGCATGCTGACTGACTCATCTGGAGGAGCAAATCCTGAATTCATCATATGTTCCATTTTGAGGACAGCAGATGGTAGCAAGTTTGAGTGAATATAAAGATTCATAAGAGCTGAAGTTTCTCCCTCTTCAAGATTCCCAGTTTCAGAGTAAAACTCAATCATTTTATTGCATGCACCAAGATTAGGCATGTAACCCATTGAACGTATTCCATCGAACATCTCTCTAGCTTCATCAAGCCTCTTCAGTTTGCAGTTCATATCAAGCAACAAAGTGCATGCTACAAAATCAGGGGGAAGCCCTTGTCATCCAAAGTACTCGTCAACCTGTCTACATCATCATAACGTTCTAAGTTCATGTATTTTACTAGAATTCTTTGCAGATCCTGGCTTCGAACTTCAAAAGTGTCCTAAAAAAGGTGCAAACTCAAAAATATGCATTTATAATGGACCATTCTCTCTCTCTCTCTCTCTCTCTCTCTCTCTCTCTCTCTCTCTCTCTCTCTCACTCTCTACCACGGAGGAGATTGATGAGATCCACTAGCAACCAATGATGGATCTCCTATGATTTAGCTCTTTTGAGGATTGTACACCCTGCTCATCATCTTGTATCATCCTTTGTTTCAGCTCTCACCCACTATATTCCCACACGCACACCCACATTGTGTTGTATTAGCCCCCCAGTCACTACTTTCACCCCCCTAATCATATCCTACATAGTTCCAGCTAGCTGCTTCGTTGACAAGTAGCAGTTAAGATTTAAGTTTTACTTCATTTTTTTTTGTACCAGACATTGTATTAGATTCACCAAGATTGTATTGTGTGATCTCATAGGTCATTTTGCCTTTTGAAGACGTTTAATATAACATTTCATTAATCTCTCTCTCTCTCTCTCTCTCTCTCTCTCTCTCCTCTCTCTCTCTCTCTCTCAGCAAGGCAACGCAGGGCAGTCGCGAGCAGAGTAGAGTAAATGCTACCAGGGCAGGCGCGAATAGAGCAGAGGAGGCACAACAAGACATCCTACGTGTAGGTGATTGTACATCCTACGCGTAGTGAGAAGACATCCTACGCGTAGGTGGATTTTTCTTTTGAGATGAAGCACCCTTAGCGTGAAAAAGTCCACAAAGAAACAATAAAAAGCACCTTTTTCAGCCACATAACCCTCTTTGCCAAAAGCAGCCTTCAAACCACCCACTAAGAATTAAAATAACTAATTAATATTGAAAAATTACAATCTCAGGGAGGGCACGTCGACGTGCCCTCACTCATGGATGAAATAGGGAAAGAGAAATTCAACTCATTGGAAGGACACCTCAACGTTTTCCTCTGAGAAATTTTGATATTTTCCTTTCCATATTTCATCATTGGATGAGGCACGTCGACGTGCCCTCCTGAGATTGGACTTTCCAATTGTAAATTTATTGTTTGGAGGAGGGCATGTCGACATGCCCTCCTGAGTTTGCTGTTAATTTTATTGCTTGGAAGAGGGAACATCGACGTGCCTTCCTTGAGATTCCAATTAGCCCTGGTGAATATTCAAGATTGCAATCATGTATCTTTTGAACGGCCAAATTCTGCTCATAGAATTATGTCATATTAATGGCTCACAAACATCAGCAACAAGGTTGCGTGGTACCTTTGCTAGGCGCATATTATTGTCATCACCATTTACGCTCACACCATCAACTCTGAATGTAATGAAGCATGTGGACATATGGCATTGTTATCAACACCATGGGATTTGTCATGTAGGCAAAATTTGGATTTGCCCAGATAATTGTATGTCTGTCAACAACATCAATGTTGGTACAACACCAATAAAACTTATGCTTAACACACTCACAGGGTTGCCCTCAACTTGGAGGGGGGGGGGGGGGGGGGGGGGGGGAGGACGGCTATGGCGAAAATAACTAGGATTTTTGACCACACACACACACACACACACACACACACACACACACAGATCAATTATCATCCACGAAGGTCAGATATGACCTATGGGACTGGAAACAAAACATTACAGAGAGTTCTTCAAAGTGAGGGGGTTGTGAGATACATCTCAGTTAAGGACTGAGTGTCCGACAAGGGGTAAATAAAAGGAAGATAAGTTGAACAAAACCTATGAACAGGGGACCCCCCCCCCGAAAGAAAACAAAGTGCCGCGCAGAAAAAGACAAACCTCAACAAAGATGATGCATTGTGTGCAGCCAACAAGGCCAGCACTCAACTGCAAACCAATGAAATATTTTCATGAGTCATTAGTGATTTACCTCTTTACCACCAGCTCCTGTGAGCCCGAGGCTGGAAGACAAATCTTGCTTCTCTCGACTTCCTCCGCACCGTCTGAACCCGACCATAGCATCTCTCATTAAAAGCACAAAGAGGCGCATGATTGAATAGGAAGGTGAGCATAGAGGGGGACGCCCTGCAGCGCCTGGAAGAGGGGACGCCCTGCAGCGCATATGGAAGGCGTGCCGAAATGGAGGGCCATTGCAGCAGGCTGCGCAATTTCGTCCTGGGACCTGCTATCGGGCTGCTGCGCCTTACAAGGCTGATGGAAATTGAGGCATTGAATGCCATGGGATTTTTTCCACAAGCGCAGCGAGTTCACTGCCCACGTTGTACTTCAGTGATGGGAGTTCAATTTTTCACAAATTAAGACAATTATATCTAAAGGTATCCCACTAGCTTTTAAAGAGTATGCAACAACTTTGAACACGTAGCAATCAAGGAAGTACACGTCAAGAAATGGTGTGAGCCAAGAATGTGAACACTTTGAGCCTTCCATATAATCCATAATGTGATGTAGCAAATCGCAATTAAACCTGCATCCCTTGGATGTAGATTGAAGTTATGCATAGTGTGTGGAAGCATATCAAGAGTGCATCGTTCGTAGCCCAAAGGTGTGAGCATGAAGATCGAATCTATAAGAATGCCCTAAAATAGAGTATAATACCCTAGAAATTGTAATAGCCGTGCAACCACCCCCAACATCATAAACCCGTCATGAATCTCAACTTTGATAAACAACATATTGCTTGCCAAAACCAGTTGTGCATATGGGCATAACAAAAGCAATGGCCTAGGGACTCCTCATATTGTGTAATATATTGTTGACATGCTGGGTCATGACCAACATGTGCAGCTCAGGTGTCGATAGGGAGACTGCAAGATATTAAAGATTAGGGAAAATTACAAAATACCCCTCTAATTTGTGGAAATTCCAAAATACCCTTGTTTCTATTTTGGTTGAATAGTTCAAAATTTTCTAATTTATTCCTTTTTTACAATTGACATCCGTTTGTTAGTGCTTAACATGTAATTTTTCACAAATTACCTGCAAGATATTAATGATTAGGAAAAATTACCAAAATATCTCTAATTTCGGAAATTCCCAAAATACCCTTGTTTCTATTTTGGTTGAATAGTTCAAAATTTTCTAATCTTTATTCCTTTTTGACAATTGACATCCGTTTGTTAGTGCTTAACATGTAATTTTTCACAAATTACCTTGCAAAAAAAGACAATTATATCTAAAAATAATGAAGCATTTCATCTCCAAAGCCTACGTACGAAGTCAAATTCTAGTTTTAGCATCTTGTATTGATACACAATAAGTCTTCTTATAAAAAGCTAGAAATGTTTTTATCTTTGGAGAAATTCAATCTGACGACCAGGGGTATTTTGGAAAATTTGAAGGGCATTTTGGGTTTATAACCAAATATTGGGGGTATTTTGGGAATTTTCACAAATTAGAGGGGTATTTTGGTAATTTTTCATAATAATTAGCTTATGAGAGTCAAGGTTTAATTTTCCCAAGGGCCAAGACAATTGGACCAATGCCCACGTATACATTTGAATATGTCTTACAACTTAATTTTATTAAAAAAAAACGCAGAATCATAGGGGATGCCTTGAGGGAAAAGGGAGGGCGTCCCCCCCTCCCCCCCACACACACCTGCAAGAGGACGCGTAAGCCCTCTCAATCTTTCCCTTTTTGTCCATGCTACTCGTGCTTTCTCTCTGTCTGTCCATGCCAAAATTTGAAAAAATTGCTTCATTGTATAGTGCATGGAGAGACTTCTGCTATTTTTGACGAAAAGTGGTAGGTCCCCGCATTATTTCATTGAGATGCTTTCATGAGAGGGCATGTGAGAGCCGTCCCACAGGTCGAGGGCTTGCAGCGTATAGTGATCTACCTCCTATGCATTGCATGCGCCCAGTGGGACGCAACTCTAACAATGTCATTCTAAATGGAAGTATAGGTGACAAAAGTGCTTGGAATGACAAATCAAAATTTGCCATGCCTTTAGGAATGCCATGAATGTGATATGATTATCCATAGAAAATACAAGGTGGTTGTCCAATCTTATCAGTGGTGGAGAGGATGCATAGCCTTACAAGGCATTATGCCATGACCTTTCTTTTCACGATGCCATGACCTTGACTTTGCCAAGAGGAAATTCCTTTGCTTCAATTTGCCAAGAGGAATTTGAAAAGCGTGCTCTTTCAGCCTACAATAAACAAATGTGCTATGGCAAACGTGCTCTTTCAGCCTACAATAAACAAATGCCTTTGTTGAAGTTGAATTGAATGTCACTTTTGAAGACCTCTTGTGAAATTCTATAAAAGCAGGCATTGTTGTGCCTTTGTGTATCTGAAGAACTGTGCGAAAATACTTTGTGCTAAAATTACTTTGCTTGGCAATGGCTTCCAAATAGTGGGAGATTTTTTGTGAAGGTCGAGAATGGTACGTAAGCAGTGGAGATTTTGATGGTGCTGATAGCATGGATTTTGAAGGCGGTGAGACCTATTGAAGATTTTTGTCTTGTTCTACTTACTATTTTTTCTTGGCCAAACTCTTTAAGAATTTGTATCATCGAATCTATTGTTGATCGGCATTATGAATGTGTTACTCATTGTGAGATTGTTCGATATTATTGTCTAATCATGCTTACTTTGATTATTGTTATGGAAATGTGATGGTTGCTTCGCTGATTCTCTTCTTGTCGTCTTGTTTTGTTATTGAGTGCTTGTGTAGTCTTGGTTTTTTGCTCGCGTTCCACCAAGCCGTTCTTGGTTTTTTAAAATCTAGCTTTCATAACCCTCGACATGTTTAAGCGATGAGCATACACACCTAGGATTTCTTTCACATCGTCGCATTGTGCCTTCTCTCCATGAACATAGGCTTACACGGCTACAATCCTTCTACTATATGGTTCAAAGGTCGAAATGGCTTGATCATTTCATATGCATGTGCTGTACGACACACCTAAGATTTCTTTCGCGTCCCCGCATTGTGGCTTTTCTCCACGAATATAGGCTTGCACGACTACAATCCTTCTAATATGTAGTTCAAAGATCAATGTTCTAGGTCATATTTGCGGATACATAAGCGTTTCTTAAGTTTGCTAGCTTTTAAGAAACCAATTGGTAGGACACTCTTGAGTAATCATACTTGGTCAACATGCTCTCCTTTCAATAGGCCATCTATCGTGTATACAAGCGTTTCTTAAGTTTGCTATCTTTTAAGAAGCCAATTGGTAGGCCAGTCTTGAGTAATCATACTTGGTCAACATGCTCTCTTTTCAATAGGCCATCTATGGACTTGTGGTCATCATATTTTGTGTTAAACTTCCTTTCATCATAACTAAGCTACTTATGTAATATATGAGGATAAGAATTATTATCTTGTCTTGTGTCATGTGTCATTTCTCTCTCTCTCTCTCTCTCTCTCTCTCTCTCTCTACAACCCACACAGACATACATACACTTGTATCGCAACAACATTTGCCACTCTCATATGATTACCACCTTCCTATAATTGAAAGCGCCTCTTTGTCTTCTAGGTGCTTTGATATACAAGGAGTAGTTATACGGCAAGGTTGTCACCTTGAACAGTTCGTGTGACAAATGACTGCTTGTGTTTCTACCTATCATTATTAAAATTTTCATTGTATATGGAAGGTGTTAGGTGCTCATAATTAATTTTCTACAGAGCTTCGAAGGTTGGCAGAAGGTACGCTTATCTCAAGCGGTAAACGTTTCGACGTGCCCCCAACTGCTTGCACATCAGCAGTGTCTCACAAAAGATCGAAGCAGGACCTTCATAGGCCTCACAAGCCTACTGCACGCGCATTGTTTCATTTGAACGACCCGGTGAACTTGCATGTGAGTATTCATTATTCGAAAAACATGTCTTTCTGAGAGCGATTTCATCAACTCATAGAGTTGTTTGTTTTTGTTGCTATCTTTTGGATTATGTAGACAAGCAACCCGTGGTGGAGCACATTAATATCAAGAAGGAACCATATGTTGAAACAGTTGTTCCATCCCATGCGCTAAACAAGCCAACACCTCTTGATATTGAGCCTTTTTCTATTGAGCTCCCTTGCCACTCCAAGAAACAATTGTCCCAAACCCTATTAAGGACATACCTCTTAACAATGCCAACGATCCGAGCCCGATTGAAATTGAGCCTTCTGTTCAACCTTCTGGCTTGTATGGATTGGGTGAATCATCTCAACTAGATAAGAAGCCTATTGATCTTAGCATTGTTCTATTTCCTCAAAGTCTTCTCCCACAATTCTTGATCACTCATATCTCTGACTAAGCCCACGATTCTGTATTGAGGGCCAGATATTGAATCTATATGGAACCTACAAAGTTAAGTCTTGACCTAAAATACAAACGTTACTTGAAGCTCGACTTGGTTGATGAAGAATGCATCGACACTATTACGGTGGTGATCAATGATCCATACATATAGCTCTACGTAGAAGCTCCACCTCATTGACTTTGTTCACATTGACAGCCCAGTTGTCAGACGCAAAAATAGGGCAGATGGGAGGTCAGCACTGTATTCCTTGTACATCGATGCTACTACTGCTGTAAGCAAACGGAACCTTTCCCGTGTCTCTTACATTTACCCCTGATTGCAAGATACGTGCATTTCTTGATGAGATAGGTGCACAACAATCTTCGAGTGGACGTTCTCAATTGAGCACACTTGCTTTTGTTATTTTACAAAAGCACAACTCGCAGTCAAGATTTGGTGGGTCTGTTGGTGACCTTCTGATTGCAGATGGTCCTCTCCATCAGATAAGGCATTTGTAAGAATTGACCTATCTTGCTTATTGTTTTTTTCTCTTTTATTATATATTTGAAATCTTCCATGATATATTGATGCTCTTTTTGATTTTGTTTCCATATTTAATCTTTTCCTGTAGCTGAGTTTTGTGAACTCTCGCAAAGATGATTGCCAACAATTGCTTCAAGAAATGGTTGTTGATGGCCCTGTAATGTGCGTTGCAAGAAACATCGGTGCATTCCTTGCCAAGGCCAATACCTTGTCAATACTGGATGTTACAATTCTAGTGCCTGTTCGTAGTGCACGCCTCAGAGAGGAGCTTGCCGCCGTCTTTCAGGCTCAAACCAAAAATTTGGGCTACAATCGTGAGGTGTACTCATATAGCATATAGTGATATATCAGAAGTGACTTCTCTCATTTTCTTACATAGTTGCCTTGTCCAGGTTGTTGGCACCCTCCGATTCGTCAACTTCAATATGTGTTGTTGGAGAAGCATTGTTCAAATTGCAAATCCACAAAAGTGTGTAGACTTAGGCAGGCACCTTATTGTGGATTTTGCAATAACAACACCACAATAATCACAACACCGAAGCTGTAAGCAAAAAGATTCTTGATGTGCAAGTTATTGGTGCAGCAACCGATTTAGTGCTTGCGTTGAATAGAACCTTCAACCAAATTTACACTGAGTCCGTTTCCGAGGCAAGAGATATCTTAGCAACAACTCACGGTTTGGCGTTTCAAAATCAACGCGAGTGGCCATGTGGTGGCGTATCAAACTGAATCTTAGTCTTGTGAATGTTTGCTTTTCATTACTAGCTACCCTTTATTTTTCTTGCTTGTTCTAACTATCTCAAACAAAACCAATGCTTCCATCCTCTACTTCTTTGTAACATGCTTTTGCACACTTTTGGTTGTGGTTCTAAGTATTGTGGTTATGCTTGTAAGTATTGTTCGCTTCTTCGCGAATTGAGAACTCAAAACATTTCTGTATTCTCTTTCTTCTCTCTCTCTCTTCTCTCTCTCTTCTCTCTCTCTATCGATCTAGAATCAAATACAAATATGCACACATAGATACACAAAACATTCTCTCTCTCTCTCTCTCTCTCTCTCTCAACACACACACACACACACACACACACACACACACAACACCAAACACACTTCTTCTTTGTGTGTGTGTGTGTGTGTGTGTGTGTCCATTGCTTGTAAAGCAACACACAAGCTCTCTCTCTCTCTCTCTCTCTCTCTTTGTGTCTATCCTCAATTCCTCTCTCTCTATCAATTATATGCAAAACAACAAACACTACTCTCTTCTCTCTCTCTATAATGGAAAATCCTACTGGTTTCAATATTCCAAAGAGATAGACATTGACATGCTATTTATGCAAACACATCCTCTTAATCAACAATTGTTTCTAGCACTCCATAGTGTATCGCAAATAAACTTAAGCTTTGAGTCATTTAGACTTATAATGCAACAATGCTTGTTTGAGAACCACTTAACAAATTCTATCACACACTCTTCAGCTTCATTCTTCTTTGGATCACAGCTAGAGTCATTCAGTGAAAGAGCTATACAATTGTATGCTTTATACGATACTTGTAAAACATCGATGAGTCTCACAATGGAAGTCATCAATATTTTCGCTCACAAATTCGAAAAAACACTTACCATAATCCTTTACAATGCTACAAGTGGACACAACAAAAACAAGTAGTTGGAAAATCAATGAGCAGTTCAAAAAAGGACTTCTAATTATAGATGGATCTATTATCGGCTTCATATATATATGCTTTCACGACTTCACAATCACGTCGTAAACTTGTCTATTGGACAATTGAAGAGTGTGATTTATTAACCCACTTATGGAGAGAGAACATGCACAAACCAGCTACTCAAATCGCATATCTATTTATTGAAAAGCAACCACTTTGTGTCCATACACACTCTGCAATTACAACAAAATTGAAGCGACTAAGGTATATAAAGCTCACAGAGACTGCCTCATTGCAGCAACATCCTTCCATTCATTCACAACAAAAAAACAAGATTGTAAACAAATTCCTAAAGAGGCTTAATGATACTACATATCCATGCGAAAAGTGTGGCGGTTGTTTTTCGCTCGCAAGTCATGCATTTCACTCCTCCACTGTGCTTACATGCTGGAGGTGGAAAACGAAAAAGATGTCTCTTCTATTCTGTTGTCGTGCATGCAAACGCAAATCAAAGATTTATGCTGCTGTTTGAGAGCTTGCATACATTGGGCTTTAACGACCTCTACCGCCAGTCTGCAACAACTGAACAATGTCGAAGCATGCTTGGTCTCCATCCGCATACCATTCGCAAAGATTTGAGAACTAACTTATGATGGCCAATATGGTTTGCGAGGCAGTGTCATGAATGTCCTTGAAAATATAAAAAAAAACACAACAAGTTCTTCCTTGATTTATCCAAGAAGAGGCTTCAGTCTTGATAGGGCTCAAAGGAAGCTTGAGTACACACATTGCTACTATCTGGCCTTGTTAGACCATTGCTGACACTAAAGGCCACACACCTCTTCTTCATACCTCTTTGTACAAGAAGGAAAAATAACCATAAATGATAAATGGCTTGCACACTTTTAAGAAATCTCACACTCATCACTTTCCCTAGACACAAACACATACGAGATGGAGAACGAGGAAGCTATTGACACTGATGTGCTTGCACAACATCACTACTGCTGAGCAAGTTGTTGATTACAACAATAAAATTTTGTATGTCGCACATTAGAGGGGAACAATCCACTTGGTTTATTTGCTGATGTGTTTCTATGAGGAGCTCAGTTTTCCTACGATCTACTTTGGAGAGCCTAGAAAATACCACCAATACGTATCTAAAAATTACCAAACAGTAGCCAAATGGGAGCTTATGCACAAAGATAGACGTTTTTCCTCAACATCGAAAACTATATTTTTCAAATCAGTGAAAATCATGACGCAAAAAATACTATCCTCATTTGGATATGCCTACGCAAAGCAAAACTTGAGGAGGATCCTTGTTTGTGGACATGTTTGTCAGGACACAAACATAGAAAAGTAGTCTCGTCACACTAGGATCAGAGACTTCGAAGTGCTTGTACCTGCCAAATTACAAAGAAAATTATTAAAAAAATTGTTTTCGGCATGATTCGACAACTAGGGCACCAATTTTCTTTGTGACATTTTCTTCAGCTAAAAAACGTTGGGAAAAAAACTTGTTGATGCCTTGGAACAAATAGTGACGCTTTAAACAAGATAGCGTAAAAAGATAGCGATAGCTCCTCCGTAGACGTTTGGTGCGAGCAGATCCAATAACAACAGCTCACTTCTACCTTAACCGCTTCACAGCCATGAAAAGAACACTAAACGATAGCAAATTATGCGGAAAACTTCTTGATTATTTCTTCGTGATAGAGTTTCAAAGTCGTGGCCACGCCAGCATGATCATGGTCTTTTATGGGTTGAACAAGCTCCTATATTTGAACATGACACAGATGATGCTATTGTGGCATTCGTAGACAGGTACATAAGTATATATGGCTCCAAGCTTCCATCAGACCTTTATGAAATACAAACGCACCATCATAGAAAAACTTGCCTCAAGAAAGGCAAATCCTGTTGTTTTGCCTTCCCAAGGTTCCCCATGCCATTCAAAATCATTCTCAGACCGACTAGCAATGACTACGACAACCAGATGAGAAGCAAGAAAACTTTTAAATGCATTCAGAATAGCCTCGATACACTTCCCACTGAAACTAGCATTTCTTTTGAGGAATGGTTACAAAGCGTGCATTTGACATTCGAAGAATATACTTTGGCAATAACAAACTCACTATCTGCAGCAACAATCTTCTTGAAATGAAACATGAAGGACATTTATACAAACAATTTCAACCCCACAATTGCAACACTATGGGATGCAAACACTGATATTCAATTCGTCTTGAACGCACATGGTGCAGCAAGTTATTGCACATCATACATGACAAAAATCGACAACACATTGATAGCAGCAATAAAATCTCAATTTGATATTTGTGTGGCCAACAACGCAACAACAATTGAGCGGCTACGTAAGGTCGGCAACACTATTCTCAACACACAACAAATTAGTGCACAACAAGCATCTTACATAGCGCTATCGTTTACCACTCCATACTACAACTCGTGACTTTGTTTACATAAGTACTAACCCTCCTGATCAATGTGCATTAGTTCTCAAAAGAAAAGCATCTCTACAAAAACTACACTCATCTGACACAAACATATTCTTCCAAAACATTATTGATAAATATGCTGAAAGACCACAAAGTCTCCATCATCTATGCTTGGCTGAATATGCATCAACAATTAAACAAGACGGAACGACTTACAAACCATTGGGCAAAGCTAAGATCATAAGATTCATGAAATATAACATCCTTAAAAACCCAAAAGACCACTATAGAGAACAATGCTTGTTATACCTTCCTTGGACAATAACGAAGACCAACATTTGACAGAATCTTGTACATGGAGTGATGTATATAATGAACATATACAAGCCATAAAATCAAATGAGCTCAAGTTCAATAAAGACCCAAGCCCAATAGAAAAAAACCAAATGTATTACATTTCCTCCCCGACCACAACTAGTACAACCAACAATGACTCACATGCCTCGCATGATGCAAACATTTTTAATGACCTGCACATTAATATGCACTCTAAAAATACTTTCCACTTGCAACATTTCAAGTACACCTCCATGAAAAATGATGACTTCCATGCAGGCATTGACAAATTAAATGACCAACAACGACACATATTTGACGACATAATGTTGAAAAAACGAATTCAACCCAATAAACAAATACACCTCTTTCTCATAGGAGGTGCAAGAACAGGAAAAAAATTCACATTACTATTGTTAGTGGAAGCATTGCAACGATTTTACAACCATAGAAGCGCACCAAGTCCAGAATCTCCAAAAGCATTGCTAATGACATACACAGGAAAGGCAACTTTTAATATTGGTGGCACCACAATCCACTTAGCACTTTACTTGCCTCTAATTACTTCTACACAAACAAGATTGAGTGCTGAAAAGTTGAATGCGCTTTCTCTCCTTTATAAAGACTTGAGACTTGTAGTTTTTGATGAGGTCTCCTTGATAGGTTCAAGAGTATTCTCCATGACTGACTCTTGTTTGCAAGCAATCAAGCGCAATCACGATAAATCGTTAGGTGGGTTGGATGTCGTTCTTTGTGGTGATCTGTGTCAGGCAAGCTCTATTAAGGATACTCTCGCAAAAACATACGCTTTTAGAAGCAATTTTCCCATCATATTGGCACACTCATCCACAATGCTACGAACTTACACTAACAATGCGACAAAATGATCGAACATTCATAGATATTCTTAATAGACTTCGAATTGCACAACATACTTCTAAGGACTTGGAATATCTTAACAACAACTACTATAGACCTGTTCCAACCAACCGTCAAGTTTCTCATCTGTTTTACTCCAACAAAGAAAAGGACGCTCATAATATTGCCATTTTCAATCAAATGGAGGGAACGCCTCAAACTTTCATCGCTATTGACAAAAGAAATAACTCATGCAACAAAACAATTAGCATTCTTGCAGATCCCAAATCCACTAGAGGATTGCATTCCACACTCAACCTAAAAGCAGGCATTGTTGTCGAGTTATGCGCAGGGAACTTGGATATTCTTGATGGATTGGTTAACGGAGCAGAAGGGGAGTACAAAAACAAGCAAAAAAACAATAATTTAGGTTCATTTCTCCAACTCTCTCATTGGAAAGAGAAAACGCTATGAAAATCAAGCATTGTATTCATCGACCATTAACAAAGAATGGACCCCAGTAGAACGAGTCGTTCGTGAATTCCAAGTCGGAAAAGCTTGAACATCATCTCCAGATACCAATTCCCATTGCAACCAGCTAGTGCTCGAACAATTCATCGCTCCCAGGGTCTTATATTGCAAACACTAACCTTCAATCCTGAACACATAAGAACACATGGTCTCACATACACAGCATTGTCATGCGTCCGAGACCCAACTAATCTTTACCTGCTCAAAAGAATACAACCTTCCCATATCAAGGTCTACCAACCTGTACTAAAAGAACTAGATCGCCTAAAAGCACAAGCTAAATGGATCTCCACTCAAAAGTCATTAAAAGCTTACTCAAACACACATATTATAATTCAATCTCTCAACATTGTGTCCTTCAATAAACACATAAGAAAGATTACAACAAATTCCATCCTCATGACATCGCATGTACTTTGTTTGCAAGAGACAAGACTAAAAAAAAAATACCACATCCAATACTAGGCTTTCTACAACACCAATTTAATGCAAAGCTGGGTGTTTCAGTTCTCCAACAAGAAACACTAATCCACTTTGACCATGGGAATATTTCTCGTCCGGGAATTGAGATGTTGCATACAAAAATCAAGTTCACAAACAACAAAATCATCAAAATAGTTTCCCTTTAAAATTCACCTTCAACAAGGCTAACAAATTTAATAGACGTATTAAAAACATTGCTTCAACAACACACTATGGAAATTCCAATCATTATCTTGGGTGACTTCAACATTGACATTAAAGTTCCTAATACTTCCTAATATCAGCTTTCCTCTTTCCTAAACAAATATAACATCCGACAATTGGTAAAAGATGTTACAACTATGTACGGATCTTCTTTGGACCATATTTGGGCGAGCTCTGCAATCTTCGAATACGAATCAGGATCCAGCTACATGTACTGGACCGATCACTCCGCGACATACATTATGCTACCTTCTGACCACCTTTGACATAGCCACTCCCCATTTATTCATCATGTTGCAGGCCTCTGTGATCTCTCACCTTGTTTTTGAAGGCTACCATTTACAACATATATTAAAATTATTATTGAATACCTTGAAATTTGAAAGGCGTGTGCCCGTCTAAAAAATCAACCCTAGGCAATAATGGCTCTTATATGATCAAAATAAGAACATACTTTATTGCATGGACTCTTCTATTATTCCTCCAAAACTATTCCCTTAACTACGCAAAACTCCCAATGTTTTTTTACTCTTGTACAAGCCCTTAAAAAAAAAAAAAAAAGCAGAACTCACAATTGTGAGTGCATTATATTGATCATCTGTAAAAATTACAAGGTCTTGCCATGCTCGTGTTGAGCCATGACATCATCCAGGGACCACAGTTACATTGGCTATATGGGTAGCCACCCCTTACGAACCGCTCCCTATCCTTGATACACAAGGTCAATTACCATGTCCTTCTGAGATCTTCTATTTTTACCATTGGCCAAGGTTTTCCCCCTTCCTAGGCATTCCATCTGCTGACAACAAGGCACCAATAGTCCTTGACCAATCCTCCAAGTTTTGCTTGCGCCCGAGCATCCATATTAGCACACTTTGCTTTCGTGTATAATTTCTGTGAAGCTTGCCACCTTAGATCCACCTTCAAACACACGGCGGTTCCTTGTGTGCCATACATTCTTACAAGGCTAGTGATGCATACTATATTCTCAAGGCATATCTCTAGTTCTTAAGGTCCACTATGGTTTCGTTTGTGGCCTACACCTTTTATGCATGTATTTACTCTAAGTGCACGTATCCCAACTAAAGCTCCCCCTGGAGATAGTCATGTCTCTCAACCTACTTGCCTTCTAGCCGCTCTACTACTTTTATGTAATGGAAATCCCTCATTGAATGTGAAAAATGATGGGTAGCCTCAAGGTACAACATGCTGACAATTAAACTGGCACTCATTTGTTGTCTTGTTATTTAAAGGGAGTAATGAATGTGTAGCTTGGTGTTTAAGTATTGGACTCGTTCTACAAGGTTGAAATCATGACTGCATAAAACATGTGTGCACGTGCACGCCAACGTGTGTGTGTTTTGTATGATTTATTATCCATCCCTTACGCACCCACCTCCATTTTGGGCGAGCCCCTCCTCGGCCAAAAGTATACTACCGCTCACTATTCGGCATGATTTATAGATTGCATAGTTTGAACTCAGATCTATTGCTCAATTGAGAGGACTAGTGCAACCCTAATGGTATGAGCGATGTCAAAGAAGGCCAACTAGCAAGTGTGCCTCATATCACATAGTGAGTAAGGGGGGAAATCTAGGAGAGAAGTTCCATAGAAAAGTTTAAATTGATGGGGATTCTTGGCAAAATTAAACTTAGAGAATATGGAGTGAGGCAATCTCATCATAGACACTGTTCACACGGGTATGGAAGAATCATGGGCAAGGTTTCAATGACCTTACCCATAAGTGAAGAGCTAAATCGGTAAACAAAGAAAGGTGTGTAAGTTTGTGTGTGCACATGGCACCCAACTTGAAGTGGGAAAGATGGACAACAAATTTAGTGTTTAAAATTGTTTTTTAATAAATTACCTAGTGACTTTTTTATGAAACTCTTTGGATGACATTTTGGTACTCCTTGCGAAGTGTGAAAATCATTATGAGAGAACGTGTTTGCATACTGCACATGCTCGAAATAAACCTCGCACCTACAAAATTTGAAATTTACTGCCAAATTAAACATTTGAAGGTGAGACGACCTCTTAAATAGTGGAAAATTAAATCTTAAAACCTTCAAATATACTCAATATGACTCTTAGTTGTACATTTTCCAAGTTTTGGAAAACAAGGGTGTGCGTTCGTGCACATGCACACGCTTGCCCCATGGGCTGTGAGTCAAAGAAGGCATTTGACAAGCAAGATCAAAACGAGCAAAGACCTATAAGAGATGACCTTTGAAATTGTGGAAAATAAATCTAAAAACCTTAAATATATTCAATATGACTCTTATTTTTAGGTTTTCCAAGTTTTGGAAAACACGGTGTGCGTGCACGCGCTTGCCCCATGGGCTATGAATTGAAGAAGGCATTGGGCAAGCAAGATAAAAAAGAACAAAGACCTATAAGTTAAATATGGCATGTGACTCTGCTACTCTTAAGCCAATACAAGGCTTAGCATTTGTTCAACCGGTAGTGAAGAGAGAGAGAGAGAGAGAGAGAGAGAGAGAGAGAGAGAGAGAGAGGGGCCCCAAAACCAAAAATATTGGTATGACAATGACTTCCGTTAACATTTCAATAAAAGAGTAAAGTATGAGCATTCCGGTAAGATTAGGAAGTGAAATGATGAAAGAAAAATGCATGACACAGAAGAAAGTTTCAATAGTAGCGTGGCGATGGCGGTAGCAGGGTAGAAGAAGCGTGCAGGCTTCTTGGACTAGGTCTCGCTGTGCATGAGTGTGTGGCATACTCCGGAGTGAGGTTTGTTCACCTGCGAGTCTGCTCCTTGTGCGCCGAGGCCATTCTGGACCCACAAAACAGGGAGCTTTTGGACGTCAGCCTCAGCGGCTTGGAGGAGATGAATAGGGTAGCGCCAAGATGCTAGTGCACCGCATCCTCCCCCCCCCCCCCCCCACTCCAAGCACGCCCACCTCCACTCAACCTGCTGCACAATACCCTCAGCACTTAATAATCGCGATGGCATCATAGTTAATAATCGTTGCAACATACGTTAATTATCGTTGGTAGCAAGTGTTAATAATCGTTGGCAGCTTTAGTTAATTATCACCCTTGCTCTTTAAGACCTCCCTTTTGCATGTACCCCTTTCACACCAGAGCCTTAAAGCCGGGAGTTTGCGGTTGGCCCAATTGTGGAATTGAGCGATTGATAAGCTACTAAAGGTTATATGCTAATGGAATTCGACGGTCTCGCCGTAAATGAGGACATTTGCAAATTCTCGCAGATATTAGCGGCAAGGAAAATGTCCGAAACGGAGCTAGCGGTGCCAATGAATATAGGCGGCGTCTTGGTCTTGAGATCGAGCATGACACGGAAATGTCAGGCCCCAGCTCGCCAAAGGTATCAACCATGCAAGAGCTCAAATTGCTCCGACCGAAAAAGTCCCCTCTGAGGAAACAGGAGTGAAAATGGGCTCAGCACAAGGGTTCAAATTCGAAGTAAAAAACCATCAAAGACGGGTTCCTCAGGGACCAATCTGTGTGAATGTAAATAAAGCGTCAAGTTCATCGGCTACTTGCAGGCCAGGTATATCGTTGCTAGCATACTCAAGGGGCCTAACTCTAGGGATAATGGAAAAAGCTCAGCAGAAGGGATGTCAAGTGCAGGGGATATCAAAAACCTAAAGAATACAAAAGCTAGACTGCAACAAGAGCTCTTGGAAGTCAACAAGATGCTTGAGTCCGGCCCTAACAACAACAAAAGAACTTGCTCCCATTCAGAACTCAGTGTGCTGGTAGAAGACGGGTTGGTAGATCGAGCCTTCTCTGCTTTTAAAAATCCCTCCTCCACAACATGTGGAGGTTGTCGAGGCTATTACTGTAGCGATTCCACCAGCACGGATAAAAAAACAGCTAGCCATCCAAGCTAAGATGACGCTTGTATTTGGATTCAGTGGAAGAATCCCGAACAGATTTGAGATGATCCAATGGCTGCAAGGCCCTCAAATCCTTGGTCATGGAGGAGCAGTTGAAAGTACTTCATACCTAGCTAACGGGTTTTGCTCAGTGAGATTCAAAGAGGCCTCTGATGTGGATAAGATCCTCGACAAAGGGCCCCTAGTATTTAATAGGACTACGGTGTGTGGTGCCTTGGGAGCTAGTGTTCGACTCGGCTGAATCTTTGCAAGCGGTTCATCCGGTCTGGGTAGAGTTTGTGGGACTGCCTAGCTGGCTGTGGGATAATCTCAGGATGCTTGCTAGCCAACTGGGCACTCCCTTATTTATACCTAGTAAGAGAGGGTTTGACAGAACTTCAAACAGGTTTGTATAGGATGGGATTTGTCTAAAACGCCACCTAAAAGCATGGTTATCAATGTCGGAGTTGGGCTTGTTACCATTCCGCTAAACTTTGAAACTTACTTTGGGCATGTTTTAAATGCAACAACTTTGGTCACTTTGCCAAGGATTTCCCATTGAATTCTAATGGTACTACAGCTCCGGCAGTACAGGGCCCCAATAAAATGGAATCCCCGATGGGAGGGCTTGAGAAGCAGGGAGACAATAATGAAGGGACAAATACAGGGAAGGGTGAAGGAGGGATGGTGTGTGAGAAAATGGATACAAAGATGAAGGAAAAGATGATGGAAGAATCGGTTCCCATACAACAAGCTTCTGAAGGTAGAGGAAATATTAATAGGATCATTACTCCCGCTTGCTACCCCCAATTTATGACAGTAACAACGGCGATGGCTGTCCAAGTCCCGGGTCTGAAAAGAGCCAAAAGAGTGTAGGCAGTAGTAAGAGACTCCAAAGTGTGCAAGTCGTCAGAACGCTGGAGGTGAAAGGATCTAATGCATCCTCCACCCCTTCAAAATAAGGGGGGTTCATTATCCCTCTGCACAATCCATTTGCAACACAGCAAGAAAATAAATCCTCTGACTTGGAACCCCCGATTCTCCTGAGACCAGGGGGAATGATTCGGATGCTGAAGAATTCGTTCCTCTATCCCAATGAACTCCGTATTAATGATGGAGTCTCTCACTATCCAATCTTGGAACGTAAAGGGGTTGAAAACCCAGAAGAAGAGTACTTTTTTTGGGAGGAAATAAAAAAGGAGAAAGACAATCAACTTTTGGGCCATTCAGGAACACCATTTAGACGCCCATAGCAAGAGAAAGCAGATGCTAGGAAAGAAACTGGTATTCTATAGAGAAGGAAATAACGCCTTCAGTGGCGTCCTTAGCATTGTGGACAGAGAATTGGAGCGGAAGTTGGTTCTTGACACCCCCATCCGGCAGATCCTGCGATTAGAATCAGATGGGAAGGGCGTCCCCTCACCATTGTGAATGTGTATAGCTCTTGCAATGCAAAAGATAGAGCCAAACTATGGATGCATGTCAGAGATACCCCTATTGAAGGAGTGGTTTTTGGTTGGTGACTAAACATGGTAGAAAAGATCAAGGATAGAACAGGATCCTCCAATGTGCTGGTGGCTGGCTCAGAAAGTCTAAATGGAAAAGTTTGTGCGCAAGTGGGCAATGATCCACTTATGGGATGTTGGCCCATGGAACAGCACTCTTGGTTCACCTACACAAGCCTTTCAGTATGCCCGCACTGCCTCCAGACTGAACAATGCTATTGCTCGCCTCCAAGCTGACTGGATGCCAACGCTGATGGGAAATGAAGGTAGTCCCAACAACAATCCTCTTGGATCACATTCCTCTGCGCATTCAATTTAAGAAGAATAAAGAGGAGGAGAAGGCCCCAAGAGGTTAAAAAAAACTGTTGGTAACAGGGGCACCTCTTCAAAGACCCTCTTTTTAGGAATCTAGCCAAGAAAGCACTGGGTAAGCTAAAAAAATATGTCGACCTCAACAAGCAAAATGCGTGGGACCTCTTTTCTCGGAGGATCCAGAAAGCAATCAAAACCTCGGGCCCCCAAATCAAGAAAGCTAGGGAGGATCACCTGTTGCATCTTTCAGTTGAGGTACAATTGCTTACCACTATAAAATGGGCAGACTACTGAGGGCAAACACAAACGATGGTTTGAAGCCAAATCGAACCTCGCTAATGAGTAGATAGAAGATATAAAAAAGGCTAGACTTCTCTCTAGGGAGATTTATTTGCAACCGGAAGCCTCCAATCAAGCTCATTTTTTTAGGGCTCTAAAAAAATCAAGAAGAGCCAGGGCCACGTCCGCTCGTTCGATGATGAGAAAGGGACAGCAGTTCATAACCGGGATGAAATGGCTGGTATGATGCTAGCTATCTCAGTCAAATCATTGGACGGCTGGAGACCCAGTCCCAAGAAGTGGAGGAAGCCAGAGGGACCTTACTACAGAGTGTTAAAAAGGAAATTCCCCACTCAGAAGCTAATAACTTGGAATGGGCATTTTCTGAAGACGAATGTTCACTAGCATTGCAAGCCCTTGGCAAGGAAAATTTCCCTGGTCGGGATGGGATGACAGTGGAATTCTATGCAGAATTTTGGGATGATCTCAAGGCCCCAATCACAAGTTTGGTTAATAAAGCCATGTTCGATGGGTCGTTGGAGACAAGTGTGAAGAGAGCGCTTATCAAGCCCATCCCAAAATAGATCTACTGCTCTAAACTACAACATTGGCACCCTATAATGATGATGTCGGTGGCCTACAAAATTATAGCTAAAGCAGCGGCCCTCAGACTAGCCCCCTTACTAACCAAGATCATCTCCCCCCATCAACATGGTTTCATTAAAGGAAGGTCCATATACGATAACATATTGGCAGCAATGGTGGGCATAGAGTACGCAACTGTCACAAAGCAGGAGTGCATTCTAATGCAGTTGGACTTGGACAAGGCCTATGACACAATAACATGGAGATATATAGAAGCCATCATGGAAGCTCTAGGCTTTGGGCCGCGCCTCTGTTGGATGGTTCGTGTAATGGGGGCTGGAAGCCAGTCAGAGCTCCTATTTAACGGTAGAATTGTGGGCTCTTTTGAGGTTAAAAGGTCTATTAAACAGGGATGCCCTCTTGCCCCCCTACTTTTCGCCATAGGATCACATCCTCTAATCACGACGCCCGAAGCTAGTGCTGAGCGCGGGGAGGTGCAAGGCCTTGTTTTACTAGGAAATAGACAACTCCTGGCAAATTTTTTTGCAGATGATTGTCTCCTCTTCTTGAAGGCATGCCCCCAGGTCATCAAAAAAGCTATGGAGATTGTACAAATGTTCTTGGTAGCTTCGGTGTCCTAGTGTAATATAGAGAAGTCAAGGATGATTTCCCTATCAGAAAATGACTCATTTGATCCTTCTGTCTGATCAGGGGAGATTGTCACAAAAGGAAAGATCCTTAGACATCTGGGAGCCCCTTGGGGGTGGACGTAACTCACAAGCAAAGATTCGAGTGGGTGCTTGAAAAAATCAAAACAAAAATGAGTAGGTGGGAGTATGCTCTTCTCCCATTCCCAAGTCGGAAAAAAGTGATGAATGCCTTCATGATGCCTTATATTGCCTTCACTAGCCCGCTTCTCAAGATGGCTAAGTGTCACTGGAAAGAGTTCTTAAAACCAGTAAAAACATTTTTATGGAAAAATAACACGAAATCTTCCAGGCCATGCCAATGGGCCAGTTGGGAGTCTATTGCTTGGCTGGGGAATCAAGGAGGCCTCGGGATTCTTAACCATGTGACCCATGCAGAAGCTTGTTGCGCCAAATTTGTGGTTTCCTTGGCTAAACAGGATCAAGTTTGGGCAGTTATGATCAGAGATATGATAGAAGCAGCTAAACTTGGCTTGAAGGGAGGAAAGTGGAGAGGGGTGGAGATTCATGACATGCTGCTTGCCCCGGCGTGGTCTACCTTAAGACTGGGGGGCGCTCAGGAGAATTGGTAAGAAAATCCAATAGAGTAGCAAGAGTCTTAAAGTGGGGGAAGAAGCCAGATACTTTAAGAACTCCATCTTACATTGGTCCCCCTGGCTCTCCAAAGTTGTATATCCTCCACAAAATCCCTATTGGATTGAGACAGCAAGGAAGTTGAATAATAAGGGTCTGATCCGACTTGAGCACTTCTGGGACAATGCCAACAAGAGTTGGAAAACCATTGACCTTATGATTTCTCAGTACCAACTCAATAGCTTGGAGGTCTTGCTTGTCCACAAAGTGATGAAAGAACTTGACAGTCTAGTGATGCCAAAATCTATGACTCGGAGTTGGAATGGAAAGCCTGGAAATGGCCTGGAAGCAGTCTCTAGTGGAGACCCCATAATAAAATCATTTATCAGACAATGATGCAAAAGAAGAATTGGTCTAGCCCCCTTAATAAGATATGGAAAAAGCAATGGCCGGAGGAAAGGTGGGAACATGTAATGGAGAACATATGGAAGCCAAAGGTTCCACAATACATGAAGGTTTTCTTATGGAAGGTTATTTGGGGTGCTCTACCGACGGGGGTGAAGATTCAGGAGAGAGGGATTGGGTTAGATCGATGCTTGGGGTGCAGGTTGACTAGTGAAGATCTGGCCCACCATTTCATGGACTGCCCAGCTATAAAAGGCCTCGCAGGGAAAGTATGCAAGTGGGTCCAGAGAACATGGAAAATTAGTTTTTTCAAGACTGACCTATGCTTTGGAGGTAAAAACTCAGGTAGTCCTCGTCAGCACTCAGATTGTTAGATACTTCTTCTTTCATAATGTATGGCAAACAAGGAACTGCCGTGTGTTTGAAGGAGGATTTGACATGGCAAGCTTCGCAGAAATTATACAGGAAAGCAAAGCGCTAATATGGGCACTCGGGCGCAAGCATCAGTTGGAGGAGTGGTCTAGGACTACTTGTGCCTTGCTGTAAGTAGACGGAATACCGGGGGCAAACCTTGGCCATCGGTAGGAGTGGCTGCCCTTATAGCCGTTGTAATTATGATTCCTGGATGTTGTCATGGCTTAACATGAGTATGACAAAACCTTGTAATTTTTTCGTCTGCTCAATATAATTCACTCACAATTGTGAGTTTTGCAAAAAAAAAATAAAATCAATAAAAGAACCACCTGTTTGCTATCTGACAATCTGGCATGATTCAGGCTTATCTCTGCCCGAATCTTAGCTGATTGCCATGATCACAACTACCTACGATTGTAACCAAGCAATATAAGCATTTCAAACAGTTGGAACGTTGTCCAATCTTTGATAAATATGTGGAATCAATGCACAAACATTTGTTTGTAGATGTCGTATACGCACTTTGATTGAAGATATACCTTGCTACTCAAGAAAAAGGTTCAAAAAAGAGCACCACTCTGTCATAGCAACAATAAAGACTTCAAAGAAGCTGACATGAAATTCAGAGTGGTGATTATTCCTCACAGAGTGTCGGGTGCCTCCTCCGCACGCTTACTCACACCCGCAAGAAAACTTTCGGTTTCTATCCCTAAGCTTTGTGTTGCTCCTTCTGAAGGCTCGCTAACACCTGCAAGAAAGCTCTCTGCTTGAATTCCTAATACCTCATCAGATGGGGTGAGACCTTGGGCAATCATCCGATCTGCCATCCAGCAGGGAAACAATCATTAGCTCGTAAGCTGAAGCATTAATCTCAACCTCCTCAGCGAGAAGAGCCTTCGCCTTATCAACGAAACCTGCTCTAGCATCCACTGAAAAAAGACTAGCGTAAGCTTTGCAATCCGGAACATCGACTTTCTCTTTGAGGTTCTTGAAAAGAGTTTCTGCCTCCTCAACCAAGCCCAGCTTTCCAAACCATCCAATTAGCGTCAATAGAGTCTCCACCCCGGGCCTTATCGCCATGCTTTCTAGCTTTAGCAGCACGTCTACCGCCCTTTGAAACTGATTTTTTTTCTCGAAGGCAGCAGTAAGCATGCTGACTGACTCATCTAAAGGAGCAAATCCTGAATTCATCATATCTTCCATTTTGAGGACAGCAGATGGTAGCAAATTTGAGTGACTATAAGCATTCATAAGAGCTGAGTAGATACCAGGCGCCATCTGTAGCCTTAAGAAGGCATCCTCGTTCATAATTGAGAAAATTTTCAAGGCCTCTACAGCTTAACCTTGTTTCCCATAGCCATTAAGAACCGTAAGGTAAGTATCAACAGATACATGCAGCTTTTCCTCCTCCATTTTTGCTAGCAATGTTTCTCCCTCTTCAGGATTCCCAGTTTCAGAGTAAAACTCAATCATTTTATTGCATGCTCATTGAACGTATTCCATCGAACATCTCTCTAGCTTTATCAAGCCTCTTTAGTTTGCAATTCATATCAATCAACAAAGTGCATGCTACAAAATCAGGGGGAAAGCCCTTGTCATCCAAAGTACTCGTCAACCTGTCTACATCATCATAACGTTCTAAGTTCATGTATTTTACTAGAATTCTTTGCAAATTATGGCTTCGAACTTCAAAAGTGCATTAATAATGGACCATTATCTCTCTCTCTCTCTCTCTCTCTCTCTCTCTCTCTCTCTCTCTCTCTCTCTCTACCATGGAGGAGATTGATGAGATCCGCCAGCGAAGAACAATGATGGATCTCCTATGTTTTAGCTCTTTTGAGGATTGTACACCTTGCTCATCATCTTGTATCAGTTCCTACCCACTATATTCCCACACGCACACCCACATTGTGTTGTAATAGCCCCAAGTCACTACTTTCACCCCCCTACTCATATCCTACACAATTCCAGCTAGCTGCTTAGTTCACATCTATCAGTGAAGATTTTAGTTTTTCACTTCATTTTATTTTTGTACCCAGACATTGTATTAGATCCACCAAGATTGTATCGGTTTGATCTCATAGGTCATTTTTGCCTTTTGAAGATGTTTAGTATAAAATTTCATTTCATCTCTCTCTCTCTCAGCAAGGCAACGCAGGGCAGGCGCGAGCAGAGTAGAGCGGACGTGAGCAGGGCATGCATGAGTAGAGCAGAGGAGGCAGAGCAAGACATCCTACGCGTAGTTGAGAAGACATCCTATACGTAGATGGATTTTTCTTTTGAGATGAAGCACCCCTGGAACTGCAACAAGTAGACATGGTTTTTAGACCAGTCATGCACAATTTTTGCTTCCCTCATGAAAGGAAGTCCTCAGATCATCTCAGATGCCATAGTGTGCTTGGAGAAATCCATAACAATGAAGGTATTTCTTATTTTATGTCCAAAGACCTTGATCTTGAGATCTTCTAGAATCCCAATAGGTTTAACAATAGACCCATTGGCCATCTTTACTACTATGGTTGTGGTCTCAAGGTGAGGTCCTCGCATAGTTTCCCAGAAATTTTTAGTCACAATGCTAGCCTCAACGCCACCATCAAGGATTCCCTTCACAGTTAATCCCTTGGTAGTGGTTGGAATGGTTGCATTGGATTCATCACCCTCAAAGTATCGTCCCAACTTGTTAACAGGTATTTCTACAACAAGGTTCTCATCTAGGTTGGGTTGTGGATCTAAGTGTTCCTCCTCTATTGGCATCTCCCTAGCTCCATCCATCTGTGCAAACTGTGGTAGGCCAACTTTCAGTTCTCCATTGAGGAAAGATCAAAGAGCTAAGAATAGCTCAGGGTCTCCATATAGTTTGGACATGATGGTGGTTTTGACTTCTGAAGCCATGAAATCAACAATATTTAAAGGCACCTTTTGGGCTTCAATCCCTTGACATGGGGAAGATGGGATCTCCATTTCTTCAATAGGGTCAGGTGGTCCCTCTGTAAACATTCTTTCCAGCAAGAAGTGAGTATGTCCACTTTCCCATGACTTTAATTCACTTTCTCCTTGGATGACATTAGGTATGGCGGTCTATGGACTTGGTGAGGTTGTTGTTGTGTAGGGAATACTGTGTCTGTAATGTGGATCTGCCTAGGTGTTGGCTCTAGATCCCTTTGGGTATCTTCTACCAAACTCCTTAATTGCTTGACTTGCTTAATCTGTAGAGTTTGGGTAAGTTCCTATCTTCTTCTTGGGTCCTAGCCATTGTGGCTCATGATGATCTTCCTTGTTGGTTTCTTGCTTAGTGGTCGTTTTGGTCTCCATGGTTTCACGTGAATTAGAATCCTATTCAACGTCGTTCATATGTACAGGGTCATCACCAGTCCCTATGTTTATCTTTGAACTGGGGACTGGCTTTGTTGCTTTTTGCGATCTCTTCCTTCGTGTTTTCTTCTTTTCTTGAGATTGGGAAATTGATGCCGTGTCTCTTTCTTCAAGAATATAATTTTGTTTTTGGAGCATCGATCATGTGAGTAGGTTTACTCGTACCACAGGTGTACTTTGTGTTGGCTCCTCAATAACCTCAATCAAGTTTAATGGCATGATCTTCGGCGCATTTGGATTATTTGAACATTGGGAAATCAAATGATCTATGCCACATCGATTTATATGAGTATCGGCATTGTAGACGTGCTCGCTTGATTGGTTTGCATTAGTGTGGCATTATTTTGTAGCCTAGTAGGACACTCGGCCACGCGATGTGGACCTCCACACTCATAGCATTGAAGAGGTGGTCTCTTGGCAGTGTAATTGATATTTTGGCCTCTTGCAGCAAAAGCAACTACTTGATAGACATGTTTGACTTGTCTCCAATAGTCCTCCATGTAGTATTGTGGACTTTCTTCAAGCGCATCAATCCCATAGGCAATATTAGGGTCTATATCTTCCTCATAGCCTTCCAAACAAGCAATAGATAACTCACAACCCACTTGATTCACAGACGTGATTCTCGAATGTGGTGGTTGCGATCCTAGCACTAGAGGTGGTAAGGGTGTTTTTTGAACAACATTTTGGGCCCTAGAGACCATTTGTTGTGACGTTTGTTCAAGAGGTGGGGCCTGCATCAATGCAGGCACTTGAGGTGTGTCTATCCATGCTAAGATTGGTCTATTGGACATCGCACGCTTAAATACTATCCAACCCTTAGCTTGATGACCATACCTCCCACCACAGGCATTGCAATTCCCATTAAATTTTACTCTAAAATTAGGGCATTCACTGGTACTATGCGGACCATAGCATACTGAGCACCATTGTTGCTCTCTTCTTGGATACATATGATTGTTTTGTGGAGCACGATTGTCTCTAAGTCTCTCTTGAATGGCCTTGGTGAGATCTGCTAAAGTCGATAGGCTTTCTCACATCCCCATCTCCACTAAATTTTTGTGTGATCTTGGCTATTTGTACTACCTTACTTCTAGGTTCTCTATCAGGCATGTTACACATATTCTCAGCAATAGATTGACCGATAGCTTGATCAAATGTTGCCAAGTCACCTAAGTGAGCAGGCACCATGGGTGAAGGTGCTCCAGAGACTACATGTGGAGTAGGTATTGGCATTGGGCTTGGCACATAGAAAGCCCTTGGGTTCCACGTTGTCAAAGATTTGGCGGTCTTGCCAGGAAGGCGCCGGGCCTCTAGCTGTGAGGGTTTTTGGGGAGACTATGAAGCTTTTCACTTAAGCAAGCTTAGTGTTTGTAGAAAATACATTGTGTGAAGCCATTGGAATCTTACATGCAGACACACACATACGCACACGTGAAACCCTCAAAACAAAACAAAGATGAAAACATCGAGGCTTTGATCGTATCTAATCAAAGGTGAGATGAAAGGGTTCACCAATGCATTTATAACAGCAAGTCGTTGTGCTCCAAATAGAATGCGAATGATTCTTTGAAACTGTAACTTAGTGCTTCCAAAGATGTAGATATTTTGCCTAGCGATAGGAGTGAGCCATGTGTACAAGTCTTCTTGGTTCATAGTAATATTAAGAAAGCAAGACTCAACCCCTAGAGGAGAATAAATATGTGCACATCAAAAGAATTAGAGTAGTCTAGTAGTGGCAAAATAAGAGGACGTGGAGAAAGAGAATCTCTTGCAGTCTTTCCGGCCCAAAGAGTAACACAATTCTCTGTTGGAAGTGGATTTTACGGCTAATACAAACGTTAATTCTAATATGTTGCACAAAGTGAAAGGGCTGAAAAGTTACACCATTGGGGTTATTCATCTAAGAAAGCTCAAAAAGCAGTCAAACAATGGAGGAAAGAGATACGAGAGACAACCAACACACAAAGACCCACACAAGCTCAAGCCAAAGAAGTGAAGCACAACCAAGACTTTGTGGTATTGTAGCCAACTTGATGAATTAAATATTGCGTAGTAGTCCCCAACACCGTTTGCAAGCCATCAACAATGCGTCTTTATTGACGAAAGAAAGTTACATAGAGTGTATGAGTATTACAAGTGAGGAGATAGAAGGCTTGAGGCACGAAGTAGCAAGCTCAAGATGTGTTGGGCTGAAATTGAGAGAAATTTTTCTTCAAGGAGATGGCTAGGAGGTTGGGTGATGTCTTGATAGAGTGGCTTGATTATGGGGATTGCTTGAGCGCTTGATTGCTTGATGGTTTGCTTGATGCCCAAGTGAGGGGCAAGAGGCTCTATTTATAGGTGAAGTTGCCTCTAGAAGAAGATATTTGCTTAGAAATATCCAAGGGATTTGTGTGACAAGTGTCTCTCTTTTCCAAATATCTCAAAATTATCTTCAAAGTTTCTAGATCTTTCTCTTCAAGAAATATCTAGAGGTTCTTCTAGATCTTTCTCCAAATATCTTCTCCTTGCCGCCACATGTCAAGAGTTGTTGAGCTATGGTGAGAACATGTGCATAAAGTAGCTTCATAAAAAATTGAGAGAGAGCTTGGCATACATCATGGATGACATCAAACAAACTCGTAGCCACTTTTTTAAGGGATTTTTCTAGGTCCATAATCACTCCAAAGTGCACCTACTATGTGTAGAATGACACCTCATGGGGTATAGTATGACTAAGGCCACTTTTGGCCATGCTATACATGTCATATGCCAACTAGGATTCCTAGTAGATAGGAGGTATGTTTTATAGGCTCATTTCATCATGGCTCCAAGAAGAGGTTCACAAAGAAGCACGGGATGGAAGCCCATTCCCAACAAGAGTGACACATCAGACTTCAACTAGCTTTTTGCATGCTAAATGGAAAATGCATATACTTATGCATACTTAAGGTATACACATAAAATTTATAATAGTGTAGGGCTTAGCTTCCGTTCCCACTATGCACGTTTGGTACGGTGTTGTGCCATGTGGCGGCCCAAAGTTCATATGTGTGGCCCTAGGCATAGTAGACGTCGGATGTGACATGCTAATGCTAGCCCGTGGAAATAAGAGCTTGGGTGTTGTGTTTGTGGAGCATAGGTTGTTGAAACAATGGGAGAGGTAGGATCTACATGAGTACGAGGACCTATACAGTGTATACGATTGGTACACACTTGTAGGTACTGTTGCAGGCATTGAGCTACCATGTAGCGGTGCTTTACGAAAAAATGAGATCCATGGCATGTTTCTTCGCATGTCTATCATTGGGGTAGGCATGGTAGCCGTGGTGACATCAAGGGAAAGATGCTAATGCTAGCCGGTATGGTCCCATGGAAAAAAGAGCTTGGGTGTTGTGGTTGTGGAGCATAGGTTGTTGAAACAATGGGAGGGGTAGGAACTACATGAGTACGAGGACCTATAGGTGTATACAATTGGTACACACTTGTAGGTACTGTTGCGGGCATTGAGCTACCATGTAGCGGTGCTTTACTAACAAATGAGGTCCATGGCGTGTTTCTTGGCATGTTTATCATTGGGGTAGGCACGGTAGCCGTGGTGTCATCAAGGGAAAGATGAGCTAGACTTGGAAAGGTAAAGCTATCACTTGTGGGCTTAGATTGCACTGAGACCCCTAGAGAAACAACATATGGAGGATCCATTGATCTTACCAAGGGAGTCTCCATTTGCGATAAGGTTGGTTGTTTAGCCTTCCTTGTATCCAAGAATCTCATGAGACTGTTGGAATTAGGGTTGCAGAGAAACACACACAGCTTGGAGAAGACGAAGGAAGCTCAAGGCACACAATAGAGAGTGTGTTACTTAGTGTGCAATGAAAAAATTGATAGCCCTAGATTGATGGGCGTATATACAATGCATGGGGGAAAAAACCTCCTAAAGAGGAAAACAATGCCCCGACGGTCCTAGTGTGTTCACACACATCACTACCACATGTATATGGTAACAAATCCCCCCTGGAGTGATGCGGTGAACGAGAGTTGGCACATGAGTAAAGGGAAGTGCCATGCCCTGAGGACAGGATCCGTCCACAAAGGGGAGTAAGCCCAAAGATTTGTGGAAAGCTTCAAGCTTCTCATGAGACAATTCCTTTGTGAAAAGATCTGCAAGGTTGTCCTGTGTTGGCACATAAGCCAAGCTGATCTCTCCTGCTGAGAGCCTCTCCCTGACATAGTGGTAATGCACCTCAATGTGCTTTGTGCGAGCATGAAAAACTGGTTTCCTCGCAAACTGCCAATGTGCTCTGACTGTCAGTGTAGATAGTGTTGGCAGTGTCCTGTCCAACACCCAAATCATCCATAAGGCGTATGAGCCATACACACTCAACCATAGCTGTGAAGACTGCCCTATACTCAGCATCACAACTCAAAGTGGCCACAGTAGGTTGCTTCTTGCTCAACCATGATATACATGAACTGCCAAGCATGAAACAAAAACTACTTGTGGACACTCGCGTGTCAAAACAACCAGCCCAATCTGAGTCCGAAAAAGCATGTAAGTCTGGCGGCAATGATCCCCCCTTGGGATAAAACAAGCCAAGATGTAAAGTGCCACTAAGGTAGTGGAAAATCCTCTTGACAGCGTGCCAATGCTTAGACCCTGGGCTATGCATAAATCTGCTGACCTGTGAGACTGCAAACTGAATATCTGGCCTCGTGTTGCATACATAAATGAGGCAGCCAACAGCAGTTTGGTAAAGAGTGACATCAGCAGGATCACCAGCATCATGTAGACTCAACTTCAAACCTGTTTCCATGGGAGTGGCAATAGGTTTGCAATCCTCAAGTCCAAACTTACATAGCAATGTCTCTTTGTAACTTTTCTGACACAAGGCAATACCACCATCACACTGCTTAAACTCTATACCCAAGTAATGATGCAACAGCCCCAAATCTTTCATCTTGAAAGTAGCATTCAAATCAGCCTTAAATTCAGCAATATGTCTCTCATTTGGTCCAGTGATCATCAAATCATCAACATAAATAACCACAATGAGAAATACATCATCCTCACGCTTTACATACAATGTGCTTTCTGTTGGACTGTTACGAAAGCCTCGTTTAACCAAATGAGTGTCAGCTTTCTCATACCAAGCACGAGGAGATTACTTCAACCCATACAAAGCCTTCTTACATCTGCACACTTTGTCCTCTTGTCCTTTTATGACAAAACCGCGAGGCTGCGTTACATAAACTTCCTCAAATATGTCACCATTCAAGAAAGCAGTAACAATGTCTGATTGATGTACATCCCAACCAAAATGAGTTGCCAATGCACATAGAAAACGCATAGTAGTCATACGATAAGTGGGATAAAAAGTCTCTTCATAATCAATGCCTTTTTGATGTGCATAACCCTTTGCAACAAGTCGAGCCTTATGGCGATCGATCTCACCATCCGGCTTGCGTTTTAACTTGTAAACCCACTTCGTACCAATGGACTTTTTGCCAGGAGGCAAATCACATAAAGTCCATGTGTCATTTTTTATAAGTGTATCATATTCTGATTGCATGGCAGCCATCCAATTTTTTGAATTTTGTGCTTCATCAAAAGACAGAAGCTCCTCAACATCATGTAAACTAGACACAACCAAAGAATAACAATCTGATGCATAAGATGCATGGCGAGAGCTTGAACGAGTACGAATAGACAAAGGTGCATCCAATTTACTGTCACGCAAAGTGTGCACTAGCCATTTTGGCATACCTCAAGCCTGCTCATTTTCAGCCCTTTCCTCATCAAGTACATCATGTACATCTGCATCAGTAATAGGCTGATCTGTAACATTTTCAGAAACCCCCATAGGCTGTACATTTGCCTCATTGGAACTTACATTCGTATTTCTACCACTGAAAAGAGGCAACAAAGTGTCATAAATGTCCCGTGAGCTTACATTACTGTCTCTAGTACATGACAGTAAGTGCTGAACAGAATCTTCCACAAACACTACATCCCGAGAAACCAGAATACGTTTTGTGTGCGGATGATACAACCTGTAACCTTTGCTTTCAGCACTATAACCAACAAAAATACATTTGACAGCCTTATCATCCAATTTTCTGCGCTGCACTTGTGGCACCAAAGCATATGCAAAAACAGCCAAAAACACGCATGTGCTCAATAGAAGGCTTTCTATCATGCCATGCTTCATATGGAGTAATAGACTGCAAAGATTTTGTAGGACACCTGTTAAGTACATAAGTGGCACACATGATGGCCTCAAGCCAAAAAGAATGCGGCAAAGCTTGACTTTTGACCATACATCGTGCCATTTCCGTCAATGACCTGTTTTTCCTCTCAGCAACACCATTTTGCTGAGGTGTATAAGGCACTGTACATTGGTGTTTTATCCCACGACTAGCCAGAAATGCATTAAATTCATGAGACATATACTCCCCCCCTCGATCTGAACGGAGGGTGCCCATAGTACATTTCGAGACATTTTCAGCCATAGCCAAAAATTGTTTGAAGCACATAAAAACTTCGGACTTCGCTTTAAGTGGAAATACCCATGCATGCCTGGAGTAATCATCAATGAAAGTCACGAAGTATAGGTAATTGCCCAAGGACGGAGTTTGCATGGGCCCACAAACATCACTATGCACAAGCTACAACCTGCATGTGGCCGAACTAAACCATCCTTTGGAAATTTAGAACGCTGCATCTTACCCAAAATACAGCCTTCACAAACATGTTTGACAGGTGCTTCAAGAGGCGGCAAAGAAGCAACCATATTAGATTTCTGCAAACACAGCAAACTGGCAAAATTCGGATGACCAAAACGAGCATGCCAAAGTTTTGCATCTGAAATAGCCCTTGAATCTGCAACAGCATTTGCAAAATTTTATCCACACTTGTCATACAAAGTGAGCTTATACAGCCCACGACACAAAAGCCCAGATGCAACAATTTCATCACCAAAATTGAGATCATAAACTGTATATCTGTCATCCACAAATTTGACTAGAAGTCCAAGTCTAGCCAGTGCGGATATAGACAAGAGATTCTTCTCGATCCCAGGTACATAAAGTGCATCAACAAGTGTGAAAGAACTGCCATTAGCAGCAGTAAGCACAACCTTTCCAACTCCCTGAACTGGATAAGAGGCGTTGTTGGTACAAGTGACTGAATTCCCATGAGGGACAGACTCAAGAGAGGTAACAAATTCACGATGTGAGGTAATGTGCTTTGTAGCACCACTGTTGAAATACCACACATGTGAATCTGCAGCAACTGACAAGCATGCATCATGGACAGAAGGATTGTAAGTGCACTCTGCGCTAAAATCCCATTCTGCATCAACATCAGCATTACAGTCTCCTTTCACAGAAGACTCAACAATGGCTGCATTTGTAGTGGAACCAGCATTTGCAGTGGAACCACCCTCTTTCTTCTTAGCCTCTTTGGCCTTCAACTTAGGACACGACTTGATCAAGTGATCATTGGCTTTATAATAATGGCAACGCATCTTCTTTTTGCCCTTATCACCAGAATTTCCAGACGAATTGCTGCCAGCAGAAGCATTAGGAACATAATTTTTTCCAGTCGCAGCAGAACCATAAGAAGTGGTTGCATTGCTGTTACCACCCTTTCTTTGAGAAGCAATAAAAGCCTATTCAACTGCATGCTGCCTTGTCCTGTTTTTTCTGGAAAGTGACTCTTGCAACAGCAATGTGCATAATGCATCAAACTTGACAACTTCTGGATTTCCTTGGGTCATAAGTCTCCAAGTACTAGCAAAATTCTGGTAAGAATCTGGTAAGGCATCAAGAACAGTTTGCACAAGGGAACTGTCTGAAATGACTTCTACTGCAGAAATAAGTTTCTCATTGATATCCTTGACACTAGCAAGGAAAGTGTCCATATCATCTTCCTCATGCATAATCTTCGACTCCAGCTCTTTACGCAGCAAAGCAATTTTAGCCTCATTGCGTCTTGCATAAAGACCTGCTAGAATATCCCAAGCCTGTTTTGCAGATTTTGTTGAACGGATGTGAGGAACAATGGTGCGCTTCACAGACAACGCAATCAATGCATGAGCCTACGCATCCTTAACATCCCAACGAGCTTCTTCTGCCGTAGGAAAAACAACTCTAACAGCTGCAATCCTTGCAGCAAGACCTGCAACATCCTCAACATCGCCTACATCCTCAAAACCAGGACGTACATCAATGCCCTGCACAATGTTCCAGACACCCTTTGACACAAGAACATGTTGCATCATATAAGCCCACATAGGGTAGTTGTCCCCATCCAACCTATCCTCAACAGCAAACATCTTGAACACATCTGTGTTGTTGTTGTCAGCCATGGTAAATGCTGCACTTGATGTGAAAACTGCCCGAAAATAGGAGAAATGGAGCGAGAACAACCGGTGCTATATAGCACAAACCATAGAAGACTATAAGGCACCTGTTATGCAAAAAATGGCACTGACATAAATTTTGCACAAAATGAGGAAATAGCATGTGCAGTACTGCCTGTAGTGGAAACGGAGGCCGAAATGAGTCCAAATCAAAATTCTGAGCAGACCAAGCTCTATGAGCTTACCCAAAATATTTGTCGACCTGTGAATGCTTGCCAAAGCTCACTGAAATCGGAGAAAGTGAGCAGGCATGTTCTGGAGCAGCTGGCAACTAAGCCCGGGAGGACGTGACCTGCTCTGATACCAATTGTTGGAATTAGGGTTGCAGAGAAACACACACAGCTTGGAGAAGATGAAGGAAGCTCAAGGCACACAATAGAGAGTGTGTTACTTAGTGTGCAATTAAAAAATTGATAGCCCTAGAGTGATGGGCGTATATACAATGCACGGGGAAAAAACCTCCTAAAGACGGTCCTAGTGTGTTCACACACATCACTACCACATGTATATGGTAACAGAGACCCGTTGAAGACATGTGGATTCCTTTGTTCTGCCTCTCCAGCTCAATCACCCTATGGATGACGTCACACACTCTTTGTTGTTCTTCCTCTATGCTAGCAACACCCGTTGTGGATTGTAGGACATCTAACCAACCCACGTGATAGATGTGACCTGTGTATAGGTCGGTTAGAGTTTTAGTTTGTAGTTCGTACTCCCAATTCTCATTTAGGAACGCTCCATCTAGGATTGAGGTGCTATGGGTGTCCTTTGAACTAGATGCAATGTGGCTCTCTATGGGTTGATCCTTAATGGTCACTAATTCAAGAGCACTCGATTGCTCTCCTAGCAAGGATATGGACATAGGGGATTTTTATTTTAACTCTCTTTGTTGCTCCACCTTGCGTAAGCTCTCAATTTCCTTTTCCCTAGCCGCAATGATATATCACTCAACCTCTTGCACTTTGGCAAGGCTTCTACCATCAGGTAATATAATCTGGAATAGCTCTGAAGAGTCAAAGGGTGCAGTGAATAGAGTATTTACATGCACACTCTGCAAGAGCATGTGGTTTACGTTGGTCATGAATGGAGAATTTACTTCCCCACCCCCCTCATTTATATTGTTAGCTCCATGTTCGGAGCGAGTGGCTCTACTAAAGGTTTCCTTCTAGTGACTAAGCACGCTCGGTCGGCCCGGACCATGGGCCCATGGCATGCATGTCTTGCCTTGAGCTATCAGGATTAGACATTGGGTAACCCTCCATGACATTGTAGTCAAAGGAAGAGTCACTAGACGTAATATGCGGGTCCTGAGTGGTACTACCTAGGTTCCCGCTAGGGCCCGGAACCTAAGGTAGGTGGGTATCGAGAACTTGCGTAAGTCAAAATGCTCGCTAGTTTCTTGGCCTCTAGCACACGACTCTAGTGCAGATGCATGTGCCTTTGGCACCCTACAAGCGTCGGCGAATACCCTCAAAGGTTAACCGCTTGGATTTTTGGGCGTTTTGCACCCCTTTTTCACTCATTTTGATGTTTTTTAATGTCTTTTTATGATCGATTTTTTGATTAGAGCGTGTGATAGCTTGAAATGATTGTATCTCTCACGGGGTTGTGGTGTGTTTTACAGCGCAACGTTTGGTTATCCGAGCTCCTATGTTCCTCAAAAGGGTCAATTTTTACTTAGACGTGAGGCTAAAATAAGTAATTGCAAAGAGTGACTAAGGCCTGAGCCTGAGCGTGGGCTTGGGCTTGGGCTTGGGCCTGGGGAATGTTCCTGATTCCGGTCCTACCCTTTTTTTTTTGGAATAAAGTTATCGCGGTCGCACTGTGCGCGTGAGCACACACACACTTAACCTACCTATTTGCAACTAATAGAGCTACCGTTACACACTAGCACACAACTAATTAACTAATAGATCTACTTACTGTACCTTACAGATCTAACATTAGAGATCTAATACTAATACCTTAAAGCTAACACCTTATGAACAAAAAACAGTACATTGCAGCAAAAAACTAACACCTTATTAACAAAAAATAGTACACTGTATCAAAAACAAACTTCACAAATCCTTCTCAACAGCCACACGCCTTCTTTCTCTACCTTTCCTACGTTTCACATTGCACCACAAAGCAGCATAGAGTGCTATTCGAGCTTAGTGCAGGGCATTTCCCCGACAGCGGCGCCAAAAATGGGCGCATTTGTCGCACGTGTCAAAGCAAGGGACTTGCCGTACACTTTGTGCGAGCCACAAATGGATGCAAGCACACAACCAAACTAATTGTGCGCTCCTTGCCGCACTGTCGAAGCAAGGGACTTTCCAATACACCGTATGCGAGCCACAAACGACTCCAAGCACACAACAAGCCTAAACTAGCAAGCTCAAGGAAACAAAGGGTGTGTCACTCACCGCTCTACGCTCGCCTTCGTGGTGGATTCCTCGCCGCGATGAAAAAGAAGCTACAGTCGTGCCGCGCTCAACCGCTTCGCCGCCGTCGTGCCTTCGTAATGCTCGATCGCACACACACTCTCCCTCTCTCTCTCTCTCTCACACACACACACACACACAAGGAGGTGAAGAAGAAGAAGATGGAGATGGAGCAAGAGCACTCTTCAATTGCACAAATGAGAGAATGAGTAAAAATTAGGTTTAGTTGGCTTTTATAGGAGCTCACCCCATTCACACTTGGGCGCCCATGCTTAACCAACTAATCCCTTGAATGTCCAAGTTAAAGTGCGCCTCTCATCGACGATCACTCCACCTTTCCCTATTGGACCGACAAGCCCGGTACTTGACTCTACCAAATACATAATACACGTCCGTCGTAGGTGATGGGGTGTCCGTGTGCCGTGAGGGTTAACATGCCCCCCATCCTGATGTAGATTCCGTCCTCGGAAGCTATTGAGTTGAAGCTGGGTCATCGAGGTGGAAGAGCATTTGAGATGAATGTCCTTAGCCTTCTTCAGTCACTGCAAAATCAAACAACATTGGCACAGTAATGACATTCTCTTAAAAAGCATATGCAGTTTTAGGTAGACAAATTGATTGGTCAAAGAATTTCAAACAATTTGGTAGCAATGAACATTAAATTGCAATGTAATCAAATGCATAAACAGATGTAAAGGTAGAAAATTAAACAAGTCTGGGGTCGCTAATTTGACGGTCGAAAAGCACTAGAGATCGAATATTAATACCATGGGTAAGCTTCTTAATTTTCTGTGGTCAATTAAGTTGTTTAATCGCGAGAGCCAAGTATTCATGTTCGAGGGCTGACTAGAGGCTATATCTAGAAAACCTTGTAGTTAAGCTACCATAAAAGGAATTTCTCATGAAATCATCGCCTGACTGATTACTTTTTCTTTGACCCCTCAAAGTCTTTTCACATTGATTCAATTATGATGTGTGCTTATTTTGTATGCCTTGGGTTTTTTGCTTTTCAAGGAAAAGCGCCCACACTGGGAACCTCTAGGGCTCTAGTACCATAGGCGATACATGTGAGTGAAGTACCAAATCAAGCTGAGATTTCTCTTCCAGCTTAAAATTTTACATTGTGGCACTTTGATTTTTTGCTTGTTCATTTTCAGCATTTAAATTTTGTAACTTTGGGAGGTCATATAACACTGTTACATTCCCCAGGCTCATCACATTAGTAAACTCCCTTTATAATACTTAAGCTAAAGGTCACTAGTGTTAAGCCCACTAGAAAGCCCTAGTACATTTCATACAATGCTGCCTAAATCGGATTAAGAACCTAAGTAACCATTGCTTATTAGGAAGGCATTCCCCATGGTATCAAGAGAAGATTTCTAATACCTAGCTTGGTCAAACTAGCTTAGTCGGATTGCTTGATTTTTACACCTAAACAAGTGATTATGACAAAACATTACATTGAATTAAATGTTTGATACTAAGCCAATGCGCTGAATAGTATGCTACCAATCACAATCAAAGCAGACAAACATGGATGCAAAAAGATAAGGGCAATGCTAATGGACAAGAAACACCTGTTTGTGTTGATGGTCGCGCTTGATCTGAAGAGTGAGTCGAGATAAAGATTCCATGAAGGTCCAAATCCTATCAATAGCAACACGCTCCTGTACACACTAGGAAACAAAACGAATACCTCCAGGAGGCACATCAGTGGGAAAAGAGAACTTCGCTAATCTCTCAACTCTAAAACAGAAACACTCCTATCATACTAATCTTACCTACCCTCCATCACTCAAGTGATGAGGATCAAAGGTGTTTTATGGCGTAGGTTTCTGTTTCACTGTACTAGATGTGACATGTGTAGGTCTGAGTCAATGTTTTGACTTTAATGTGCATACTCGTTTGCTAATTGCTCTTGCTCTTTTTTTTTTCTTTGTGAGTATAAAGCTTTATATGTACATTCCCTAAGATTGGAATTGAGAGGTCAGGGAAAAAGGTTGAGAGGGAAGCAAGTGAATGATGGATGTCCACAAACACTCCCCCCTTCCTTGGGTAGATCATACCGTTTGAAATGAGCTTGTCACCCTTTGAAACCAATTGTTCCAGTTGGTAATAGGTGAGGATTTTTGCCAGTAGTTTTCTATTACCCTAGGTGCCTCATCAAGCTGCAAGGGTGGTAAGGTACTCTCCCAGGATTTTATTTGCAACGTTGTTGTAGGTGGTGAACTTACCCCGGAAGGTGCAAACTCTTTCGTGCTTGGATGGATATGTACAGTGGTAGGTGGAGGTTGTGTCGAAGCTTCTATTTGCATATAGGAACTATATGAAGAGCAAGAAGCTTCATTTGATTTCCCTGTTCCTGAGCTAGGTGGAAAAAATCGTTCTTTCTTTAGTACCCAAACTAGCTCGAGAGCGGGTGTGTAGCATTCTGTGATTTTTTTCTTTCCACGATCATTGATTCGTTTTGGAGCTACGGGATTGGGCTCACTTGGGTCAGGTGATAGGTAAGAGCACAATCTACGTTTTGGTACCCAGATTTGATCATTTCCTTGATAGTATCCTTGGGCTTCCAATAGTCGTTTAGGGATCCATCGCAACATTTTCTTACTTTTCTTGGAGCGAGTGGTACGTTTCTTACAAGGCTTCTGTTTTTTAGCACTAGATATGGTCACTAAAGAAGCTTTAGGGACCCACTTGTATGTTTTCTTCGTTACATTAGGATGAGTCTTGTCAGAAGCGATATGCATTGCTTGTAGCATATTTAAGGGTATACGCATTTCATCCCCCTCAGGTGTTACCCAGGTCGTCCCCCTATTTCCCCAAGTGTCTATGGTTGATGCTAGGTGGACCCAATCCACATTGTCTGATTCCGTCATACCCGGTAACACATCCATGTAAGGAGAATCTTGGCCAATGTCTGTATCCTTCTTACAAGTGTAACAATATTGTAGTGGGGCCGAGTGAACTGTGGTGTCAGAGCGATGATCAATAATGGTTTTACTCCCTAAGGGGTGTACCTTACCAGTCACCAAATCCACTCTAAGGACAGAGTCTTGGAATTGCAAATAGACATGATTTTTTGACCAATCGTGAACCATTTGTGCTTCCCTCATGAATGGTCGTCCTAAAATCATTTCATATGACATAAGGTGTTTAGAGAAATCCATTACAATGAACGTATGTCGTACCTTGTGTCCTAGAACTTTGATCTTAAGATCCTTGAGCATCCCCATAGGTTTGGCTATGGTACCATTTGCCATCTTTACCACAATGTTAGTAACACTGAGGCGGGGTTTTCCCATGGATTCCCAACAATCTTTTGTAACGATGCTAAGTTTGGCAACATTCATTGGCGTTTTGCAGGGTGTAGGTCCCTGACTAGGAACTGGTGAGGATGGAATCTCATATTCCTCAATGGGATCAGGTATTCCTTCGTTAAACATCCTTTCCAACAAGAAGGGTGTATGCTCACTTTCTGATGTCCCGTCCTCACTCCCTTCTTGGATGATACTAGATATGGCTAACGGTCTATGGTTCATGTGGGGTGGATGAACTTGCGTGGGAAACACTGTGTCATGAATTTTGACCTGCATGGGTTCTGGTTCTAGTTTCCTTTGAGTCTCCTCCACTAAACCTCTTAGATGTTTCACCTGCTTAATCTCGTCTACAGGGTTTGGGTACGTCCCAATCTTCTTTTTACGATTCTTCCCTTTTTGCCCCTGCGGTTTATCTTGGGGGTCTTGGATTGGATTTGGAAACACTTGTGGTGTTTTCAGAGGCTCTTTATGGTTTTCTCTTATTCGGTTTTCATTTGGTTCCATGTTACGGTTTTCTTTGTCGGTCTTTCTCTTTGTGGTATTCGTTCTAGTCTCCATTGTCTCGATTGAATCTGAATCATCCTCGAGGTCATTCATATACACGGGGTCATCTCCTGTTCCTATGTTTGTTTTGGAACTTGGCTTTGAATTTTCCGTATTCTGCGACTTCTTCCTTCGTGTCTTCTTTTTCTTTGCTTGGATAACTGACGCGGTATCTCTCTCTTTGAGGATATGTCCTGGCCCTTGAAGCATGGACCGTGTAATCGCATAAGCGGGTGCGACGGGTGGTATTGGCGATGTCACACTAGCAATTTCGACCAAATTCAGGGGTGTGATTTTAGGCGCATTTGGGTTATAGGGGCATTGGGCAATCAAGTGATCTATGCCACAACGATTACATGTGAGTATTGGCATTGCAGACGTGCTCCCTTGATTCATTTGCATCTGTGCAGCATTCTTTTGCAGCCTAATAGGGCACTCCGCTACTCGATGTGGTCCACCACACTCGTAGCATTGAAGAGGTGGACTCCTAGCCTGGGTGTTGATATTTTGACCTCTGGATGCGAGAGCAGCAGCTTGATAAACCGGCTTGACTTGTCCCCAACAATCTTCCATGTAGTATATAGGACACTCTTCCAGTGTATCAAGTCCGTAGGCAATACTAGTGTCTATTTCCTCCTCACAGCCATCTGCATAAGCATTTGATGGCTTGCAACCCACTTGGTTCATAGGGGCGACTCTTGGATGCGGGGGCTGCGGTCCTAGCACAGGAGGTGGTAGCGGTGTAGCTTGTACAACATTTTGAGATCTAGGGACCATGTGTTGCGGTAGTTGCTCAACAGGTGGAGTAGGCATCAATACAGGAGCTCGAGGTGCATCCGTCCAGGCTACAGGTGGTCTATTTGCCATCATACGTTTGATCATTAAACAATCCTTAGCTTGGTGACCATACCTACCACATGCGTTGCAAGTTCCATTAAATTTTACTCTAAACGTAGGGCACTCACTAGTGCTATGTGGACCTAAGCAAATGGAACACCATTGTTGCTCCCTTCTTGGATACATGTGACTATTTTGAGGGGTCGATTATCCTTAAGAGACTCTTGGATTGCCTTGGTGAGGTCTGTCAAGAATGTCTCAAATACCTTTGGCTCATTGGCAATGGGCTTTGCAGTCATGGGTTCATACTCAATGGCTTGTGAGCTAGTGGATCTCGTGTCAGTAGACACCCTCATGCCTGCTATCATCAAGTTGTCCTCTAGTTGGATTGCATTGGCAGTGACATCTTCCCAGGTTGTGATACCTCTAATCACTAGTCCATTATAGATTCCTTCATTCCTCAACCCTCGAATGAATCGATCAAGCAGTTGGTTATTGTTGAAGCGCTCATTTACAGGGCAGCGAGAGTTTAAGTGCTTTAGATGACTAATGAAGTCCCTTACTGACTCTCCTTCCTTACGTTCGGCCTTCTGTAGCTGAGATGCTACACCCCAAAGCACACCTTCTCGTATGTACTCCTTTAGAAACAACCTTCGAAGGGTAGGGTAGATTGTTTTCTCGTCCACCCTTAGGGTCCTATACCAATCTCCAGCCTTCCCACTTAATGTCAAGCTTAAGGCATTGCACTTATGTAGTTCGTTGCGTTCCCCTAAGGAATCACATACTTGTTCAAACACTTCAATGTGTTTCCTAGCATCTTCGTCCCCATTGAATTTTTGCGTGAGTTTGGCAATTTGTATTGCCTTACTTCTAGGCTCTCTATCAGATGCGTGACGCATATTTTCCGCGATAGATCGACCTATGGTTTGAGCAAACGCTGCCAAGTCACCTATGTGAGGAGGTAGGGCCGTTGGAGGTACTCTTGGAATCATATGTGGGAGAGGAACAGGTACCGGTCTTGGCATATGTGTAGATGATGCAGGATATGGAACATAACCGGGCATAGGTCCACTCGGATAAGGGCTAGGGAGCGGCACTCGAGGAGCATAAGCAAGTGGTACAATTGGAGGTGTGGGGGCCATGTGTGCATAAGGGGCTAGAGGTACATATGGTCGAGGCCCCATATTAGGTACTACAACACTAGGTAGTGGCACTGCGCTAACCGTAGATGTCATCGGTACATTCTCTGTTAGGCTTATCCCTGGAGTGAGCACTGTGTTTTCCTTAATAGAGGGTTGAGCCAAGTTAGGGAAGCTAAAGTTGTCGCTCGGAGGCTCAGATTGCATAGAGACCCCAGGTGAAATGACGTAAGATGGGTCCATGGGGCTCATTAGAGGAGTCTCCATTTGTGATAGAGTAGGCTATTGAGCCTTGCTCGTATCCAGAAATCTCATGGGGCCAGTTGAGAGTATATTTACCCCTCGGTTTTGCCTTTCTGATTGAATAATGCCATGGATAACATTACATATCATTTTCTGTTGATCTTCGATGCTCGTGGCACTAGAGGTGGATTGTACAATCTCTATCCATCCTACATGGTAGGCGTGGCCAGAGTGTAGATCCGTCAACACCTCAGTGTGGAGGTCGTATGTCCAATGATCATTAATGAACAATCCTTCTAGAGTCGACGTGTTAACGGTTTCTTGTGAGGTAGAAAAATGTGGCTCCCCGTGGTTTTACTTGTCACCAACGGTACTCTAGAGGGAACTTCTGAAGGAGGCAGCTCAACAGGGCCTTCTTGGTAAGAAGTTGGTAGGATATCCACATGGACACTCTTTGGGGGTGTGGGGTCCACGTGCGATGTGAAAGGAGATTCCACTTCCCCACCCCCTTCGTGTGCTTCATTTGCATCAAGTTCCGAGCGAGTAGCTCTACCTAATGTTTCCATGAAACGGCTAAACATACTAGTACTAGGCTGTGGAGCTTCGGGAGGTGCATGGCCTTCTCTCTCAGTGTTTTGGGTAGGGTATGCTTCCATGATTTCTGAGTCGGAGGAGGAATCACTAGCGGCTATTTTAGGGTCTTGGGTGGTGCTACCTTGTGTCCCCGCTGAGGGTGTAGAGCTTATCGTGGATGGGTAATGGGTGTCCGTATGAACAGAGGCACCCTCAATATGCTCGTGTTCTAGCACCCGCCCAGAGCGTAAGTGCATGTGCTTCTGATACCCTAAGGTGTCAAAAAGCTGCTCTAGGAGGCCTTGTGACTAGTTTTTAGCGTGTTTTTTGTTTGTTTTTTTGCTAGATTTTTTAGAGCGTGTCGTGGAATGGGCCGTGTGATAGCTCGAAACGAGCGTATCGGTCAGAGGGTCGTGCCGTGCTTTACAGCCCTCCGTTTGGTCACTTTATGCCCTCGGAATCCCTAAAACTGTCAATTTCCAGTAGGGAACTAGGCTCAAACTAGAAAGTCTAAGGGTGCAAGTGGGAAGAGAAAGGAGAAGAGTGGAGGACTTGTCCCACATGCTCTCATTCTCTCTTGAGGGAGTAGGGTATATATATAAGAGTGAGTCTAGTGTATATCACAAGACTGAGGACTGAGGCCTGGGCTTGGGCTTGGGCTTGGGCTTGGGCTTATGATCCCAATCTCGATCTATCTTTTATACAAACCAACCCGTCCGTTTTAAGAGTCAAATTTAGCTGCCCGCTCGCTCGCGTTTTTAATTTCCGGTTGGTTTTTTTTTTCCCCAGAAATTTTTTTTATTCTTTTCCTTTTTGGTGCAGAAAATACAGAAATTGAAAACGCAGATATGCAAAAATTGCAGAAAACGCAGATATGCAAAAATTTCAGAAAACGCAAAAATTGAAAAAACGCAGATATGCAGAAAATTGAAAAACGCAGAAATGCTGAAATGCAGAAACTTGCAGAAATTGCAGAAAAAAACGCAGAAATTACAGAAATTGCAAAAATTGCAGAAAATTTAAAAAACGCAGAAGTGCAGAAAATTGCAGAAATTGAAAACGCCGAACTTGAAAATGCAGAAATTGCGGAAATTGAAAAAACGCAAACAATAGCAGAAATTGAAACTTGACAGCAAATGCAGAAAACGCAAAAAACAGAAATCTCCACACACTCCTTCCCTGCCTTTCCTATGATAGAAATTGCACCACAAGGAAGTGTAAAGTGCTAACCGAGCTTAGTGTAGGGCATATCCCCGGCAGCGGCGCCAAAAATGTGCACTCCTTGCCGCACTGTCAAAGCAAGGGACTTGCCAATACACCGTATGCGAGCCACAAATGGCTCCAAGCACACAACAAGCCTAAACTAGCAAGCTCAAGGAAACAAAGGGTGTGTCACTCACCGCTCTACGCTCGCCTTCGTGGTGGATTCCTCGCCGCGATGAAGAAGAAGCTGCAGTTGTGCCGCGCTCAACCGCTTCGCCGCCGTCGTGCCTTCGTAATGCTCGATCGCACACACACTCTCCCTTCTCTCTCTCTCTCTCCACACACACACACACACAAGGAGGTGAAGAAGAAGAAGATGGAGATGGAGCAAGAGCACTCTTCAATTGCATAAATGAGAGAATGAGTAAAAATTAGGTTTAGTTGGCTTTTATAGGAGCTCACCCCATTCACACTTGGGCGCCCATGCTTAACCAACTAATCCCTTGAATGTCCAAGTTAAAGTGCGCCTCTCATCGACGATCACTCTACCTTTCCCTATTGGACCGACAAGCCCGGTACCTGACTCTACCAGATACATAATACACGTCCGTCGTAGGTGATGGGGTGTCCGTGTGCCGTGAGGGTTAACACTAATCTAGCAAGCTCAAAAGAGCAAGGGTGTGCTACTCCCGCCCTACGCTCACCTTCGTGGAGAATTCTTCGCCGCAAAGAAGAGGGAGCTACTGTCGTGCCACGCTCAACCACCTCACCGTTGCCATGCTGTCGCAATGCTCTCTCACTCTCTCTCTCTCTCTCTCACGCACACACACACACACACACACAAGGAGATGAAGAAGAAGATGGAGATGGAGCAAGAGCACTTTTCAATTGCACAAATGAGAGAATAAGTGATTTTTAGGTTTAGGTGACTTTTATATGAGCTCACCCATTCACACTTGGGCGCCCATGCTTAGCCAACTAACCCTTGAATGTTCCAGTTAGAGTGCACCTCTCATCGCCGATCACTCTAACCCTTTTCCTATTGGACCGACAAGCTTGGCCCATGACCACTAGAAGTGGACGCCGGTGGTTAACATCATTGTAAGGACACCTCAACGTTTCCTTTAAGAAATTTTGATATTTTCCTTTCCATATTTCATCATTGGATGAGCGCATGTCGCCTTGCCCTCCTTGAGATTGGACTTTCCAATTGTAAATTTATTGTTTGGAGGAGGGCATGTCCACATGCCCTCCCTGAGATTGCTGCAAATTTATTACTTGGAAGAGGGCGCGTCGACGTGCCTTCCCTGAGATTGCAATTAGCCTTGCTGAAATTCAAGATCGCAATCATGCCTCTCTCTTTTGAACGCAAAGATTCTGCTCATCAGATTCTCATGTCATATTAATGGCTCACAAACATCAACAACAAGGTTGCGTGGTACCTCTGCTAGGCACATATGATTGTCATCACCATTTATGCTCACACCATCAACCTCTAAATGTAATGAATCATGTGGGCATATGGCATTGTTATCAACACCATGTGATTTGTCATGTAGGCAACACTTTGGATTTCCACCTGATAATTGTATGTCTATCAACAACATCAATGTTGGTACAACACCAATAAAACTTATGCTTAACACCCCCCTTGCAAGGCTGCCCCTCACACCTTGGGGGGGGAGGGGATCGGCAATGGCGAAGAAAGTAGGATTTTTCATTGCACACACACACACACACACACACAGAGAGAGAGAGAGAGAGAGAGAGAGAGAGAGAGAGAGAGAGAGAGAGAGAGATCAATTATCATCCACGAAGGTCAGATATGACCTATGGGACTGCAAACAAAACATTATAGAGAGTTCTTCGAAGCGAGGGGGTTGTGAGATACATCTCAGTTAAGGACTGAGTGTCCGACAAGGGGTAAATAAAAGGAAGATAAGTTGAACAAAACCTATGGAGAGGGACCCCTCCCCCCCCCCGAAAGAACGAAGTGCCACGAAGAAGAAGACAAACTTCAACAAAGATGATGCATTGTGTGCAGCTAGCAAGGCTAGCATTTAACTGCAAACCAATGAAATATTTTCATGAGTCATTAGTGATTTACCTCTTTACTTGCAGCTCATGTGAGCAACAGGCTCGAAGACAAATCTTGATCTCTCGACTTCCTCCGCACCGCCTGAACCCAACCATAGCATCTCTCATTAAAATCACAAAGAGGCGCATGATTGAATAGGATGGTGAGCGTAGGGAAAACCACGTGACCTAGTTGGGTGGTATTAACAAGCAAGTTTGGGCATGATTAAAGGCTTTGCTAGCATTTGTAAGGAGTACTCATAAAGGTGCTTTTGTGCTCTTTTCTTGTTTTTATTTTAAGGGATAACATGTCAAGCACGATGTTTGCCCCTCCTTTGTGGGTAAAAATGTGCGCTACCATTTACAACATATATTAAACTATTTAAAAATTATTATTGAAGACCTTGAAATTGGAAAGGCGTGTGCCCGTCTAAAAAGTCAACCCTAGGCAATTATATGATCAAAATAAAAACATACTTTATTGCATGGACTCTTCTATTTATTCCTCCAAAACTATTCCCTTAGCTACTCAAAACTCCCAATGTTTGCTTACTCTTTTACAAGCCTAGTGATTCATGCTATATTCTCAAGACAGATCTCTAGTTCAAAAGGTTCATTATGGTTTCGTTTGTGGCCTACGGCCCTACACCTTTTATGTATGTATTTACTCTAAGTGCACGTATCCCAACTAAAGCTCCCAATGGAGATAGCCATATCTACTTGCCTTCTAGGCTCTAGCCGCTCTACTACACTTATGTAATGGAAATCCCTCATTGAATGTGAAAAATGCAAGGTAGCCTCAAGGTCATAACTGGAGTCCTCGTTTCGCTCGCCTACTCCCGCTTTGCGAGACCTCTGTGTCTGCATTACTTTTGGTTTGCCATGTGGACAGCGATGGTTTCGCCCCTGTTTTGTTCCCGAAGCACTGTTGTTGGTGCTGCGACTCGCTGCTTCCGGCCAATTTATGCTTGCCCTCTGTCGAAGCACTGTCTCTGAAGAATGCTGCTTCGGCCCGATTCATGCCTGCCCTCTATCGTCCTGATGTGTGCTACCCGTGAGAAGAATGGTGCCCCATTGTTCCATGCGATGGGAGGCATGTCATGCTTGACCTCTACTCGTCTGATGTATTCTACCCGTGAGGAGGACGGTGCCGGCTCTGTTAGATAGCGGAAATCATGTGAAATAGGCTGATGCAGGTGGTTGTTTAAGTCCTTTTTGGTTGTTGCTAAAAGGTTTGAGCATCTGAATGTATACATGTTTGTATATTGGCAGTGAATTGCTGGGTATCAGCTACAATGCGCGGGAACAGCAGAAATCATGTGGATGGAAATCTTTCAAGATGGTGCAACTTTCGCTTCGTTTTTGTTCTATGATTGTATACAGATTATTATTGCAAATATTGGGTTCTTTTCTGGATGGAGGGTTATCTGTACCTTTTCCAGGTTGCTGGCAGAATAAACAGGATTGGAGTATCTATGTTTCTTACTCTGTCTGCTGCTTGTTGATGTAATATGGATTTTTTTTGTGAAAGTCTCACATTCATATCTGTCAATTAACACTGTTTATATATTCGATGTCGTGCAAGCTAGCTGCTGGGTGAAATTTGTGTATGGTTTGTGTTATGCTTAACATGCTCTGGTTTTTCTGTGAATTTTGTAACAAGTTTCTGGCGTTTGTGATTTGGCATGCTATATAGAAATGTAATTTGGTGTTCATTTGCAGCCTTCAGTTTTGGTGTATGGCATATGCAGGTCTGCGTCACTGCAGATAGAAGTTGTGATACTCGGAAAAGTCTAGCCCTGAGCTAGCTTTATTTGAACGGATAATATTTTGAAGAAGCAGTTTCTATTTTCTTGTTATTATTTTTGAACAATATTTTGGATTGTTGTTTCTGCTGTGGGTTCGTTGCGGATATGAAAGTGACCATATGGTGTTTTGATTGAGCTTGGGTTTATATTTTTAAATCGAGTTTGGTCCTTGATGTATTATATCTTTCTGTATGTCTGATAAATGCCTTGTTAACAGTGAAAAATCTTATCGGCTTTTGTTTTTAGCTTGGATATTCTCACATATCTTGGTGCCAGCTGTCACCCACCATAAAGAAGAAACTTGTTTGCCTCGATTTGCCAATTTTGTTTATTATTATCTTCTCTCACTAGAAAGTGGCTTTTAAAATACCTGAATTGTAGCCTTCTCTCTCTAGAGATCCGCTTTTAAGACCTGGATATTTAGCTTATGATTGTCCAACTTATTTTCTTAATATCCATCACGTTTGCATTCTTTATAAAAGCCTCTAGCCATCCAGCTATATATAGAGTTTGCAAGGCGTTTTCTGCTCCTCTGGTCTTCCTGATAACGTGCTGGGATATTTCTGCTGTGTTGTTGTTTCCTCACTTCAGCTCTCCCTTTTTTGGACTTGTACTATCAAGTCTTAGCTCTACCTACATACCAGGTCTCCATGGATCATCCAATGTCTGGTTAGGGCCTTTTGAACTCGTCTCTATTGAGTTTTGAGCTATTGTTACACGTTTTGCCTTGATTTCTTGCTCGAAACTTATAATACATTCTTACCGATCCTAACTTGAATAAGGAGGAACTTGCTTTTGATTTTGAAGATGACCTTGAGTGTTCTAATGTGGGTAAAGAGGGTGTGCAAGCTACGATAGACCTTCCTGCTTCCTCTGGTTTGTTAGATTTACCTGAAACACATTTCTCTCCTTCTTTCAAATCCAATTTGTCCCCAAAGCTTTTGAAAAATCTTGCTCCAAAGTTGAAGAGGTCATCCCCTTCTAAAGCCTTAAGAAAAGCTCTAAGCTATGCACGTGGTAATGTATTTCTATTATGTCCATGATTTGAAGCTTGTTTAAGGTTGTGAATAACATATTTATGTCACAGGCCTCTCTGTACAGCCTCATGACTCGAGCTCCGCTTTTGTCGCACCAAAGGAGAGTGATGAACCAATAAGTGACAACTTTGGCTCGCAATTGGCATTAGTGCCTTCTCTTAGGGTTTTTTCCATATCAGAGCTTTCTGCTGCTATTACCTTTCGTTTTGCATTTGAGGGAAAAGTGTTATGCAAGTATGGTACTTATAAAATACCTAAAGCTAGCTATGCGCAACATTTGAAGGCTGACTTAATAGACAGAGAGTCCAAGAACACTGTCACCTTTGTTGTCACAGAAGTGTTTGTCAATGAGTGTTCGCTACGTGAGCCGGGCAGGCGCCGGGCCTCTGGCTGTGAGAGGTGTGAAAGAGAGAGAATGAGAGAAATAGATGCAACTGAATCTGGAAATCACCGTACCCTTCAATTAATTGATTAAAGATTTGAGTACAATTGAATTCTTAGCCAAGGCGGGCTGTTAACAGCACCGTCACTTGGATCATCTGCTAACTAGGAGTTTAAGCTCCCGTTTACCGGATTAACCGGGCCGTTAACGACACCGGACTTAATACAATGCTTAATCAACCTTCAGACTATTGTCGGTGATGAGATTCCCTTTTGTCGCTTTATCTGTCTCATGTACCTAATTCTACTCATTGCCTAAATCTTTATGCTTCAATTATTGCCAAATTCTCTGCAAGCTATCTCTATGTAGCATCCTCTGATCGCCTCTGTCGTCCTTTTTATGCTTAATTGAGAGAAAAATTGAGAGAGATCTTTCAACATCCCCCCCCCCCCCCCTCGTCTTTCTCGGTCTTCACCCCCTTCACAGATTCCTCAGTTTTACTCCTTCACTTTCCCTTAAGAGATCTTCCAAACTCGCCCCGATAGCTTAGGGGTTTGTAGTTGTCCAAGCTCTTCCTTGCTTAGCTTCAAGAACGAGATCGAAAGAGAGTTTGAGAGATCTTTGCCTTGGTCAAGCTTGCTTGCTTGGACAAGCTTCTTCTCGACCTACTTGCTTGCCTCGACAAGCTTCCTCCCTTGCTTTGCTTGCTTGCCTCGACATGCTCTTCTTGACCTACTTGCTTGCCTCGACAAGCTTCCTCCCTTGCTTTGCTTGCTTGCCTCGACAAGCTCTTCTCAAGATCCGCTTGCTTGCCTTCTTCCTCCTCGCCTTGGCTTGCCCCTTGTGAAAACTCGAGAGAGAGAGAGAGAAAAAGCCTTCGTTGCCGTGTCGTCCCCAACACGAACGAGAGAGAGAGAGCGGGAGAGAGAGATCGTTTCTTTTCCTCCTAATCGAGATCCTCCTCATGCCTCTCTTGCTTCGCTTGCTTGCCTCTACAAGCTCTTCTCGACCCACTTGCTTGCCTCGACAAGCTTCCTCCCTTGCTTTGCTTGCTTGCCTCGACAAGCTCTTCTCAAGCTCCGCTTGCTTGACTTCTTCCTCCTCGCCTTGGCTTGCCCCTTGTGAAAACGAGAGAGAGAGAGAGAGAGAGAGAGAGAGAGAGAGAGAGAGAGAGAGAGAGAGCCTTCCTTGCCGTGTTGTCCCCAACACAAACGAGAGAGAGAGAGAGAGGGAGAGAGAGATCGTTTCTTTTTCTCCTAATTGATATCCTCCTCATGCCTCTCTTGCTCCCCCCTCGTAACCCTATATTTTTTTCTCTTTACTCACCCGGTCTCACTTACCAACAACCTGCACAACGACGGCGCCGTCAGTGACATGGCGTGGGAGTCCTATTTATGAAGTGGCAGGGCCGGGGTTCGACTAGCATGAAATTTGCTGTGACAGGCTCCGAAAGTGGTCGCCCTGGGATGTCAAGGAGTTTCCGCTTCAGGAGCGTGCCTGTCTGAGCCTCAGGGAAGGCGCTACAAGCATCATCTCACCCCCTGCGCCCCTCGCTGTCTGCTTGCCCGCCATGCTTTGCTTTTTATTTTTCCCTTACACACTAAAGCCCTTAGTTTACTAAGTGGGCGGCCAAGGTTGTGGCCCTTGGGCGGCCATTTGAATTGTGAGTATAGGCGGCCATAGCCTTTGTAAGGGCATCACATTTAGCATACATGTCGGCCAAATCACTGCCAAGCACGACATCTCTTTCGAGCAGTCCTTGTCAACAGTCTCATGAGGGATTCTCTCCCCTCGGGGTCAATCCCGCAATCAATGCTTTCCATGAGATCACATGAAGCTCTTCAAGCAGTTTTTGTACTTAATGAGACGTACATACACCACATTTGACGTACATGTAGCTGCTATCAATGCACTGTCAGAGATAATATTTTGGACAAGATTCTCTTCGAACACTTACTTTGCTGCACTCCAATCGAGCGGACCGAACTGGTACGAAGCCGGCCCCCGGTGAATCTTTAACGGCTAATATCTTGGCGACCGAGACTCCGATCACTGCTCTGAAAAGACCGACGTGCTCCACAAAGTGAGCACTTCAAGCCCATGCATTCATTTTATTTTTGTCACCTCAGTTGCAGTTGCCCAATCCGGTACAGATCTTGCAGTTGCCCAATCCAGTACGGATCTGCAATCGACTCAAACTTCAATATGCCATAACTTCTTCATCGTAGCTCCAATCGACGAGCCGTAAAGACAGGCCAGTAGAGCACTTTAAGCACTACAGTTCTAGATCATAAACTCCCATCTGTGATCACTTCAAGAATAGTCATTTCTGGAATCATTAAGGTATCAATTGGCCTTTTAAAGCCGCATCTGGCATACATTAATCATTAAACTTGGCCTGTTAACAAGCCCTGATCATTGACCATTAAATGTGTAGGCTTCAAAGAAGCTTAGCTTGCATTTGTCTGCTCTGTTTCTCTACATGGCAGCAGAGCTGCACGACAGCGTATTGAGGGGGCGTATGTCAAGAGAAAAGTGTGGAAAGATGGAGGTACTAGCTTGTGGGATCTCTATGCAAATGCTGCCACTACTGTTGTAAAAGCTAAAAGATTTGATTGCTGTGTACATATTTACCGTGAACATAGAATTAAGGAGTTGCTTACTGATAAGGCAGTGATTGAGTTCGCTCCCACTATCGCATTCACTGTTGTGAAGGTTGAGACCTCCACAAGGTCCGATGGTGGTGATAGTTATCGTTTAACCATCGTAGATGGCCCTGCATCCAGTGATAGAGCAAGTGTGACTCATCAATTTGATCTATTTTGCCTTGATATCTTAAGTCTTATCTCTAATCTGGATTATTTGTGCAGTTGCTATTTGTTCCTTCCAGGTGTGTCGATTATCATCTCATGGTTGATGCTTTGAAAACCAAGGGTTCTTTTTCATGTGTTGCGCACAACATCAACGTCTTCAAATCAGCATCAAGCATATTATCTGTGGGGGACGCAACTCTTATTTGTGCATTGCCAAAAAATCTAAAGAGTGTTTTCTCGTAGCATCTCTCAAAACAAGTCACTAGTATGGGATTTGGGAAGAAGGTAATCTACTTTAACTAGATCTATTTGCGTGAGCATTGCTTGCAAGTTGTAATCTCATAATGGTTTGTAGGTCTTTGGAACTTTGGAGATTGTTAACATCAACAGTTTGGAGGTGGAATATGTGTGTGACTCTTGCAAAGGCAGAAATGTTAGTCGTCAAATTTGCAACCCCTTTTGTTACTCGCGGGGAAAGCCTGTGTAGATTGTGAAGTTGCCTTCTCTTCAAGCTAAAATCTGTTTGCAAAATGGAGAAGCTGTACAAGTAATTCTGCAAGGAAATATCGTGGATGTAGTTCTAAATTTTCCCAAGCCTTTTCTCAGCCTGTTTTATGAGAATTTGTTAGACTTGAAATCATCTCTTGTTGCCTTTAGCAAAGCTGGAACATACTCTATAGACAAGCACGGTTTTGTGATTGATTACAAGGCACCCTAAATTGTATCTTTCCTCCTAACCTTTTGCTTGAAGAACGGTAGTATGGCTGCCTATCCTTCATCCTTTTTTGTAAATGACAAAAAGCTTTATGTTTTGCCAAATTTTTGGTCTACATATAATAGTAACAATGATGTTTTGCAAGCTTTGATTTGTCTCTTCAATTGTTATATGTCTCTCATTGAATTGGAAAAACATCTTCTTGACCTTATAATGCTTGACCTTGCTAACAATAAAAATGAAACACGAGTTGTATGGATTGCACCATGGACAAATAGTGTTGTTGATAGCACCACATTGCATGACCACTTGAACACTTTGATACATACATGAGGAACGTCTCGGCTCTTGAGCATGCACTTGGTTATCTTGTTTTGCCGACAATTTAATGTGACATGTGTTGTCCATGTCTTCCAAAATAAGAAGTTTATCAAATTTGTTTTTTGTGAAGGCATAAGCATAGAATCCACATCTGCAATACCTTCACTTGCTTCCATTATTTCTGAACCAAAATGTGTATGGCTTCCTATGTCGTCGAAGAATTTTAAATAGCCACGTTGTGTTTGGAGCAAAGATGACATTGCTTGCTTGACCACGTTGATTAACGAGAATCCATTTGCAAGTGCTAAAGATATTGTTCAACTCTTTCAAGCGTCCTATCCTTATTCATTCTCAAGCAAGCAAATTTTAACTAAGGTTTATAAAATGTGGAAAGACCCGAGTTTACAAACAAGCAGTGACGTGAGGGTGTCAAAATCACGAGCAACTCTTTACGCAAGAAAAATTCTAGATGTTCCATGCTATCCATGTGCCTCTTGCAATGGTTTGTTTTTTCATAAGAATTTGAGGCTATTATCAGACGGTGACTTGCTTCTCTTGAAGGAGTTGAGAGTCCTTGTCACTACTTCGTACATGGACTCTCATGCATGTGTTGCTTGCAAGCGGGCATTGAAATGTCAACAAATTCCACCTTTTTGCATGCAAGGGTTGCTAGTTTTCAATTGAACTATGGAGAATGTTTCACAATTGAATGCTATAGAGCGCCGTCTTGTGTCTCTTAGAATTCCATTTTCCCAAATAAGAGAACTTACTTATTAGGGGCAATATGGGTTGCGAGGAAGCATTGTCAACGTTATGGCAGATTTTTCTAGGGTGCAAATTGTATTGCCTCGCTTCGCAGATGATCAAGCTATTGTCCTTGTGCAGATCAAGCGAAAATTAGAATATGATCATGCATACATAAGTGGAGTTGTCCGGCCCTCATTTGTGCTACGAGCATTGCATCAACTTGTGCTTAAGCCATTGTATCTTGAAAATGGTGCCACTATCAATTCTTCTTGGTCATCTGCCTTCTCTTTAATTTCCGACATTGCTATCTCTCCTAACTTTGATAACTCTGTAGATGACCAAGAACCATCTGACACTCTTTTCCATGGCCTTTACACTTCTCAGCAAGTTGTAGATCACAATGCACAAGCCAAGAGTGTTGCACCTTGTGAGGGGTTTGCACCATTGAGCCTTTTTGACGATGAAGCTTGTGAAGAGTTATCTTTCCCAGCATTGTTCTTTGGCGAAAGAAGGCAATATCATCTCTTGGAAAAAAAAAGGTATCAGAAAGTCGCGCAATGGGAGCTTAACAATGTGGACAGAAGATTTGCAGGAGATATCAATAATAGTTTTTTCAAGACAATGAAGATTATCATCAGCAAGGTCCTCGGCTCTATATGGGTGCGTTTACATAAAGGTAAGCGGCGAGACAAGCAGCTGCAAGCTAAAGATGTTCAATCAACAACCAATGTCGAACAACTACTTTCATCCCAAGTCGGATATAGTGACTTTGAGAATTTGCGGACTTCCACTGACTACAAAGCAAAACTGAAGCTCAATGTTTTCACCATGATTCGACAATTAGGACAACCCACGTTCTTTATTACATTCTCATGCGCAGAGCAAAGGTGGAAGCCGTTGATGGATTGCTTGATTAAACTCAATCCACACATTGTTGAAGACAATCAATCCAATAGGTGTGCTGACATGAGAACACTAGTCCGATCAGATCCTACTACAACAGCTCGATATTATGTCCACAGATTTAGAGAAACTAAGAAAGAACTAAAACGTGACAAAACCATTCTCGGTGAGCTGATGGATTATTTCTTTGTCACTGAGTTCCAACAAAGAGGAAGCCAACATGACCATGGGTTGCTTTGGATAGAAAATGCACCTGTATTTGGCATTGCTTCGAATGACGAGGTGGTGGATTTTATTGATTCATATATAACGACAAACAAGGATGAGCTTGATGAATCCTTGAGAGCTGTCCAGATTCACTCACATCGCAAGACATGCAAAAAGCACAAAACTTTGTGTCGATTTGGCTTCCCACGACCACCCTCAAGAAGGACAATTATCTTATGCCCAAACAATGTGAACAACACAACAAGACAACAAATTGTTGACAGGAAGAGACATATCGATCAACAGCTCCTTGCTTTAGAACGTGAACCGACACTGTTGTTTGATGCTTGGTTAGAAACACTGAATATGGATGAAGAGGACTACCTCCAAGCACTTTGCATAAACATAACAGAGCCAACACTTCTTTTGAAAAGAGACCCTGAGGACATTTTCACAAATAACTTCAACAAGAAACTTTGTGCATTATGGGATGCAAATATTGATAATCAATTTATTTTCAATGGACACGGTGAAGCTGCATATTGCACATCATACATGACAAAAAATGACAGCTCCGTAAGCAAAGCAATCAAACACGTGGTTGAAGCTTGCAAGAAGAACAACTTACCAACATTGGAACGCTTGAAAAATATTGGTGGCGCATTGATCAACGCACAAGAAATGACATCACAACAAGCAGCATACATTGCATTGTCGCTACCTTTGCATAGTGCTAGCAGAGAATTTGTGTTTATAAATGCTGATTGGAGCGCCGAGAGAACATTGTTGTTGAAAAGAAGAGCCATGCTGGATTCTTTGCGGCCTGAGGACACAAATATATTCTTCGATGACCTAGTCACAAAGTACGCACGCCGTCCACCTGATCTACAATGCTTATGCTGGGCTGAATAGCTAGCAACTACAAGCTCGTTCATGGCTGTCCTCAAAAGAACAAAAAAACTCGCATTATTAGGTTTATCAATTTCAAATTGGAGAAGAGCTCTGAGAGACATTATCATGAGCTTTGTTAATTGTTTTTACCATTCATTGGTGAAGAGTCAACCTTTGAACCGACACCTAGCTCTTGGAGAGAGAAATATATCACACACTCTCAAACAATAAATGAGAACCGTCAAAAATTCTCAAGCTTGGAGACCACAACTTCAACCATTGTGGAGTCCTCAATGAACACTTCATCAAGTGCAGAAACAATGGAAATTCACAAATACAATCTAGATCTTGATCTTCAAGGACCTTCACTTGCAGCGAGGCCGCTCCCTCTTTCTAAGAAGCTCGCACTACCAAACGAGCAATACCATTCATTAGTTGAAAAATTAAACACTGATCAACGATCCCTTTATGATGACATTTTAACCAGGAATTGATTGAAGCCAATGAAGCCTATTCATCTTTTCTTGACGGGAGGTGCAGCGACAGGGAAGACTTTCGTGCTGCAAACTATAGTCCAAGGGTTGATTCGACACTACAACTTGGCGATTCAACTTGACATTGAACTCCCCACAGCTTTACTAATGGCATATACTGGCAAAGCAGCATTCAATATTGGGGGGACAACAATTCACTCTGCATTGTGTCCACCACTCGTGCATCAAGCTTATGTCAACCTCTTTTCTAGCAGCCTTGCTGAACTTTCACAATTATACAAAAACCTCAAACTAGTTATGTTTGATGAGGCCTCCTTGATAGGCAACAGACTTCTAAGAATCATAGATATAAGACTTAACAACATCAAGCACAACCACATTGAACCATTTGGTGGTTTGGACGTAATTTTTTGTGGAGATCTTTGTCAAGCTAGCCCAGTTCGGGACCGTTGGATCTTTTGCGAGCCACAAGAACCAATTGAATTGCTCACACCCTCTTTTTGGCACACACATATCAAATGCCATGAGTTAACACAAATAATGCACCAATCAGACAAAAAAAATTTATTTATGTTCTCAACAGAATACGGAAGGCTCAACAAACAGACGAAGATTTTCTCTATGTGAACTCTACTCTTAGAAACAAATTGTTTGACAAATTCATGATACCTCATCTATTCTACACAAACAAATTGAAGAACGAACATAATCAACTTTTTTTCAATGGCTTGGCTACCCAGACATACATAGTACACGCGAAAGACACTTTCCACAAAACATGCTCTAAAAATCTTGTCGTTCCAAATGATCCTCAGATGACTGCGGGTTTGACAACCACCTTGGAGCTAAAACGCGAAATGATAGTTGAGGTTTCTAGTGCAACATCAACATAGACGACGGTCTAGTGAATGGTGCAGATGGTATTCTCAAACACGTAGAAAAAAGGAACAATTCGCATATCGCATGGATACATTTCTTCGACATTTCAACAGGGGCAAAACAACGAGCTGAAAATTCACGTCTCTACACTCAATCTATAGAACACCACTGGACACCCATCTTTGAAACAACAAAAGAATTCCAGGTTGGGAAGAACTTGCTGAATAGCGTATCCAGGACACAGCTCCCCATTCAAGCAGCAAATGCACGAATTATTCATAGGTCACAAGGCTTGACAATGCAAGCGGTTGCATTTGACCCAACAGTAATCAATGCGCATGGCTTGGTTTACACATCTCTTTCTCGATTCAAGGATCCCGTTAATCTTCACATCCTCAAACCAATACTTGTAAACCAAATCAAAGTTGATGCAATCGTGCTCACTGAGTTGGAGAGACTAAAAAACAACGCCAGATGGGAACACTTGATCTCCTTGCTTTCCCACTTCCAAGAGACACACTACATCATTCAATCCCTAAATGTTGTCTCCATCCAGAAGCATCTTCACCAAATTAAAAGTGATCCAAATTTAGTGATGTCACACATTCTATGCCTCCAAGAAACAAGACAAAACACTTTCTTTAACCCACTTGCACCAGATTTCAACCACATTCATTATTACAACAAATTTGGTATGTCAATCTTTCACAAGGACCATGTCATTGTTCACTCCACAAAGAAACTATCAGCCCTTGGAATTGAAGTCATTGAAGCTTTCATTTCTATACACGGAGAACTTTTGCTCCATGTAGTCTCAGTTTACAAATCACCAAAAATTCCATTGGATTCCTTGCTACTAATACTAAAGAGTGTGATCCATGCAGCTGCCAACATTGAAGCAAGCATCATCATTGGCAACTTCAACATTGACAACAACCTCAAAAATACTCACTATCAACACTTGGAAAGGGAACTACACTCTCATGGATACAAACAACAAATCCATGATGTGACCACAGTGTACAACTCGAAGCTCGATCACATTTGGCCAAAAACTCTTATGCCATCCACAGTATTAGGGACGAGATTTTTCTTTTGGTCAGATCACTCTTCTATACATCTTTTGCTCCCAAAGTAAAACCCCTCTCCCTCCCCCCTCCCCCCCCCCTCTCTCTCTCCCTCTCCCCTCCCTCCCATTAAACAAAAGCAAAAACACATGAAACTACAACATTCACTTCCTTTGCCAAGCTTTTTCCAGATGTATACACAAGCGCAAGATATTTTAACATTTGATATTCCTCTTTATCACTTGCGAATCTTTTCCTGTTGTCTTGATTTCATATATGCACGCCTCGTGAAATTTTCACTCTTTTCAATAACTGTAGAGCTTGGGCTAAACACAATTGAGTATGAAATATGCTTTTTTGAAACTCAGTGAGAAAGAAGAGCAACTCTACTTACATTTGAGACAGAGAGTGCCGATTTAGTACGAGAGTTTTTTGTTCATCCATCAAGGGTAGGCCTCGTGATTTTATCACTTGTTTAAATACAAAACATTTAATCTAAAGTGCAAAAGTGAAGGAGTAAGACTTGTATACTGGGGCACTTATGGGACGGTGACAACAAGAGTTGGAAAACCATTGACCGTCTAGTTACCCACTACCAACTATATAGCTTGGAGGTCTTGCTGGTCCACAAAGTGAGGAAAGAGCTTGACAATATAGTGACGCCTATCTGTGATTCGGAGTTAAACGGGAATGCCTGGAAATGGCCCAGAAGAAGTCTCTTCTGGAAACCCCATGCTAAAGACATCTATCAGACAATGATACATAAGAAGAATTGGTCTAGCCCCATTAACAAGATATGGAAAAAACAATGGCCGGATGAAAGGTGGGAGCAAGTAATGGAGAACATCTGGAAGCCAAAGGTTCCGCAGCACATGAAGGTATTTTTGTGGAAGGTAATCTAGGGTGCTCTACCGACGGGGGTGAAGATTCAGGAAAGAGGGATTGGGTCAGATCGATGCTTGGGATGCAGGTTGGCTAATGAATATCTGGCTCACCTCTCATGGATTGCCCAACTATCAAAGGCCTCGTAGGGAAAATATGTAAGTGGTTCCAAAGAACATGGAAAATTAGTTTTTACAAGACTGATCTCTTCCTTGGAGGGAAGAATTCAAGTGATCCTAACATCCTCATCAGCACTCAAATCGTCAGATACGTCTTCTTACATAATGTATGGCAGACAAGGAACCGCCGTGTGTTTGAAGGAGGTCTTGAAGTGGCAAGCTTCGCAAAAATTATACAAGAAAGCAAAGTGCTAATATGGACACTCGGATGCAAGCAACACTCGGAGGATTGGTCTAGGACTACTTGGGCTTTGTTGACAGTAGAGGGCACGCCTAGGACGGGGGAAAATCTTGGCTATCGGTAATTAAAAGATCTCAAAAGAACATGATAAGGAACCCTTTGTATCAAGGATAAGGGGGCGAGTTGGGTGGGATGGCTGCCCTGATAGCCGTTGTAATTATGATCCCTGGATGATGTCATGGCTTAACACGAGCATGACAAGATCTTGTAATTATTTGGGTTGATAAATAGAATTCACTCAAAATTGTGAGTTTTGCTATTAAAAAAAAAAAAAAATGGGACTTGTGGAATGACCTCCTTTTGACAATGAAAAAAAAGATTTACTTTCTTTCTTTTGCCAAAATACTTTTCACTCTACATAAAATATGTCTCATACAAAAAAGTTAAATTGGAGGGGAATTTTACTCAATGCAGATTTGACTTTTGAATTTGAAGATATATTAGGATTATTATTTTCAAGGGGATTTTTTCAAGATCAATATTGATATTATTTTAATAAATTCTATAATTTTGTATTTTAAAATTTTGAAAATTACTCTAAAGAGACACTCATATACTCTTTCTTAAAGTTCTAGAAAAATTGACATCTCCACAAGTCACGAGGAAACGTGCTATCCCATCCCCTCTCCCACCAAGTTGTTGATTTTTTGCGATGATTGTGTACGCACATGAGAGAGAGAGAGAGAGAGAGAGAGAGAGATTAAGGAAAACTCGAAATTTGAGTATCTTTCTATGAATAGAGGGGGGGTTTGCTTGCTTATCGTAAAGTTAAGCCAACCACATGCCAACTCCAAATGTAGTTCACCACAGAGAGAGAGAGAGAGAGAGAGAGAGAGAGAGAGAGAGAGAGAGATCAGAGGGCATCAATCAATGAGAAGAAGAGAGTAGATAGAGGTTGTGTGTGTTAAAAGAGAGAGCCAATCAACGAGAAGAAAAGAGCAAAGAGACGTTGTGTGTGTGATATATATATATAATATATATATATATAATATAAATATATATATATATATATATATATATATATATATATATATATATATATATATATATATATATATATATATATATATATATATAGATATAGAGAGAGAGAGAGAGAGAGAGAGAGAGAGAGAGAGAAGGGAGGGAGGGAGAGAGAGCCACTGATCAATGAAAAGAAATAGGAAGGAGAGAGAGAGAGAGAGAGAGAGAGAGAGAGAGAGATCATAGAGGCGTTGATTTTCAACAACTACTCACATTAAAATATCCTCAGTTTTTAGTAAAAGATAGATAGATAGATAGATAGATAGATAGAGAGAGAGAGAGAGAGAGAGAGAGAGAGAGAGAGAGAGGATGAAGAAGAAAAAGAAGATTAGTTCTACCTCCAATAAATTTTGAACTCTAAATCTGTTTCTTAGAAGGGAATTTGGATAACCAATCTACTACATGTAGGCAACAAAAAGGAAATTTTAATTGCTCTCTCTCGCTCTCTCTCTCTCTCTCTCTCTCTCTCTCTCTCAAAAAAGGCTTATTCGTATTATTTGAAAAATCTCTGAGAATTCACCCACGGGGGGGGAGAGAGAGAGAGAGAGAGAGAGAGAGAGAGAGAGAGAGAGAGAGAGATCAGAGGGTATTAATCAATGAGAAGAAGAGAGTAGATAGAGGTTGTATGTGTTAAAAGAGAGAGCCAATCAACGAAAAGAAGAGAGCAAAGAGACATGTGTGATATATATTATATATATATATATATATATATATATATATATATAATATAGAGCCACTGATCAATGAAAAGAAATAGGTAGGAGAGAGAGAGAGAGAGAGAGAGAGAGATCATAGAGATGTTGATTTTCAACAACTACTCACAACAAAGTATCTTCAGTTTTCAGTAAAAGATAGATAGAGAGAGAGAGAGAGAGAGAGAGAGGAGAGAGAGAGAGAGAGAGAGAGGATGAAGAAGAAAAAGAAGATTAGTTCTACCTCCAATAAATCTTGAACTCTGAATCTGTTTCTTAGAAGGGAATTTGGATGAAGAAGAAAAAGAAGATTAGTTCTACCTCCAATAAATTTTGAACTCTGAATCTGTTTCTTAGAAGGGAATTTGGATGACCAATCTACTACATGTAGGTAATAAAAAGGGAATTTTAACTGCTCTCTCTCTCTCTCTCTCTCTCTCTCTCTCTCTCTCTCTCTCAAAAAAGGCTTATTCGTATTATTTGAAAAATCTCTGAGAATACCTAGATGATGATGAATTTGAGAGAACTAGATCAACAAATTGGAAATGTGAGAAACAAGTACAACTAGCTACATGCACAAATTAAAAAACCAAAAACTACAAAAGCCTCTCCTAAAGATAGTAAAATTTTCCATGGTAAGCTAAATGGAGAGAGAATGACAACAGCTTTGAAAGGTAGGCCTTTCCACCAAAACCACACTTTGCAATCCATATATATGCACACACACACACACACACACACACACACACACACATATACATATATACACGTGAAGAGTAAGACTGTATGAATGAAAAGCCTTTTGACAATGAAAAGTAAAAAAACGTACTTCCTTTTTTTTTTGGACAAAAAGACTTTCTACTCTACTAGGATAAATCATAAAAAAAGATAAGTTTGAGGAGGTTTTTTCTACTCAATGCAAATATGGCTTTTAAAGATATATTTGAATTTTTTTTTCAAGGGAATGTTTTAAATACCAATATTGATATTATTTTTACAAATTGTGTAATTTAATATTTTTAAATTTTTAAAAATTACTCTAAAGAGGTACTCCTCTACTCTTTCTTAAAGTTCTTGACAAATTGACACCTCCATGTGTCACGAGCACCCTCGTCCCCTCCCCCACAGAGTTGTTGATTGTTGCGATGAGTGTGTATACGCACGCGTACACAAAAGAGAGACTAAGGAAACCTGGAGGGTTGAGTATGTTTCTACAAATAGAGGGGGATTGGTTTGCTTATGGCAAAGTTAATCCATCCACATGCCAACTCTAAATGTAATTCAAGTTTTTCGCGGGGTGTAGAGAGAGAGAGAGAGAGAGAGAGAGAGAGAGAGAGAGGAAGGAGGTTTGTGAAAAGCCCATTATTAAATTCAACAAGAGTGCATTTGATTGTGTGAATCCTCTTCTAAGATCATGGCTAGGCCAATGTCAAAGCATGGACATGTGTGTGTGTGTGTGTGTGACATGTTTGTGTAATATATATATATATATATATATTTATATATATACATGGTGTGTGTGTGTATGTATGTGACATGTTTGTGTAATATATATATATATATATATATGATGCCACCTTCGAAGAAGGTGAGGGAGCAGAGTGCCACAATTGCTTCTTCTCAACCACATCAATGCACGGGTCACATACTAATGTATATATGTACATGCTGCCACCGTTAGGGGAAGGTGGGGGAGGAGAGTGCCATGATTGCTTCTTCTTAGCCGCAGCAACGTGCGGGTCATATACTAGTGTTATTTAAAGGGGAATAATGAATGTGTAGCTTGGTGTTTAAGTATTGGACTCGTTCTACAAGGTTGAAATCATGACTACATAAAACATAGTGTGTGTGTGTGCGCGCCAATGTGTGCATGTTTTGTATGATTTATTATCCGTCCCTTACGCACCCACCCCCATTTTGGGCACGCCCCTGCTCGGCCAAAAGTATGCTACTGCTCACTATTCGGCATGATCTACAGATTGCATAGTTTGGACTCAAATCTATGGCACAATTGAGAGGACTAGTGCAACCCTAATGGTATGAGCGGTGTCAAAGAAGGCCACTAGCAAGTGTGCCTCATATTACATATTGAGTACTGGGTCCAAATTGCATCCATTAATTAATTTCCTATGAAGATTCCTTTCCACTCCTTAACTTTTAAAACAGACCGCTCAAATATAGTCGGTTCCCGCGGTCTTGCAACTAGCCAATCCATTCCTGCAGCAACGAGGGCACTTCGCCTTGCATCCTCGTCCCTCCGGCTTGCCTTTTGTCGAGCGTAAGCTCTCTCCCCCCTCCAAGCATCTAGGCTGCCCAAACCAGACAGACAAAACCTGTGCACTCAACTCAGAGACAGAGAGCGTCCCCTCCAGATGAGCCGCACACCACCATTCTGCTCCATGGAGTCGACGTGTGTCATGCACGCCGATTGCAGCTTTGATAAGAAATTGCAAGCTATCGATGAGATCGCAAGCACGAGAACTCATAATTAAACAAAACAGAGAGAAACATATTTAATGAAAGCTCTCTCGAAGTGCAACTGCCTTCCTCTCTCTATCTCTTGCATGTATGTCTCAATTTCCCTTCAGCACACTAGTATGGGTGTTGAGCTCTATGCTCCAAGCCTTTCTCCCATAGGCTTCTACTCCCGCTCTGCAATCGTCCCTACACGCCATCATAGGCTTGTTTCCCTTTCCATCTCTCATGTGCCGCCTGTCAGAGCGCCCGTCGCCCTCGTCGCCGCTGCTCGTGACACCTACCAGGGAGGGAAACGAAGGAAATGAAAGGCAAAAGCAAAGGAAGAGCAAATTCCGTTAAGCCTAGTATGGATCCCTTGAGATACCCCCTAATCAACCCCAAAAACTAAATTGTAAGGACATACTGATTTCCTTCGAAGATTCCTTAAACACCTTAACTTTTAAAACTAGGCGTTCAATTGGAGGTGATGCACGCGCTCCCTTCTGTATGCCTGTTTTCCCCTTGCCCGCCTCGCCGTGCCCTGTGGTCTTGTGACAGTCAAACCACTCCTACTGCATCAGAGACAATCAACCCCAGCATCTCACTGGCCTTGTTGGGTGAATGAAAACCTGCAACAAAGAAACAGACACACAGTACCATCGTACTCCTCCCTGCAACCTCGTCCTCGTGCTGATACTCCTTCTTGTCCAGCCTGCCCTCTGTCAAGTGTAAGCTCTCGCCCCCTCGTCGTCCTCGTCCTCCTGCCCATCCTCTTGCTCCACACTCCCCTTGACTTGTGTTCCATCGTGGGTGTCCCATCGTGGCAGTGGAAGCCATGGTCTGTTGTACACACACACACACACACACACACACACACACACACACACACACAGAGAGAGAGAGAGAGAGAGAGAGAGAGAGAGAGAGAGAGAGTCCTCCATGTGTCCACCCATATCAGAGAGAAAAGAGAGACACACGGCTAGCTATGCGTGCCAGCTACCCTCTCAATCTGATCAGTCTGACTTGAAATCGACGTTGAACTCATCGCGATGGAATTAACATGCCAGACAGGCGAGCTAGAGACCATGAAGGGCAGAGAGGGAGACAGAAACTCCACACTCCCATCTGTGGCTTTTGGGTCCTGCACACGAGCATGAGAGAGACATGAAGGCAGGATCGCTTGCACGATTCCACTGCTCCTCATCCCTCCAGCGAGTCATCTGGAGTAAGGAAAAATTTTCGTGCCGTGGTTGCTATGCTATGCAATAAAAGAGAACCTAAGGTTGCCTCGCACTGCTCATCGCCACCCCGATGCACCGCAATCCACCATCTGGGCCCTGAAGGCGTTCCCTTCATGACAGTTATGGCCTGCCACCTGGTCTCTGCATCGTGCATCGCCCTGTCACGTGGCTCCCTTTCATTGACTCAAAGCTCACACTCGCTTTCACCATTTTATTTTGCTTCGAAAGGGTATCTTGTTAAGATACCTATTAACAAGACCCGTTTACAAAATCGGGGCACATACTACGAGAGAAGTTCCATAGAAAAGTTTAAATTGATGGGGATTCTTGGCAAAATTAAACTTTAGAGAATATGGAGCGAGGCAATCTCATCATAGACACCGTTCACATGGGCATGGAAGAATCATGGGCTGACCTTACCCATAAGTGAAGAGCTAAATCGGTAAACAAAGAAAGGTGTGTAAGTTTGTGTGTGCACACGGCACCAACTTGAAGGGGGGAGATGGACAAAAAAATCTAGTGTTTAAATTGTTTTTTAATAAATTACCTCGTGACTTTTTTTATGAAAACTCTTTGGATGACATTTTGGTACTCCTTGCGAGGTGTGAAAATCATTATGAGAGAATGTGTTTGCATATTGCACATGCTCGAAATAAACCTGAAATTTACTGTCAAATTAAACATTTGAAGGTTAGACGACCTCTTAAATGGTGGAAAATTAAATCTAAAAACCTTCAAATATACTCCGTATGACTCTTATTTGGGGTTTTCCAAGTTTTGAAAAACAACGGTGTGCATTTGCTCACATGCACTGCATCAAAACGAGCAAAGACCTATAAGAGACGACCTCTGAAATTGTGGAAAATAAATCTAAAAACGTTCAAATATACTCAATATGACTCTTATTTGTAGGTTTTCCAAGTTTTGTTAAACACGGGTGTGCGTGCACGCGCTTGCCTCATGGGCTGTGAATCAAAGAAGGCATTGGGCGAGCAAGATCAAAAGAACAAAGACCTATAAGTTAAAGACGGCGTGTGACTCTGCTACTCTTAAGCCAATACAAGGCTTAGCATTTGTTCAACCGGTAGTGACATGAGGAGGAGAGAGAGAGAAGAGAGAGAGAGAGAGAGAGAGAGAGGGGGCGGGGGGGGGGGGGGGGGGCCAAAACCAAAAATAATGGTATGACAATGACTCCATAAACATTTCAATAAAAGAACCACCTGTTTGCTATATGACAATCTGGCATGAATGGGTCTTCTCTCTACCCGAATCTTAGTTGATTGCCATGATCACAACTACCTACAATTGTAACCAAGCAATATAAGCATTTCAAACAGTTGAAACGTTGTCCAATCTTTGATAAATATGTGGAAACAATGCACCAATATTTTTTTGCAGATCTCATATATGCACTTTGATTGAAGATATACCTTGCTACTCAAGAAAAAGGTTCGAAATGGAGCCCCACTTTGTCATAGCAACAATAAAGACTTCAAAGAAGCTGACATGAAATTCAGAGTGGTGATTATTCCTCACAGAGTTTCAGGTGCCTCCTCCGCACACTTACTCACACCCACAGGAAAACTTTTGGTGTAGCATTTAATTGTGTGTAGCAGAAAATAGGATGAACATAGTGAGCATTTCATTAGAATAGATTACTAATGAGAATAACAAGAGGGCTAGGGTGGAGAGAGCAACAAAAAGCATAACACCTTGTTAGATAACATGAACAATACTTCAAAAGAGAGAGAAATTAAGCTATTGACAACAATTGAGGACCGGATTTACATGGAGCCGGTCCTCCCTCCAAAAGGCTTTGTATTATGGTTTCTCCCATCAAGAGAGACATTTTACAATACAATTCTTTGTGTTCCTTCAATACTATCTAGTGCAATGAAGATGGAAACTTCATGCACCAAGAAAAACACTTATCAAACACAACATCAATTCCCTCACGGTCTCAGACCCAAGACCTCACACACCTTCGAAGACGGTGAGAGCTAGTGGGGTATGAGAGTAGATTGAGAGCAAGAAGGAGTATTCTTACGAGAAAGATGTACATCTCCTCACATAATCACTCATATTAGCATAGCTTAGCTTAGTAATTAGCATGGTAGACGAGATGAGCATGCATTGAAGCTTGGCTCTTGTTTGGATTTGCATCACAAAGCCAAGAGTTGTTGATGTTGGCCTCCCTTCTCACAAGCTTGGAGTAGGTGATAAGCTTTCCATTAAAGCTTGAGAAGAGAGAGAGAGAGAGAGAGTCTTCTTTGCTTCACACATGAGATTGTGTGAGTGTGTGTGTGATAATGCCTTGCAAAAATCAGCCCCCTATCTCTCTTGGTCGACCCCCCTTGCTAATTACTCATGCTAGCATCCTATTGGACCTCCCCAGGCTTAGCCAATGACAATTAAGCAGCATAAGTGATAGCCTTCTGACATGTTTCCCCCTTTTGTGAGAGCTTTAGGTAATTATTTAATCCAACTAAACTCTCATTGGACCCCTTTGCCTCCTGGCCAATAGGAATCAGGCAGCCATTGGCTGTTGAATGCTCATTGGACCCCTTGGGACACTGTTCAATAGTCTTCTAGAGAGCTTAATTCCCATTGGTTATTTTATTGAGTGTTTTTAAATTGATTAAACTAGATTTACTCTAGCCTAATTCTCATTGGTCCACCTCCAAGGCCATCCAATAGGATTTGAGTACACCTTGTGGGCATCTGGGCTAGGGAGCTGACATGTGTCCCTCATTCCCTTTGTGTAAGGGAGCTTGTGTGTGTGTGTGTGTGTGTGTGTGTGTGTGTGTGTGTGTGTGTGTGTGATCTTCTCTCTCATCCCCTACTTGCAAGGCTCGCCCCCTCCTATGTAGGGATGGATGAAGACTTTTGGGGCACACACAAAGCATCCAATTTCCCTAATGTTTGACATTTGGACACAACCTTTGGTTTTGGAACCTTAGCATTTTGGAAGTCTTAATGGGCTGAACCTTAGGGTCTTTTAAGCCCATTGTTGCACATAGCTCTTTTGCAGATGGCCCCCCTTTTGGATCCCTATTTTCCCTTGTTTGGATCCCTACTGTGGCGGTCTGCTAACTTAACCAATATTGAAATCATAGTCATCCTCGACTATGGTGTAGAGAAGATAAAGCATATTCATGAGTCATTTTTCTTAGCGGGTAGAGGATCCCTATGTTACCCTACCACATCCTTCCAGAATGGATGACTAGTCCATTTGGCACTTGAGAGCCTAAGCTTCCGCAAGCATGTCTGCACATTAGTCCTATCAGTCTTCCATAGTAGAGTGACAAGCTCTACTTGGTGTTCGGGAGACGTTCGTCTCCACAAACTTGATCTAAGCATGCATACTACTTCATTTTTGTGCACAATAAAGAAAAAGAGAGTCTTATAAGACAAAAACTTTGTTCATTTTTAACATTTGTACATTTGCTTAATCTTGGGAAGCATTGTAAGCATTGACAAGGTTTAGGTTATCCTTTAATTGTATGCCTTGCATCCATCTAGCATCTTCAAAAGGATAATTCTTAAAATTAATAAGATATCGTCGGATAGTCTTGCCGCTTCTTAATACCTTGTCTTCATGTCGGAGAATGGACTCGGGCTGCAGCACCTCTTCTTGGTCCTCGATCTCCGGTGGGTCTTCAGTAGTTGGTTCTTGAGGTGGCTCTCCTTTGTAAGGCTTTAATAGGCTCACATGGAAATAATTGTGTATGAGACAGTGATTGGGAAACTTGAGTTGATAGGCCGTCTCATTGATTGGCCTAAGAATCTTTTTGCTAGTTTAGCATAGTACTTTTGGTGTCCCATAGGATTCTTGCCCGCCGTGTGCCTTAGTCGAGCCTTGGGAAATTTTAATAAGACCCAATCATTTTCATTAAAGTCTTGGGCTCTTCTGTGCTTGTCAGCAGCAGTAGCCTTTTGCCTTTGCTGTGAGATAGAGATAGCATCCTTAATCTTTTGAAAAGATTCTTGTAGGTCTCGGCTATACTCATCTGCAGCGAAGATCTTTCCATGAACCTTAAGTATCAAGGGACTTTTTGATCTTCCCTCAATTACCTCAAAAGGTGCTTTTCCAATGGAAGTATGTACAGTGTTATTGTAAGCATACTCCACTAAGGGTAAGTACTTCTCCCATTGGTATCTTTGATCTACTTCCGTTACATAGGCTTTTAGTAGATCAAGAATTGTTAGGTTAGCTATTTCACTTTGGCCATCCGTTTGTGGATGATAGGCCGAAGAGAAGTTTAGCCTTGTCCCTAAATTCTCAAAGAGACCCTTCCAAAAATTACTGGTCATTCTAGGATCTCTATCTAACACTATGGACATTGGCAAGCCATGGTACTTGAAAATTTGTGAAATAATGAGAGTTGCCATTTGATGGGCTTTGATAGTCTTTTTGACATGTATAAAATGAGCTTGTTTACTAAACCTGTCTACTATCGTCCATATTCCCGTATTTCCATGGATAGACTTAGGCAATCCAAAGATAAAATCCATGTATACGCTCTCCATGGTGAATGAGGGAATGGCAAGGGTTGAAGCAATTGAGGTTGCTTCCCTCTATCAAATTTTGTCTTTTAGCATACCAAACATTTAGAAGCATACTCTTGTATGTTTGTTTCTTTCATGGTAGGCCAATAGAAATATGTTTCAATTCCTTTTAGGGTAGATTGAATCCCTCTATGTCCCGCTATCAATGGCAAGGGTTGAAGCAATTGAGGTTGCTTCCCTCTATCAAATTTTGTCTTTTAGCATACCAAACATTTAGAAGCATACTCTTGTATGTTTTCTTTCATGGTAGGCCAATAGAAATATGTTTCAATTCCTTTTAGGGTAGATTGAATCCCTCTATGTCCCGCTATCAAAGAGTTGGCGATCTTGCAGGAAGGTACCGGGCCTCTAGCTGTGAGGGTTTGTGGGGAGACTGTGAAGGCTTTCACTTAAGCAAGCTTAGTGTTTGTAGCAAATACATTGTGTGTAGCCATTGGAATCTTACATGCAGACACACACATATGCACAGGTGAAACCCTCAAAACAAAACAAAGATGAAAACCTCAAGGCTTTGATCATATCTAATCAAAGGTAAGATGAAAGGGTTCACTGATGCATTTATAGCAGCAAGTCGTTGTGCTCCAAATAGACTACGAATGGTTCTTTGAAACTGTAACTTAGTGCTTACAAGATGTAGATGTTTTGCCTAGTGATAGGAGTGAGCCGTGTGTACAAGTCTTCTTGGTTCATAGTAATATTAAGAAAGCAAGGCTCAACCCCTAGAGGAGAATAAATATGTGCACATCGAAATAATTAGAGTAGTCTAGTAGTGGCAGATAAGAGGACGTGGAGAAAGAAGAATTTCTCGCAGTCTTTCCGGCCCAAAGAGTAACACAATTCTCTGTTGGAAGTGGATTTTATGGCTAATACAAACATTAATCCTAATATTTTGCACAAAGTGAAAGGGTTGAAAGGTTACACCATTGGGATTATTCATCTAAGAAAGATTAGAAAGCAGTCAAACAACACAAAGACCCACACAAGCTTAAGCCAAAGAAGTGAAGCACACCTCAAGACTTTGTGGTCTTGTAGCCAACTTGATGAAGTAGAAGATGAGTAGTAGTACCCAACACCGTTTGAGAGCCACCAACAATGCCTCCTTATCGATGAAAGAAGGTTTCATAGAGTGTATGAGTACTACAAGTGAGGAGATAGAAGGCTTGAGGCATGAAGTAGCAAGCTAAAGATGTGTTGGGCTGAAATTGAGAGAAAGTTTCACTCAAGGAGATGGCTAGGATGTTGGGTAATGGCTTGATACAGTGGCTTGATTGTGAGGATTGCTTGAGCACTTGATTGCCTGATGGTTTTCTTGATGCTCAAGTGAGGGACAAGAGGCTCTATTTATAGGTGAATTGCCCACATGTCAAGGGTTAAGCCTCCAAGAGTTGTTGAGCTATGGTGGGAACATGTGCATACAATATCTTCTTAAATAATTGAGAGAGAGCTTTGCATACATCATGGATGACATCAAACAAACTCGTAACCACTTTTATAAGGGATTTTTCTAGGTCCATAGTCACTCCAAAGTGTACCTACTATGTGTAGAATGACACCTCATGGGGTATACTATGACTAAGGCCACTTTTGGCCATGCTACACATGGCATATGCCACCTAGGATGCCTAGTAGATAGGAGGTATGTTTTATAGGCTTATTTCATCATGGCTTCAAGAAGAGGTTCACAAAGAAGCCCGGAATCATAGGACAAAGCCCATTCCCAACACGAGTGACACATCAGACTTCGACTAGCTTTTTCCATGCTAAATAGAAAATGCATATACTTATGCACACTTAAGGCATACACATAAAATCCACAATATTGTAGGGCTTAGCTTCCGTTCCCACTATGCACGTGCCACAGCACGACATCCACCCCCTCTAAACCTGCACATCCTCGGGTATGTGCCACAGTCAATATTTGCAAGTTTGACTCTCTTGGAGTTTCTTTTTCATCATCTTCACTGGGTGATTCCAAAACTTCATTCTCAGTTACTTCATCAGCCGGATGACTATCCTCTCTTCTTTTGAATACCTTGATTCTCTTTCCTGCAATGGGTATCTTTATCTCTGTTCCATCCGATTCAGCCAAGGTGTAAGTGGCATTGTCATGTACATACTTGACTATATACGGTCCAAACCATCTTTTTGAAACCTTTTGCATGACAGTATGTTGGTTATCAAGACTATTGTCATACACTAAAACCCAATCTCCTTGCTTAATTACCTTCCTTCTTAGACTGTGTCGTCTATCAAAGTAGTCCTTGCTTTTCAACCTGGCATTCTTCAATCTTTCGTTTGCAACCTCAATATCTTCAGGCCTTCTTTCTAGCTATCTTATACGTAAGCCAAGGAGATCTTCTCTGCTAAGCCCATCTTGCCAAGGTAGCACATTCCATGTGGGAATGGTCTCTTCAATGGGCATTACAGTCTTTTGACCATACATCAATTCTACAGGCATGTAGCCAGTTACTGAGCTGTGTGTCGTGTGATCAATCCATAGAGCATATGGTTATAGTTTTGGCCACTCACTAATTCTCCCTTCACAAGCTTTAGCCAAGGCTTTGATGATTGGCGGATGCCCTCTTTCACTTTTCCCATTGACTTCCGGATTGTGAGCGGTGGTAAGGGAAAGCTTGATTCATATCCTAGAAAATAATTCCCTTGCTTCCTCAGCATCCAGCTCTCCTCTGTCTCCAGTTATCTTTCCCACACAACGATAGCGGCATATTACATCCTCAAGGAGAAATTTACATACTGCCTCTGTAGTCTTTGTCCTTAAAGCTCGCCCTTCAACCTGATTAGTCAAGTCTTCTCTTGCAAGAACCAAGTACCTCATTTGCGAGACTCCTATAGGCATGGTGACTAGATCCACAACCCATTTGTAATGCATGGCTAGTGGATAAGTAGGATGCAACCTATCACGATGTCGCACATTTGAATACATTTGACATGTTACACATGATTCCACAAAGAGGGATACATCCTTGTACATACCTTTCCACCAATATCTTTCCTTTAGCTTTGAAAAGGTTGCCCGCACACCACGGTGTCCAGCCCATAGGTTCTCATGAAACTCCTGCATGAGCTTTACTTGACTCTGTTTGTTACATACTACCCTTTGTGGTATAGCACCCCTCTATTTTGGATGTTTCCATAAGTAACCATCCTGCAGAAAGTACCCATATTCTTTTCTGTGTATCCTCTTAAACTCATGCTCAAACCAATCACCCTGTTTTGTTAAAGTACTCAAATAATGACCATAAGCAATCAATCTCCTTCATACCCTTCTTCTAAAAACAACTCAAGTGCACTAGGTGTGCCAACATCATTATGCTCAACATGATTAATGGAGTAGAACCTTGTGCCTACATCTTCACTATCATCTACCATGTCTTGGTCATCCTCATACCTTGCCCTTGATAGCATATCTGCTACGGATTGTCTTTTCTTGTAATATGCGTGAACTCAGGATTCAAGGACTTAATGTAGGCAATCCATCTTAGCATGGCAATTTCTCGTGTTGAGCAGCTTGTAATCATTCCAAGGAGTGGCAAAAAATCTGTTTCCACAACCACATATGCTCCAATCAAGTACTCCTTTTCACACTTTAGTGTTGTGACCATGCCCCACAACTCCCGTTTTACCTGTGGGTAGTTCCTTTGTTGAGTACTTAGAACCTTGGCTCCAAACCTTGCCACATACCTATGTCCCTCTTCGTCATCCTGCCCTATTGCCCATCCAATTCCTATCAGACTCGTATCCACTGTCACTATTACTGGCTTTCCACACTCATAGTTTACCTTTCTTAAAGTCGGTGCTTGTTGTAGCAAATCCTTTAGCTTTCTTATAGCCCTTGCTTGTGCGTCTCCCCAATGAAACTTTTGATTTTTCCTTAACAACTGGTACAAAGGATCTGCTACATGTGCATAATGTGGAATCCATATAACATAAAACACATATGCACCAAGAAATCTACAAACTTCACTCACAGATATGCATACCTCCTTCATCTTCTGGATTGCATCAATTTTTGCTGGACAAGGTCGTCTCCCATTGGGACCACACATGTGCCCAACAATCAACACCTCCTTCACTCCAAACATAGACTTTTGTCCTGAGAGGGTAAGGTTCACCTCTTCCGATCTGGATAGGATCTTGTCACAATCATCTATGTGTTGTGCCACAAAGTTGCATCACCCCTTGGAATCCAAAGCTTCATCTTTATTACTTACTTCACATACTTTGATAGGAACATCATCAAGAAAGGGCATAGTTACTTGGGGAATAAAGTCACGTAAGACCTTATTCATACCATTCATCATATGTGCAACCAAATTGGTTGCTCCCTGTGGTAAGGTACACATCCTTACCAAACCCAAGCGTGTCCTCATGGTAGTCAAATCCCTGCTTTCCATTGCTAGTTGGAACTGATCATACCCTGAGTACAAATCTCCCATAGAATATATTGCCCTTCCTGCAAATGCTTTTGCAAACTCATCCACAATTGGCCTTGTACCCATATTCTTGATTGTGACTTTGTTGACCGGCTGCATATCTTGGATGAAGCGCAAAGCTCCATTCTTCTTTGGTACTGTGAACCACCGGTTTGAGTATGGAGCACATGAAGGCTCCAAAATACCCATCTTGATCTTCTCATTTAGCAGCTCAATTAACTTTGGTAAGTGAGCTTTTGGAACTGGTATTGGCCGTAAGTTCCAAGGTACATGAGGGATGGTAAAGATCACCATAGGAGAAACAACGGGAGGATCTACACATCCTATCTCATGTGGCTCAAATGCAAATGCTTTTCCATGTTTAGAGAGCATCTCTTCAAAACATTCCCTTTCAACATGTGTCAAGGAGTCCTCATTCCCAATCTTCAATTGCTTTAGAGACTCCTTTGTAAACCTATGTCCAATCCCTTTTGGATCTCTGAGACTAGGTTGCAAAGAAGCCTGTTCTAGCTTTTTCTTGCATTCCTTTGGCAAAGGAAGTGCCACTGGTTTTACCTTCTTTGCCATAGTCTTGTACTTGGTGTCCACCTTTACTTCATGTTTTTGCTTCCTATCGTCCTGTTCCTTTTGAAATGCCTCAACCACATTGTACATTTCAAGTGAGCATACTTTCACTATCTCATTTTGGTCATGCAAAGGATAATCTACTATAGACTGCAGATCCTGTAATGTGTCCACGAAAGAAAACTCCTCAAACACACCTATTATGTTTTCATTGTTTCCTAGCAAACCATGTTCTTTCCACTCCTTTCGTAGACTATGTACATGTTTGCAGGAACCTCGACTCAAGTTCTCACATTTTAGAAAAGAGATATATCCATATTCTGTTAGACCTGCAAAACCTGTACAGAAAACCTCCTTATGTGAGAACCTTTCCCTTTTTGTACCATCATAATCCCGCTCTACAATGGTACCTGGCCAAAACCCATTCTCTCTTGATGATCATAAAACTCTTTACTCAATCTGGGCAATGGGCGCTCTCGGAGACTGTCACAATTTCTTTCATGATGCACACAGACAGTGAGAAATTGAACAACATGTTTTTCATCTTTACTTATTATCCTAGCATAAGCAGAACCATCATCCATTAGCTTTGTTTCCATTCTAATCCCTACAATGTAGGGTTGTCCAAGGATGAGATCATAAGAATATGTGTCATGTACAAAGAAATTCTGCTCTTCCTTTACATCTCCAATAGTCACTTTCACACTAGGACAAGCTGTATATAAGTCACCTGATGAATTATTTTCTACCTTAACCATCCAACCATGATTTGTGTCCATTGGTAATTTGCACTTGTTGAATAAGCTCTTTGACATTATGTTTATTTCTGAGCCATGGTCAATCAAGGCAACAAATGTCTCTAGTAGATCACTCACCTTGACCATTGTCTCTATCGTAGCTCCTTGCCCAATGATTCTTGGAAAAGTGACTTCTTGGAATGGCTTCGTACTCCTCATCTTCATTTGAAAACTGTACTTGCTTTGTTCTCCCAGAAGAATGGTAGCACCCTACCACATCCTCATCATGGTCTCTGTCTTCCACTTGTATTACATGTGTCTTTAAGCTTTCTCCTTCAGATTGCGGGCAAATGGTGTCAACAAGAGTTTTCCTCTTCCTCTTGATGATATCAATGATCTCCTTGTGAAAATTGCGCTTGGCTATGACAAGGACCTCCCCCAAGGTAAACTCTATTTTGCTATTCAAAATTCTTTCTTCTAGAACTTTCTTTAAGTCTGTCGCAGCCTCAATATCAGACGGTAACTTATAAGTTGGAGTTTTAGGCTTACCTTTTGATGACTCCTTTTTCCTCCCAGTTGTACTTTCTTCCATAGTCGCTTCAGTTGGGGGTGCTTCCTGTGTCGGAGGCGCTCGAGGAGGTATTGTGTCGCTTCTTTTAGTAATTCTTTTTTATGGTCCTTCGTCACCACTCTCTCGCCTGCGCTTTTCTTCCACAAACACTTCGTTGTTTTGGCATTTTGCAATATAGGATGCACTGACAAGGAGTCCATAGGGTCATTCCATCTGTTTCTAGACAAATACAGTCACCTGCTTCATGCAGGACTTCTCTTGTAAGTTTCCCTTTCTTCAAAACTCCTCAATGGTTCAATCTTGACTGTGTAAGTAGATGCCTCAGATGCAGAGATGGCATGGGTAGTGGCCATATCCTCTACCAAACTCTGCATTCCTCCTTTCCCAAAGTTAGCCCTTAAGGGTAAACCTGTCTCCCTTAAGTGAATCTTCCCATCCTTGAAGGAGACAAGATCTTTTCTCAAAGATTCACTGAACATTCTCTCCTAGCATGCTCTGTGCTGTCACACCATATGCATCTATGAACAAAACCTTCTTTAGGTTGTTGTTTTTGCCTTGAAGATGGTGCCAATGGTTGCCCTTTATCTTCAAGCTTTGTGAGTTTTACTTTTAAATCCCTCATACCTTTCACAAGCTCATCTATTACAACGTCATCAACTTTTGGAATTATAAAGGAACAAGGCTTTACCATCTTTTCAGAAGCTGTGGAGGTAGATGGTGCACTACCAACAACCATCTTATCCCGTCTCCTTTGGTGCTTGGCAAGTAATAAAACATCAGCTTCAACTTCGTTCCAATCTGTCTTCAGTCTCTGCTCAACATCTTTGTCCTCAAGAAGTAGCTTCCAATTGCTCCTTGAGCTCCTTTCCTGTTGCTTGTAAGAAGAGATCTGTCTTTTCTGAGTCGAGTGTGGCCTTCTCTGTCCTTGTGAGTTGAGCATATCGTCGCTCAAACTCCCTGAGTAGCTCTATTGGAGAGAACCCCTCCTTCGGCTTGGCTACCCACTCCAGGAAATTTCTCTTTGTTACTCTCTCAGAGTCCTCCATGAAATACTCCTCCTTCATCGCTAGCTTGAACTCCTCCCAATTTCTTCCATGCTCATTCTTGATTCCTCTCACATGCTCCCTAATCTCGGGATTCACAACAAGGTCAAAGCTTTGGAGCATCTCATCTTCTGGCACACGATGCAACTCCATCCCCTTTACATAGCCACGAAGATACTTTGTCACATCTTTCCCATTGAATTGATCCATTTTGTGCACCACTGCTTGAATAGCTTTGGTTGCTGACACTTCTCGTCTTTCTGTAGCATGTTGTTGTTGCATAAACAAGGCAAATTCTTGAAACATTTGCATTGTAGTGGGATCAAAAGGCATACCTTGCTGCTGCGGATGATGATCACCCATGGTTGAAGTAGCTTGCAGATCCCCATTAACTCACCCTGACAAACTTCACGTCGGGTTCACCAAAAAGTGTGTCAAAGAGTTGGCGGTCTTGCCAGGAAGGCGCCGGACCTCTAGCTATGAGGGTTTGTGGGGAGACTGTGAAGGCTTTCACTTAAGCAAGCTTAGTGTTTATAGCAAATACATTGTGTGTAGCCATTGGAATCTTACACGCAAACACACACATATGCACACGTGAAACCCTCAAAATAAAACAAAGATGAAAACATCAAGGCTTTGATCGTATCTAATCAAAGGTAAGATGAAAGGGTTCGCAAATGCATTTATAGCAGCAAGTCGTTGTGCTCCAAATAGACTGCGAATGGTTCTTTGAAACTGTGACTTAGTGCCCCGGGGTAGTCACTTATCAAAAGACCCCTATATCACGTGCGTTCAAGAGGTAATTAATAATACCCCAATATACATACTATACTTACACTGTGAGCCTATTTAAAAAACCCCACCCCCCTCTGTATGTATACATTTTTATACATTTTGGTCTTTTAATAATCCTCTCCGATTAACTCACGTGATATCATACACATTCTAAAAAGTGACTGCCCCGGGCTTGGTGCTTACAAAGATGTAGATGTTTTGCCTAGTGATAGGAGTGAGCCGTGTGTACAAGTCTTCTTGGTTCGTAAGGCTCAACCCCTAGAGGAGAATAAATATGTGCACATCGAAAGAATTAGAGTAGTCTAGTAGTGGCAAAATAAGAGGACGTGGAGAAAGAAGAATTTCTCGCAGTCTTTCCGGCCCAAAGAGTAACACAATTCTCTGTTGGAAGTGGATTTTATGGCTAATACAAAAATTAATCCTAATATTTTTCACAAAGTGAAAGGGTTGAAAGGTTACACCATTGGGATTATACATCTAAGAAAGTTTAGAAAGCAGTCAAACAACACAAAGACCCACACAAGCTCAAGCCAAATAAGTGAAGCACACCTCAAGACTTTGTGGTCTTGTAGCCAACTTGATGAAGTAGAAGATGAGTAGTAGTACCCAACACCGTTTGCGAGCCACAAACAATGTGTCTTTATTGATGAAAGAAGGTTGCATAGAGTGTATGAGTATTACAAGTGAGGAGATAGAAGGCTTGAGGCATGAGGTAGCAAGCTCAAGATGCGTTGGGCTGAAATTGAGAGAAAGTTTCACTCAAGGAGATGGCTAGGAGGTTGGGTGATGGCTTGATAGAGTTGCTTGATTGTGGGGATTGCTTGAGCGCTTGATTGCTTGATGGTTTGCTTGATGCCCAAGTGAGGGACAAGAGGCTCTATTTATAGGTGAAGTTGCCCTTGAAGAACATATTTGCTTAGAAATATCCAAGGGATTTGTGTGACAAGTGTCTATCTTTTCAAAATATCTTGAAATTATCTTCAAAGTTTCTAGATCTTTCTCTTCAAGAAATATCTAGAGGTTCTTCTAGATCTTTCTCCAAATATCTTCTCCTTGCCGCCACATGTCAAGGGTTAAGCCTCCAAGAGTTGTTGAGCTATGGTGGGAACATGTGCATAAAATATCTTCATAAATAATTGAGAGAGAGCTTTGCATACATCATGGATCACATCAAACAAACATGTAACCACTTTTCTAAGGGATTTTTCTAGGTCCATAATCACTCCAAAGTGCACCTACTATGTGTAGAATGACACCTCATGGGGTATACTATGACTAAGGCCACTTTTGGCCATGCTACACATGTCATATGCCACCTAGGATGCCTAGTAGATAGGATGTATTTTTTATAGGCTTATTTCATCATGGCTCCAAGAAGAGGTTCACAAAGAAGCCCGGGATCATAGTACGAAGCCCATTCCCAACAAGAGTGACACATCAGACTTCGACTAGCTTTTTGCATGCTAAATAGAAAATGCATATACTTATACACACTTAATACATACACATGAAATCCATAATATTGTAGGGCTTAGCTTCCGTTCCCACTATACACGTGCCACGGCACGACACCGCATAAGGAGGAGCATGAGATTCATATATTCCTTTCTTATGGAGTGAGTTAATAACTCATAGTCTATTGCCATAGAGAAGATAACCATCTTGTAAAGTAAATGGTTCCTCTTTCTTCACTAATGCAAGGGCTAAAATCACATCTCTAAAATTGGGATGAATAGCATACTCATCTATCATAGAAGATAGATCATTGTGAGTTGCTATGGAAACTGTATTCACTCTCGGTCATCTTGAGAGTGCATCGGCTACTTGATTATGCTTGCCAGCAATGTGAGCAATATGAAAATGAAATTGCGAAAGAAAATTTTCCCACATCATTTTTTTGTCGGATAGCTTGGTCTGCGTCATGAAGTACTTAAGAGACTTTAGTGATCCGTTCGCAGAATGAAAGGAATCCCCCATAAATAGTGCTTCCATGAGTCTAAGGCATGTAGAACTGTGAGGAGTTCCTTTTCATATATGCCTAGGGCTTGCTCAATAGGGTCGAGCCTTCGACTTTTATAGCCTATGGTGTGCCCTTCTTGGAGCAAAACAGCTCCAAGGCAATCACCACAAGCGTCACATTGGACCTCAAATGGCTTTGAGAGATCCGGTAGTGTAAGCACAGGTTGAGAGATATGCTTTTCTTTAAGCTTTTCGAAAGCATTGTTCTCCTTAGCAGACCATGTATACCTAACGCTTTTCTTTGTAAGGTCATGTAATGGTCCCACAATTTGTGAGAACTTTTCTATGAAGCGTCTATAGTATGCACCCATACCTATAAAGCTTCTTAGTTCATGAAGATTCCTTGGTTTAGACCATCCTTTTATTACCTCTAACTTTGATGGATCCATTTGGATGCCATCTTGAGAGATAATGTGACCTAAATACTAAATCTCTTGCAAGAAAAAATCACTTTTCTTTTTATTAACATAAAGTTTATTCTCTCTTAGAACTTGAAATATTACCTAAAGGTGTTGCTTGTGTTCGTCTAATGAATTAGAGTAGATGATAATAGCATCAAAGAATACTCCAGTGAAGGTTCGTTGAGGCCTGAATAGCTTCTCCATCAAGCGCTTGAATGTGGCTCGTGCATTGGTCAAGCCAAAAAGCATGACAATATATTCATAAAGACCAAACGTAGTGCGAAATGCGGTTTTTACAATGCCTTGATCAACTATCCTTATTTGATGATAGCCACTTTTTAGGTCAATCCTAGTGAAGTAGGTCGATCCTTGTAGCTTATCAAATAGGTCTTCTACCCGTGGAACGGGAAACCTATTCTTGATAGTGATCCTATTTAGTGCTCTGTAGTTGACACACATACGATATGTGTCGTCTTTCTTTTGCACTAGTAACACAGGTGTTATGGAATTGATATTTATCCATTTATTGCAGCTGACAGGTGGCAAAAGCATTAGCAGATAATGGATTATGCAGAAGGATATTATATTTTATGTATATTTGATTATTCAAGTGCTCTTTATGAGCTTTGGCCATTTATGACCGACCGACCAGTTTGTACTCACAATTGACCATTTAAGAAATCTATAAAACAAATACGTGCAAGAGGAAAATGGTCACTCTTGCATGGGGGAGATTGCATCCAGTGTCCGTCTCATTCTCCTCTCCTCTCTTCTCTTCTCTCTCGTCGTGCCAGGCGTAGCACTCCGCTCTAGGAGGTGCGCATGCGCATGTTCTCTTTCTCTCTCTCGCTCGTTGTCTCTCTCTGTTCGTGTACAACGTTGATTATGTGCTATGCGAGGCGTCAGGTATGCTGATTCGTTCATTTATGATTAGCAGCATGTTGTCTCGGGTATTGTGCAGGGCACCTTCCGTTTGTAGCAGTGGTATCAGAGCGTAGGCTACGCTCCAAATATTAAAGATAATCAACAGCTAAGTACCTTGTTTCTTTTATGTTTGTAGAGTTTGTTATTTGATTTCATTTGTAGTAATTAGTGTGATTGAACAAGACAGTTAGGGGTATTTGAACTGAAAGAGAATCCCTTCTTTGTTGTCGTAATATCTTGATTAGCAATATAATTATGATAATTAAACATAATAACATATTAAAACTTAATCTTATGAGAATACTCATAAAAAGAAGAGCTCGAATGATTAAAGCTAAGTTATTTTTATTCGTTATTTCATGATATAGGAATGCATGCATGAGTATTTTGTGTGGGAAAAAAAATTGATGTTGAAATGGAAACTTCTTAAATTACAAGTAGAATGAATACATAAAGATGAATTATTTTTTATTAGCAAGCATGGCAAGGCGATTAAGATTCTCGATCTTGCATCATGCGTATATTGAGGGAGTGTGTAATATACGAAGTAATTGCATAATATGCACATTGATGGAGACATAACATAAGAGGTAAAAGAAAATAAAAATAAATAAAAAATAAGATAATAAGATTGTATTTTAAATTTATTTCTTTTTGACAAGCTGGGATGAGGTTCATCTCTGATAAACATGCGTGAATTGAGACGAGTATTCTTACTTAGTGTGGGAAACAACCCACTCAGAAAGATCTCCACAATTATATATATATATATATATATATATATATATATATATATATATATATATATATATATATATATATATATAAAACAATGGTGATCTCCGAACGATGGTTATCTCTCCAATTGATGATTTCTCAGTAGCACCTGCATGCCGTATAGTCGGTGACCACCAAATTGGAGCATCATTTGATGGCAGACATTGCCTATCGATGGCAGACATTGTCCAGGCCGACTCGACGATTCTGTGGTGGCGGAGACAACCAGTAGTAGACCACATCAGCACGCATGGCAGCCTACTCGATTCGCTATCCCCATCTGCAGGTTACAAAATCGATGGACTCAAAGAGCCAACCAGTTCTCTCTCTCTCTCTCTCTCTCTCTCTCTCTCTCTCTCTCTCTCTCTCTCTCTCTCTCTCTCTCTCTCTCTCTCTCTCTCTCTCTCTCTCTCTCTCTCTCTCTCTCTCTCTCTCTCGCTTTAGCCGCCAAAACGTTCTTTCTCTCTTTGTCACAACAGGCGACGGCCTACACTCAGCTCGCTCTCATCCCCACACGTCACCAACTGCCATGCAGAGTCGCCAACCCCAACCAACCCCCTTCTAATCACACACACACACACGCAGTCTTTCTCTCTCTGACCTCCTGGCGGGCAGTACCCGTTTCTCTCTCTCTTACTTTCTCTATCTCTCACTCTCATCGCCACTGTCCGCCGCCAGAGAAAACGACACTCTCTCTTTCTCTGTTTCTGTTCAGCCGCCATCTCTCTCTCCTACGGTGACGAAATCTCCCTCGTGGCTGCGGTGCAGGAGTTGCAACAACCACCCATTATTTATTTCTCTCTCTCTCTACACAGTAACTAAACCCAAGATCTCTCTCAACCACTTATCAGCCACTGGTTGTTTTGCCCACCCGCCTACGTCCATAGCCATAAACAATTTAATGCTTGCATGCAACCACTGGAAAGAAAGTGATAAAGCTGCTTCCATATGATCTCAACGTCTCATCGCTTAACCACTTCAATCTATCTGCACTGACGTCGAGCAACCCTCCCCCCAGCAGTGGCATCACAATCAACTAGAGCCGCCAACAACATCTTACGAGGGGTGGCTACACACCACATTTGCATGCACAACCTGAACCCGTTCTTTCTGCGTGCACAAACCAATAACCTGCAAAGTCTTATATAGCTCGTCCTCCTCATCACCTCATGACTCCACTAGCACTAGATCAGGCTGATGGGGGCTTTTCACAAGCCAAGCTCCCATACCCCTCTTCTCTTGTCCCCACCCCATGAAAACCCCCTCGTAGGGAGGGAGTGATAAAAGGCATTGGAAAAAGTAAGAAAAAATAAAGTATGATTATCTAAATATATAAGAAAGGTAAAATAGGCCACCTCATGCCTGCGGGGTAGCCCATCCCCACCTTGCCTCCTTTTTCTTCACTGTTGCCCCGCCGTGTGTCCCTTTTCCTCTCCTCCATTCAAAAGGTCAACCCCCTCTCTCTTCCCCTTGTCCTTTCTCCTTTCTCTCTCCCCTCAAGCTACCCCACCTCTCACCAATAATGCATTATAACTCACCAATAATGCACCCTAACTCACATGCAACTTACCCTATCTTCCAAAATAGTATACCCCACCCCCTCTTTCTCTCTCCTATCATATCCCATGACCCAAATACCCCCCTCTCTCTCTAAAGGGCGCCATGTATCTTGTCTTGTAGCTAAATAACCTCCCCCACACTCACACACACTCAATTTCACTAAAAAAAGTGCCCACAGACCCATCCCCACCCGGTGGTTACCTGATTTTTCTTATGTTCACACACATCTGCACACAGATTCACCTCTGAACACACTCCCCTCTCTCCCCTCTTGTAATTACTTTATTCTCCATGTCACCTCTCACTTTTTTTCATCCACCCATATCTCTCTCTTAGTCTCTCTCTCATGAGACTGCTGTTCTGGCACATATACACACAGCCAGACAAGTGGGGCCCATAGTCACATGGCCTATGTAGATAATGATTTTTTCATTTCTAAATTCTAGAATTTCTCCCCCCTCCTCCCCTATATAAAGAGGGGTCACCATCACACTAAATACACACACAACATCACCAAAGAACACACTATGCATTGTGTGTGCCTAGTGCACACACACACACACACACCATCACCATCACCGCAATCACCATGCTTGTCTTGAGCATGACCTATACACCCTTGGCTATGGAAGATGAAGGGCAACTAAATGAAGGATGATGGACATAACCCTCGTGCGAGTCTTCGCCATCAACTCCCACCTATCCGCCATGTGCTCTACCACTCTCTCCCTTCTCATTCCCCTACCCTATGCTCCCCATTTCATCGCCTTATTCTCTAAATAAAGCTTGAGGTTTTGTGAGTATGTTTTCTTGCAATGTTTTGCCCATGTGAGGTGTGCGGAATTGCCACCTAATCTTGTGTTTGGAGTGAGCTTGTGTATGTGTGAAGGGTGTGCGGATTCGCCATCCTTTTGTGATGCCTAAGTACTAAGCCGCTATACCCCCTCCCTCACTCTCTCTCTCTCTCTCTCTCTCTCTCTCTCTCTCACTTGATCTCATTCCCTTTCCTCTTCATCATTACTCCCAAGCATCCATCTCTCTTGGATGAAAACTTTGTTATGGTGGTGTGTTGTTTGCGTCCTAGCCGTTGAAGCTAGGCGGTGCCCCTGTTTGCTTTACCATGACAGGCTCGAGGCGCTCCATTCGGTCCCCCGGTGTTTTAGAGTCCGTCGAGGGTTCGGGGTTCGCTTTGCTCCCGTCATTTGGTGCCCCCACGGAGGATCTTTTCATGAAACCCTTCAGTTTACAAGACTGAAACCCTTAAACTATTGTGAATGGATGAATGGCTAGCAAGATTTGCTAATTGGACGACAGAAGAAGAAGAGCTCCAAGCACAACTAGACGAACTCCGCATCTCCATCGAATCTCGAGTGCCTGGCGTAACGGTAATTGATTTGCAGTGGGAGAGTCAACCAACACGCCAAACCCAGTGGATATACATAGGCCAAGTGCCAAGAAGAAGAAGGAGAAGGTCGAAACCATGTCCGCAACCTACAACCAACCCACAACAACAAAATGGAAGGAGCTCTACACAATAGAGAATCAACACTATTCTACTTTGAGAATCGGGTAACTCAAGTCACCGAGGTAATTATCACAGTCAGTTTTCAAGTCGCACCTGATGCTGCAGCACAGATAACGGAATCATTGGCTCACACTCTCACTAGAGAAACTAGGGATCTACTGAGTTTGTTTCAGGAAAGAACACCACCCTCTCCCACAAGCTTGGACAGTGACTAAGCACCTCTAAGCTTCACATGAATCAGTACAACCTACCTCAAGACAGATCACACATACCAACACGTGTACGCTCAATCAAGGTGATATTGGATTTGAAGTCTCACTACCAGCACGTCATTGACACCATGGTGGGTGGGGAGCGATTTTTTGAGGTTCTGGCATCAGATCAACCATTTGTCCTACCTTTGGTACAAGGCAATGTACCGTTTGAAGTTTTAATCTATGTCCTAGTATAAGAGGGTATACACGCCTCCTTGTAAAGAAGAAAAAAACTTTTGCAAGTTAAGCAGTGTGTCTTTCTAGCTCTCTCTCAGTAATCATGGCAAGTGTAGCATTTCCAACATTTAAAGGAAAGAAGGGGGAGGATTTGGTAACAGACTTCCTAGATGACTTTGAAGTAGCATGTGTAGTGAGCAACAAAGATACGGATGAATCCCGGGTTAGAATCTTTAAGCATCTCATGAAGCTAGAAGCTAGATCATGGTACAATGCACTTCCACAAGCAACCAAGGATGACTGGGAACCCTTAAAAACCGCTTTTAAGAGGCGCTTTGGGGGAGGTACCACTTCAGAAAAGTTGTGGGACAAGTTGAGAGACTTGAAGCAGGAGGGTCTTTTAGAATATGCCACCTATGAGTCCAAATTTGTGGATTTGTGGGAACGGTGGGTTGAGTCACTGGCAAGGGGGGAAGCTGCACCCGATTTCCTAAAAAAAGATCGGTTCACGCATGGCTTATGGCCGCTTCTCAAGGAGAAGGTGAAAGGTAGATTCCCGGCTACGTACGAGTTAGCTGTTGAGATTGCTCGCCTTAAGGACAAGAAGCTGCGAATGAAAGCCAAAGAAACCGAGTCAACAGAAGCAGGAACATCGCGTCGACCAGCAACTACGACAACCACCATACCACCACCACCGGCTCTTGGGGTAAGAGATGACCAACAAGATATGTTGGCCCATATTACTGACCAACTGCGGAATTTGTCTGTCCACTTAATACAACAAGGGAGGAGTCAAGAAAGAGATCAAGACCCTGGAAGAGCACGACGACAAAACAGGGAGTATCATCGCTACAACTGCGGAGAAGACGGTCACGGTATGTACTACTGTCCCAAACCACGACAAAACTATAATAGAGGAGGTAGGAGGAACCAATTGTCACCCCCTAGAGAAAGAACACCCCCACCCCGAGCACCAACCCCACCAACACAAATTCTACGTCCACCCAAGACACCACTACAAGCATCCATCCCACCTCTTCCACCAGCCCCACCACCTGATCGCCTTGTAAACATCATAAGGCTAGATGAGAAAGGAAAAGCCGTAGTAGTGGATCCACCCAGAGCAAAGGATAAGGAGAAGGTAACCTTTTTAGAACCACTTGAGGCCATGAATGTGAAAAGAGCTAGGAGGGAGAAGGCTACACAATCAGATGATGAGAGAAGCATGAGAGGAGAAACTAGCAAGAGGCCATCCAGGCCACGACGGAAATTGGGCATCACCGACTTCCAGCTAGGGGAAAGTTCTAAGCCCTATGATCTAACATTGGATGTGGTAGAGCAAGGACCGAAGATTACATGGCCACAGTTGCTAAATCTTGTACCTAAAGTAAGGCGACAATGGTCTAAAATGGTAAGTACAAGATGCTCCAAAACAAAGGTAGCCGGAGCAATTTCGGGATGCAACATGGATGACATCCTTCCAATTGTCGACGTAAACATAAAAGGAAAGAGGGTTGGAAACACCTACATTGATGGAGGTGCACAAATCTGTGTAATGAGCGACGCTATGATGCTTCCATTAGGGCTCGAGGTTGACAGGCCTTCTCCATGCAAGGCAAAGATGGCAAACAACGCAAAAGTAAAGTGTGTGGGTGTGGTAAGTGCCGTGAAAATCAAAGCTTTCAACACTGAGGTAGAGGTAGATTTTTTGTAATGCCTACTAAGGGGGAGGGCTATCCACTAATTTTGGGAAGGCCATGGTTGATGGCCATGAAGGCAAAACAGGACTGGGGTACTGGCCTTCTACGCATGACCGGTAAGAAAGGGGAGACAATCTACTACGACATGAGGATTGGCAAGCAGAAGCAAATGAATCTGGAAACATAGGCAGATGAAACCACTAGCGAATCTTCCAGTTCTAAGGAGGAGACCACATCCACCGACGAAAGTGACAGTTCCATTGATGTGATGGGTATCATTATGAAGGATCCACAAAGGGTAAGCACAACTGGTGATCCATCACCAAAAGGGCAACCCAATGAAGAGGAGAGCAAATCACCTGGCCTAGGAGAAGTAGGTTGAAGGGTATGTTGTCTACGGAATTAACACTTGAGGAGAAAGATAGTTTTTTGCAAATGTTGATGGGATTTCCTAACCTGTTCATTGACAACTATGAAAGAATCACAGGCATTACAGTGGTGGAACATCATATTAAGCTGAAGGAAGGGGTAAAACCAGTTGTGCAAAAGCTACGACGACTGGGGTCATACAAGAAAAGGCACTCTTGGCCGAGGTAAGGAAACTGCTGGAGGTGGGATTCATCTATCCTGTAGAAAACTCAGAATGGGTGTCACCCGTAGTGGTGATGCCTAAAAAGAATGGTAAGTGGAGGGTCTGTGTTGACTACAAACCACTAAATGCAGCTACAAAGAGAGACCACTTTCCTCTCCCTTTCTTGGATGAAATTCTGAATGAAGTAGCGGGTTTTGAATGCTATACCGTCTGTGATGGTTATTCAGGATACTTTCAAATACGCATAGCCTTGGAAGATCAGCTAAAAACCACTTTTATCACGCCATGGGGTTGTTTTGCATACAGGGTTATGCCATTTGGTCTCACAAATGCACCTGCCACATTCCAAAGATATGTCACATATGTTTTTCAACCGTTCTTTGGAACATCCATAAGAGTGTTCATTGATGATTTTTGTATATATAGCTCCCGTATTTCACATTTAGAAAAGGTAATGAAGGTTTGGCCAGGTTGCAGAGCCTAGGTGGGCAATTAAATGTGGATAAATGTCACATTGGGGAGAGTAAAGTCATTCTACTAGGCCATGAAATTTCAGCAAGAGGTATCAACGCCGACCCAAGTAAGGTGTCCGCACTCATAGCCCTACCTTCACCAACGACCGCACGTCAACTGGTCTCTTTTCTACAGAAGGTGAGGAACTTAAGTAGATTCATACATCTACTATCACAAACTTGTTCTACCACTGGCAACAACTCACTCAAAGATCAACTTTCACTTGGGATGAGGAAAAGCGAACATCACTACAACAAGGTAAGGAGGTCTTAGCCACTCTGCCAACTATCTCACCACCTAAGTGGGGAGGAAAATTCTATGTCACCTCAAGTGTTGGTGATGACTCATTGGGGGCTGTGCTACTCCAAAAAGATACGACGACATCTTTCATGAGGCCAATCTACTTCTCTAGTTGAATGATGACAGCAGGAGAGAAAGGTTTCACCCATGTGGAACATTTAGTCCTAGCTCTTAGATTTGCAACTACAAAGTTTAGGTCATATTTGCTGCCTAAGCAATTTGTGATTCTAACCACGGATGAAATATTTCCCTATGGTGTACAACACATGGATGTGTCTGCTAGGATTACTAAATGGCTAGTTCATCTGCGAAAGTTTGACTACACGGTACAGGTAGAAAGCACGACAAGGGCAAGTTTGGGGGGACTCATGACCTACCAAGTCTTTGAAAGGGAGGAGAAGCAATCTAAGGAAGGAGAAGTCCGATTACCTCCAGTACCACCGATGGTAGAAGGAGCACACTCTCTCTACTTTGATGGAGCCTACAAGCGAGCGTCCGACAAAGCAGCTGCAGGCATAGTGGTCTTTGATGACAAAGGGACAAAGGTATTTTTGTTGGGCCAATTGTTAGATTCACATTCTAACAATGAAGCTGAGTATGTAGCACTAACCAAGGGTCTACAATGGTGCGTCTCGCAAGGTGTACAACGCCTTAATGTATTTGGGGATGCTCTACTTCTGGTAAGGCAAGTAAATGGAGCATGGACATGCAAGAATCCTAGTTTAAGGACTCACTTAAGTGGTGTAAAAACCTTGTTGTGTAAGTTTGAAGAAGTTCAAATACACCATATCCCAAGCTCAAAACCAAGAAGCAGATGCCCTAGCAAGTGAAAGACTACAGGAAGTGGTGGTTGGAGCAATAAAACTAAAGCTCCCTCTATTTCAAGGAAGTGATTCCTTGCCTGACATCATGCTTTTTTGAAAACAGGGAATGCCCATCAGATTTAACAAAGGGACAGAAGCAATGGCTGATGCGGAAGGCCACAAGGTATTGACTCATCAATGACGGTTTGTACTGTAAAGGTAAGGACCAAATACTCAGGAAGGTCCCTCTCTCTCAGAAAATCAAAGGAGTAATTGCTAGCTGTCACGACGGGGTTTGTGGTGGTCACTTTGCCCTAGACATAACAAGTAGAAAAATCTTGCAGGCAAGCTTCATATGGCCTAGCCTCAACCGTGATGTACACCATTGGTGCAAAACGTGTAAGTTGTGTCAAAAGGCCAGCACTAGGTCACTTATGCCTGAACCACAGACACCTATTCTCTCATATGGCCCATTTGAAAAATGGGGTATCGATGCCATTGGGCCATTACCTAGGGCCAACTCAGGAAAATTCTACATTATCATGGGGGTCGACTACATGACTAGATGGGCAGAGGCTACAGCCACCACTAGAATCACAGCGGTAGAGGTAGCCAAATTTATCTACGAGCACATATGCTGTAGGTTTGGCACACCTTTAGAGATCATCTCTGATAGAGGGCCAGGTTTCAGAGCAGACTTGGTAGGAGAATTAATGCAAACTGGACATTACAAGGAGGCACTCTTCACCATATTACCCTCAATGTAATGGCCTAGTTGAAAAGGTAAATGGAATGGTTTCTAAAATTATTACCAAGCAGGTAAACAATCATCCTGGAGACTGGGATAAGTATCTACTACCAGCTTTATGGGCCTATAGAACTTCATTTCGTACATCCTTGGGATTCACACCATATCATCTAGTATTTGGTAAGGAAGCAATCTTGCCCATTGAAGTGCAACTACAAAGTCTCAGAGTAATGGCAAGCCAACTTCAACAGCCCAACATGCATTTGAGAGATCACATCATCAACATGGAAAGACTGCATCTGGACAGAGAAGAAGCAATAAATTATTATGCAGCACAAGCAGAGCATAGACGGCTTAGCTTTAACGAGCATCTCCGGAAAAAAGAATTGAAGAAAGGAATGTTGTTGGTGCTCCGCTACGACAATCGCTTCGACACGCGCAAGGATAAGAAACTCCTGCTCCGATGGGAAGGCCCTTTCATCATCAAAAAAAAGTATGCCAATGGAAGCTACCAGCTTATGGAGGCTGATGGAAAACTTCATAAAACCAGGGTAATTGGTTGGCGACTTAAACCTTATTTTCTTCGATTTGACCAGGCTCCACCAATTGACATTCCAGATGAGGACACACCATCAGCCGCCACCTCCGACGATAATGATCAAACAGATGAGCTAGAGACATGAATGCCTCTAGCCAAAAGGGGAGGGCTAATGATGGGGGCTTTTCACAAGCCAAGCTCCCATACCCCTCTTCTCTCGTCCCCACCCCATGAAAACCCCCTCTTAGGGAGGGAGTGATAAAAGGCATTGGAAAAAGTAAGAAAAAAATAAAGTATGATTATCTAAATATATAAGAAAGGTAAAATAGGCCACCTCATGCCTGCGGGGTAGCCCATCCCCACCTTGCCTCCTTTTTCTTCACTGTTGCCCCGCCGTGTGTCCCTTTTCCTCTCCTCCACTCAAAAGGTCAACCCCCTCTCTCTTCCCCTTGTCCTTTTTCCTTTCTCTCTCCCCTCAAGCTACCCCACCTCTCACCAATAATGCATTATAACTCACCAATAATGCACCCTAACTCACATGCAACTTACCCTATCTTCCAAAATAGTATACCCCACCCCCTCTTTCTCTCTCCTATCATATCCCATGACCCAAATACCCCCCCTCTCTCTCTAAAGGGCGCCATGTCTCTTGTCTTGTAGCTAAATAACCTCCCCCACACTCACACACACTCAGTTTCACTAAAAAAAGTGCCCACAGACCCATCCCCACCCGGTGGTTACCTGATTTTTCTTGTGTTCACACACATCTGCACACAAATTCACCTCTGAACACACTCCCCTCTCTCCCCTCTTGTAATTACTTTATTCTCCATGTCACCTCTCACTTTTTTTCATCCACCCATCTCTCTCTCTTAGTCTCTCTCTCATGAGACTGCTGTTCTGGCATATATACACACAGCCAGACAAGTGGGGCCCACAGTCACATGGCCTATGTAGATAATGATTTCTTCATTTCTAAATTCTAGAATTTCTCCCCCCTCCTCCCCTATATAAAGAGGGGTCACCATCACACTAAATACACACACAACATCACCAAAGAACACACTATGCATTGTGTGTGCCTAGTGCACACACACACACACACACACACCATCACCATCACCGCAATCACCATGCTTGTCTTGAGCATGACCTCTACACCCTTGGCTATGGAAGATGAAGGGCAACTAAATGAAGGATGATGGCCATAACCCTCGTGCGAGTCTTCGCCATCAACTCCCACCTATCCGCCATGTGCTCTACCACTCTCTCCCTTCTCATTCCCCTACCCTATGCTCCCCATTTCATCGCCTTATTCTCTAAATAAAGCTTGAGGTTTTGTGAGTATGTTTTCTTGCAATGTTTTGCCCATGTGAGGGTGTGCGGAATTGCCACCTAATCTTGTGTTTGGAGTGAGCTTGTGTATGTGTGAAGGGTGTGCGGATTCGCCATCCTTTTGTGATGCCTAAGTACTAAGCCGCTATACCCCCTCCCTCACTCTCTCTCTCTCTCTCTCTCTCTCTCTCACTTGATCTCATTCCCTTTCCTCTTCATCATTACTCCCAAGCATCCATCTCTCTTGGATGAAAACTTTGTTATGGTGGTGTGTTGTTTGCGTCCTAGCCGTTGAAGCTAGAAGCTAGGTGGTGCCTGTTTTGCTTTACCATGACAGGCTCGAGGCGCTCCATTCGGTCCCCGGTGTTTTAGAGTCCGTCGAGGGTTCGGGGTTCGCTTTTCTCCTGTCAAGGCCAAGGGATTCTCTCACGTGCGCTGTGGCAAACCGCCAGCAAATCATATGTCTCTCTCCCTCCACTATGACTGCGTACAGTCCTGGATATTGCCGAAGCTCTACAGCAGCTACCCGACCACGTCATCCATCCTCAGCTTTTATTTTACTTCATTTTATTTTGTATCGAAACATTGTATAGAATCCATAAAATTCTATGAGTTCCCATCCCCCTTGTAAAGACGGTTCATATAACATTTCATTTCATTTCTCGCTCTCCCCCTCGTCTACTGCATCTACAGAAACGGACATAGAGGACGCTCTTCCGTGACCACAACAATACTTTCTCAGTCGACGCCCAATGTAGAGCATCCTCGAGCATTGACGTTGATGCTAATGACCATTTGTTTTTTTTTTCATTCTTTTATTGTACTTTGTTTTATTTTATACCTATCCATTGTATTAGGATCCATAATGAATGTATCAATTGTTCTCATGGGATTTTTGCAGACGGTTAATCTATTAACGACGTAGTGGTGTCCTTCGTACAAATATGTGCTTGTATCTTTGATCGTCAACTCGGCGTCCTGTTGTGGCATCTTTTAGGCGTGGTCGCATAAACTAATTAAAAAAAAAAACCAAAAAAAAAAACACACAACACGATATTGAACTGTAGCAAACCATTATTACAATTTTGGCTAGGTAGTGATAAGCTCCTCATTACTGGTTTTTGGATGATGTAGTTTCCCTTCTTGCCACATGTAGTCAACAAGGAACACATTTAAATTTTTGCACTTCTTGGCCCAAAATAAGGCAAAGAATCGTCTGATATTGCTGATAGGTCCTTTTTTTTGTTTTATAAATAGTCTAAATTATCTACATACGTACAATTTGTAAACCTTGAAAAGGGGAGACCCTTGTCGCTTCAACCAAGTGAGATACCTCGTGCTAATTGTCCAAAACCACCCCATTTTATTGTTTAATTTCAACCAATGCAAGGAGTGCATGATCTTGGTGTTGTACTTTTGGTATTCTTCTTAAGCTCACTCTTAGCCTAGACTCTAGTTATGACTAGGCAGACTCTGGTCACTCTTAGCCGAGACTCTGGTTACGACTATGCAGACCCCTACCATTCGGAGTGAGTGTCACTTGTTAATGAATCTCTACCTTGCACCCCAATTCTAATCATCAACGTACCCTACCTTCATTTCACAAATGGGCCATGTTTTCTCTCGGTTATCACACGTATATTGGCACTTTATCCACAATTTTACGATACAATTTTGTTAGTCATTGTGATATATTCATGTTGTATTTAGTGTTTTACAAACATTTGTTGCTACCAGATATCAGAACTGTTGAATAATTTCATTTGCTTTTTAAGTCGATATTATAGTTGATTATTGCGAAATCTCTCCTCACACTACAATACTGATATTTTTTGTGCTTATTTTGTGAAACTTTGAAACTCTCACCAAAAAATGGGCTGCGTATTCTAATAAGGCATCAAAACTTCTTTCTTTAGTTACTTGGACAGGTGCAGGGATGATGTTTGCATCGACTCTACTTATGTGGCCGTACATTTCACTCGTACACTCATTCTTAACAATTTTAAAGATAAATTGGATTGTTGACCTTATGATTTTCAGTATGGTATAACAAATGATGTTTACAAGCTCAAGATTTTAAGTAGTATGAGAGTTACATTGTTAAACACATGAGTTAAAGTAGTACAAGAGCCTCATGATCACCACACATATAGGTACGTACATTTTCATATGCAAAATATTCTCCAACTCCTCATTTGAGATGGGGTGCTCTTGGATATCGAGCCACAGTTTGTAAGTGCTTTGTTAGTAGAACATATTCTAATTTAGTGTCTACTAGGTGGTAAATGTTTTCTTTTTATGCCTTGCTTGGTCCATTGGTCACAAGCACACAGATTCGCCGATTTAGGCAGTGTGTAAATACTCATCTTGGTGCAGATCCGCCGATTTAGGCAGCACATTGATAAATTATAGATCCATGATTTTTAAACAATATCAAATGTAGATTCTCCGATTTAGGCAGCATTAGTGCAGATTCGCCGATCTAGGCATCGCGTCTTATTGGTGTAGATTCGTCGATTTAGGCAACATCGATCACAAAATCATGCTGCAGTGGCTGGCCACCACTGCAACTGGTATGATTTTGTTACCCGGGTACATAATGAAAGTGATTTGGATTTGGACTTATATTGTGGAATTGGAATTGGATTGGGATTTGGTATCTGGTGATTATTATGGCATGTTTATGTGATGAGACTTGACATTATGAGATTGATGATGAGTGTGACAGGTGAGCAAAATGGAGATGAGCTAGGCCTAACCATGCCCTTCTCAACTAACTCATGCACTTGCCGCATAATCTCCTCTTGTTGAGCTTGAGAAACTCTATAAGGAGGTTTGTTAGGTGGTGAACTTCCTGGAAGAAGTTCAATTGCATGGTCATCATTGTCTCATTTAGGAGGTAGTTCAAAAGGGATGTTGTTAATAAATACATCTTGAAACCCCTTGAGAAAATTGGATAACTCTAATTCTTTGTGGTTGCTTTTATTTTCTTTTGCTAAAGCATTAGGTTCATTTTGAAAATCTTTAACAAAAATCATGTACACAAAAATAGAGCTCTTTATTGACTTATTGAAAGCTTGTGTTTGTACAATGGGTATGGTGTTACCCATTTGCTTAGCATCTATGTACATATCTTTTCCCTTGAGCCTAAAGTAGATTCTCCTTTCGGGAAATTTAACATTGACAGCTAGGTGATCAAACCATGGTGCCCCTAGGATTACATCCTCATGCTTGACAGGAGAGATAAAGAAGTCCTCTTTGTCCACATAGCTTTGGACATGGAGCCTCAATTTCCCAATTAAGGGAGTAACTGAAGCTTCTTGCCCCTTGAAAGCACCCTCTGTGGGTAGGACATCTCCCATCTCATAGGTTTGTATGCCTAGCTTGGTGGCCAACTCTATAGATATAAAATTGTGAGTAGAACCAGGGTCAAAGAGAATAAAAGCATCGTGTTCTCTTACCTTTCCCCAAGCATGGCATAGAGGAGATCCTTTGTGGTGAGTTTCCTCCTCTTGGATTTCAACCAAGGTAGCTCTAGGAGGCTCATGGCGGGTGTTCTTTTGGGGACAAGCGCGGTACGCATGCCCTTTTTTGCTGCACTTGAAACACTGGTTATCCTTGCAACAACGCTCAAGCTCTTCAGGGGAGAGTTTTTTTTTGCCTTTGTAAACTCCCTTCTCTTTAGCTTTGTTGGAATTGGCCTTAGGAGACTTTTGGACATTGTCCTTCCCCTTAGGCTCATTGGAACCCTTGTTTTCCGAGGGCTTAGAATTCCTCTTAGCCCCTGTTTGGAAATTGATTCGAGAGGCCACCATAGTATGGTGTATTACCGCCGATATGGTGCATGGCCTTTGGGAGTTGACATACTCCGCCATTTCTTCGGTTAAGCCCGCACAAAATTGTTGCTTTTTCTCTCCAAAATCCAACTTTTCGAAGACAGTGGCTTTGAGTTGTAGGTCCCAAAACTTGTCTACATATTTATGGATGGATTCATAGGGGGAGAGCTTCAAGCTTCGCCATTCAATGAGTACTTTGTCTTTGGCATCGGTGGACAAAAACTGCTTCATAATGGAAGCTCTTAAAGCTTTCCATGTTTGTGGAGCTTCACCGTTGGCCCATAGGCTAGACCACCATTGCCTGGCAGCTTTTGAAAGTGCATAGCTACATGGTGTAGCTTAGAGGACTCCGTGAAGCCCTCATCTCCGAACACCGCATCAAATTGTTGGATAAAGGCCAAGACTTTTTCTGTAGCACCAAAGGTGCCATCGTAGGTAAGGAAAGAGATGCTCTTTCCTCCCTCCTTGAACTTCTTGAGCTTGGACGACCTATGGCATAGGATTTCCTATGGCCTCTTCTTTTTTATGGGTCAAAGGTTGCACCATCACTTTCTTCAGAAGGTGAAGAATTTGAGGAAGATGGAGAAGAGGGTGACCTCTTTCTCGCCTTTTTCTTGCCTTGATCTTCGTTGTCTTCACCATCACTTTCATAAGAGGAAGAGGATGAAGAAGATGGAGAAGAGGGTGTCCTCTTTCTCGCCTTTTTCTTCTCTTGCTTTTTGTCATCCCTCTTTGAATTATGGTGTGGAGAAGTGTGCGATGGTCTTCTCCGTTTTGGAGGGGATGGAGAGCATTTAGCCCGCTATCTTCGTGGAGCCATCTCCATCGAGGTGGCGGGAGACTCACTCATTTCTCGTTCCTTCGGTGAAGGCTCTTGAGTTCTCCTTTGAGAAGGAGATACATCATCAAGAAGTAAATTCTTGAGCCCTTCATATGGATCCTCTTCTTCTTCCCAAATCGGAGAGAGGCCTCTTTTGGAAGTCTCACAAGGAGGCTTCCTAGGTGTTCTGTCATCACGGTGGGGAGCTTGGAGAATCCCATGAGCACGGAGCCGCCGTTACACTTCACTTTGGAGGGATGGATTGCCCATGGCTTGTTGAAGCCTAGAAACAAGATAGTTAACAAGCATCTAGGCATCATTAGTAGCCTGCTCATTAGCAAAATCAAAGTTATCAACATTAATTTCACTCTATTTACTATTGTCATCCATTCTAACAACTTTTAGGTGTAAACTTTTTTGGTGTACTTTGGCACTTCAAGCCCTAGTTGCTACTCCTCTTAACCCCTTTAGAAAAAGCACTCAAGCTATTGTACCCGTGGCTCGAATACCATTAATTGCAAGGAATAGAAGAGAGGGTCGTTCAATACCTAAACAACACCGGCTCTTGTCAAGCTTCTAATAGCTCAATAGTGGTTAAGCCGTAGGCAAGCCCTGTAGGACTCCACTATTAAGACCATAGCTCTCGACATTGATGCCCCATTAACTGCACGAAGGCAGGCGCATTGCAAGGCTGAAAAATCCCTATTCTACTTACTCACATGCAATTAATAATACCAACCATTTATAGCTAGCTTGAGGACCTCCCTTCTTGAGAAATAAAAGAGAAACCTTGTGCTCTGATACCAATGTAGCATTTAATGACCTAGTAACTTGTGTGTAGCGGAAAATAGCATGAACATAGTGAGCATTTCATTAGAATAGATTCCTAATGCGAATAACAAGAGTGCTTGGGTCGAGAGAGCAACAAAAATCACAACACCTTGTTAGATAGCATGAACAATACTTCAAAAGAGAGAGAAATTAAGCTATTGACAACAGTAAAGGACCGGATTTACATGGAGCCGGTCCCCCCTCCAAAAGGCTTTGTATTATGGTTTCTCCCATCAAGAGAGACATTTTACAATACAATTCTTTGTGTTCCTTCAATACTAGCTAGTGCAATGAAGATGGAAACTTCATGCACCAAGCAAAACACTTATCAAACACAACATCAATTCCCTCACGGTCTCAGACCCAAGACCTCACACACCTTCGAAGACGGTGAGAGCTAGCGGGGTATGAGAGTAGATTGAGAGGAAGAAGGAGTATTCTTACGAGAAAGATGTACATATCCTCACATAATCACTCATATTAGCATAGCTTAGCTTAGTAATTATCATGGTAGAGGAGATGAGAATGCATTGAAGCTTCGCTCTTGGTTGGATTTGCATCACAAATCCAAGAGTTGTTGATGTAGGCCTCCCTTCTCACAAGCTTGGAGTAGGTGATAAGCTTTCCATTAAAGCTTGAGAAGAGGGAGATATAGAGTCTTCTTTGCTTCACACATGAGAGTGTGTGAGTGTGTGTGTGATAATTCCTTGCAAAAATCAACCCCATCTCTCTCTTGGTTGACCCCCTTGCTAATTACTCATGCTAGCATCCTATTGACCTCCCTAGGCTTAGCCAATGACAATTAAGCAGCACAAGTGATAAGCCTTCTGACATGTGTCCCCTCTTTCCCCTTTTGTGAGATCTTTAGGTAATTATTTCATCCAAGTAAAATCTCATTGGACCCCTTTGCCTCCTGGCCAATAGGAATCAGGTAAGCCATTGGGCTGCTGAATGCTCATTGGAGACTATCTAATTGTCTTCTAGAGAGCTTAATTCCCATTGTTTCTTTTATTAAGTGTTTTTAAATTAATTAAGCTAGCCTACTTCTCATTGGTCCACCTCCAAGGCCATCCAATAGGATTTGAGTACACCTTGTGGGCATCTGGGCTAGGGAGCTGACATGTGTCCCTCATTCCCTTTGTGTAAAGGGAGCTTGTGTGTGTGTGTGTGTGTGTGTGTGTGTATGTGTGTGTGTGTGTGATCTTCTCTCTCATCCCCTACTTGGAAGGCTCGCCCTCTCCTATGTAGGGATGGATGAAGACTTTTGGGGCACACACAAAGCATCAAATTTCCCTAATGTTTGACCTTTGGACACAACCTTTGAATTTTGGAACCTTAGCATTTTGGAAGTCTTAATGGGCTGAACCTTAGGGTCTTTTAAGCCCATTGTTGCACATAACTCTTTTGCACATGGCCCCCCTTTTGGATCCCTATTTTCCCTCCTTTGGATCCCTCTTGCGGTCGGTCTGCTAACTTAACCAATATTCTAGCTTTTTCTCCCTTGGCACTTCCCCATATTAAATGATTAGTTTAACTGGAGAAAATCATTTAGGAGAATTAGATATTGATTATTATGACACTTTATTTTATTTTTGTACCCAAACATTGTATTAGATCCACCAAGATTGTATCGGTTTGATCTCATAGGCCATTTTGTCCTTTTAAAGACATTTAATATAACATTTCATTTCATCTCTCTCTCTCTCTCTCTCTCTCTCTCTCTCTCTCTCTCTCTCTCTCTCTCTCAGCAAGGCAACGCAGGGCAGTGCAAGGAAAGTGCAAGTAGAGAAGAGAAGACGGGAGCAGGGCAGGGCAGGGAAGGCGCGAGCAGAGCAGAGGAGGCAGAGCAAGACATCCTACACGTAGGTGATCGTACATCCTACGCATAGTTGAGAAGACATCCTACGTTAGGAGGTTTTTTCTTTTGAGATGAAGCACCCTTGGCATGAAAAAGTCCACAAAGAAACAATAAAAGCACCTTTTTTAGCGGCATAACCCTCTTTGCCAAAAGCAGCCTTCAAACCACCCATTTCATTTCTGAGTCCTCTAACGTTTGCATGAGGCATCCACCTACAAAGAGGGATAGAATGACACTCATGATAGATAATTAAGCAATTGTATTTGATTCAAAATATCTTGTCCTTTGTTCAGGTAGATCTTTGCTTCATTATTGTCATCTTGACCAAGCTCAGGCCTTACCACAAAAGGCACAATTGCAAGGGCTTGTTCCTAAGGAACAAGCTTAGCTGGAACAAAATCACCACACTAAGTGACACCTTCTGGATTAGGTTGACTTTCTCCATCTTCGCCCAAATCCTCTGTATCTTTAAAACTTGTCTCCACCTCATTACTAACTTCACCCAAAATTTGACTACCTATTGGAATATCCTTCTTTTTTGAGACTCTTGGTCGCTTCATTTGCTTAGATGAACAATATGGACTCACAAGACTGCAAACACCACAAAGCAATCTTTAGATCACAACACTAGAAGCAATCGAATGACTATCATGTTGTCTCCCATCCTTAAAAGATTTAAATTTGGTAGCCAAAAGAATTAAAGTGACTAATTAACATTGAAAAACTACAATCTTAGGGAGGGCATGTCATCGTGCCCTCACTCAAGGATGAAATAGGGAAAGAGAAATTCAAGTCACTGGAAGGGCACCTCAACGTTTCCTCTGAGAAATTTTGATATTTTCCTTTCCATATTTCATCATTGGATGAGGACACGTCGATGTGCCCTCCCTGAGATTAGACTTTCCAATTGTAAATTTATTGTTTGGAGGAGGGCATGTCGGCATGCCCTCCTGAGATTGCTGCAAATTTATTGCTTGGAAGAGGGCACGTCGACGTGCCTTCCTTAGATTGCAATTAGACTTGGTGAAATTCAAGATCGCAATCATGCCTCTCTCTTTTGAACGGTGAGATGCTGCTCATTAAATTCTCATGTCATATTAATGGCTCACAAACATCAGCAACAAGGTTGCATTGTACCTTTGCTAGGCACATAATATTTTCATCACCGTTTACGCTCACACCATCAACCTCTGAATGTAATGAGGCATGTGGGCATATGGCATTGTTATCAACACCATGTGATTTGTCATGTAGGCAACAATTTGGATTTGCCCCTAATACTTGTATGTCTGTCAATAGAATCAATGTTGGTACAACACCTATAAAACTTATGCTTAACCCCCTCGCAGGGCCCCCTCACACCTGGGGGAGGCGGGGGGGGGGGGGGGGGGGGGCTGGCAATGGCGAAGAAACTAGGATTTTTTACTGCGCACACACACACACACACACACACACACACACACACACACAGATCAATTATCGTCCACGAAGGTGAGATATGACCTATGGGACCGAAAACAAAACATTAGAGAGAGGTCTTCGAAGCGAGGGGATTGTGAGATACATCTCAATTAACGACTAAGTGTCCATCAAGGGGAAAATAAAAGGAAGATAAGTTGAATAAAACCTATGGAGAGGAACCCCCCCTCCCCAAAAGAACGAAGTGCCACTCAGAAAAAGACAAAGTTCAACAAAGATGATGCATTGTGTGCAACTAGCAAGGCTAGCACTCAACTGCAAAGTGCGAAAATCATTATGAGAGAATGTGTTTGCATATTGCACATGCTCAAAATAAACATGTAATCCTACCTACCAAATTTGACATTTACTTTCGAGTTAAACATTTTAAGGTGAGACAACCTCTTAAATGGTGGAAAATTAAATCTAAAAACCTTCAAATATACTCAATATGACTCTTATTTGTAGGTTTTCCAAGTTTTGGAAAACAAGGGTGTGCGTTCGGGCACATGCACACATCAAAACGAGCAAATACCTATAAGAGACGACCTCTAAAATTGTGGAAAATAAATCTTAAAACGTTCAAATATACTAAATATGACTCTTATTTGTAGGTTTTCCAAGTTTTAGAAAACACGAGTGTGCGTGCACACGCTTGCCCCATGGGATGTGAATCAAAGAAGGCATTGGGCAAGCAAGATAAAAAAGAACAAAGACCTATAAGTTAAAGACGGCGTGTGACTCTGCTACTCTTAAGCCAATACAAGGCTTAGCATTTGTTCAACCGGTAGTGACAGAGCAGAGAAGGGGGAAGGGGGGGGGGGGGTGCAAAACCAAAAATAATGGTATGACAATGACTGTCATAAACATTTCAATAAAAGAACCACCTGTTTGCTATCTGACAATCTGGCTGAATCAGGCTTCTCTCTGCCCGAATCTTAGCTGATTGCCATGATCACAACTACCTACAACTGTAACCAAGCAATATAAGCATTTCAAACAGAAACGTTGTTCAATCTTTAATAAATATGTGGAATCAATGCACCAACATTTGTTTGCAGATCTCATATATGCACTTTGATTGAAGATATACCTTGCTACTCAAGAAAAAGGTTCGAAATAGAGCCCCACTCTGTCATAGCAACAATAAAGACTTCAAAGAAGCTGACATGAAATTCAGAGTGGTGATTATTCCTCATAGAGTTTCAGGTGCCTCCTCCGCACGCTTACTCACACCCGCAAGAAAACTTTTGGTTTCTATCCCTAAGCTTTGTGTTGCTCCTTCTGAAGGCTTTCTAACACCTACAAGAAATTTGGCTGCTTGAATTCCTAATAAAGCTCTTTCAACCTCATCAGATGGGGTGAGACCTTGGGCAATCATCCGATCTCGCATGGACTGAGCCTCCTCACGATCGTTGCCATCCAGCAATGAAACAATCATTAGCTCATAAGTTGAAACATCAATCTCAACCTCCTCAGCGAGAAGAGCCTTCACCTTATCAACGGAAGTTTCTCTAGCATACACTGAAAAAAGACTAGCGTAAGGTTTGCAATCCGAAACATCGCCTTTATCTTTGAGGTTCTATCAAGAGTTTTTGCCTCCTGAACCAAACCCAGTTTTCCAAACCATCCAATTAGCGTCATAAGAGTCTCCACCCCGGGCCTTATAGCGATGCTTTCTAGCTTTAGCAGCACATCTACCGCCCTTTGAAACTAATTTTTTTTCTCAAAGGCAACAATTAGCATGTTGACTGACTCATCTGGAGGAGAAAATCCTGAATTCATCATATCTTCAATTTTCAGGACAGCAGATGGTAGCAAATTTGAGTGAATATAAGCATTCATAAGAGCTGAGTAGATATCAGGACTCATTTGTGGCCTTAAGAAGGCATCCTCATTCATAATTGAAAACATTTTCAAGGCCTCTACAGCTTTATCTTGTTTCCCATAGCCATTAAGAACCATAAGGTAAGTATCAACAAATCCATGTAGCTTTTCCTCCTCCATTTCTGCTAGCAATGTTTCTCCCTCTTCAGGATTTCCAGTTTCACAGTGAAACTCAATCATCTTATCGCATGCACCAAGATCAGGCATGTAACCCCATTGAACGTATTCCATCGAACATCTCTCTAGCTTTATCAACCCTCTACAGTTTGCAGTTCATATCAAGCAACAAGGTGCATGCTACAAAATCAGGGGAAAAGCCCTTATCCAAAGTACTCATCAACCTGTCTACATCATCATAACGTTCTAAGTTCATGTATTTTACTAGAATTCTTTACAAATCCTGGCTCAGCTGGAACAAAATCACCACATTGAATGACACCTTCTTCACCCAAATCCTCTGTATCTTTAAAACTTGTCTCCACCTCATTACTAACTTCACCCAAAATTTGACTACCTATTGGAATATCCTTCTTTTTTGAGACTATTGGTCGCTTCATTTGCTTAGATGAACGATATGGACTCACAGGACTGCAAACACCACAAAGCAATCTTTAGATCACAACACTACAAGCAATTGAATGACTATCATGATGTCTCCCATCCTAAAAAGATTTAAGTTTGGTAGCCAAAAGAATTAAAATAACTAATTAACATTGGGAAATTACAATCTTAGGGAGGGCATGTTGACGTGCCCTCACTCAAGGATGAAATAGGGAAAGAGAAATTCAAGTCATTGGAAGGACACCTCAACGTTTCCTCTAAGAAATTTTGATATTTTCCTTTCCATATTTCATCATTGGATGAGGGCACGTCGACATGCCCTCCCTGAGATTGGACTTTCCAATTGTAAATTTATTGTTTGGAGGAGGGCATGTTGGCATGCCCTTCCTGAGACTGCTGCAAATTTATTGCTTGGAAGAGGGCACATCGACGTGCCTTCCCTTGAGATTGCAATTAGCCTTGCTGAAATTCAAGATCGCAATCAGGCCTCTCTCTTTTGAATGGTGAGATTCTGCTCATTAAATTCTCACGTCATATTAATGGCTCACAAACATCAGCAACAAGGTTGCATGGTACCTCTGCTAGGCACATATTATTGTCATCACCATTTACGCTCACACCATCAACCTCTGAATGTAATGAAGCATGTGGGCATATGGCATTGTTATCAACACCATGTGATTTGTCATGTAGGCAACAATTTGGATTTGCCCCTGATACTTGTATGTCTGTCAACAGAATCAATGTTGGTACAACACCAATAAAACTTATGCTTAACAACCCCCTCGTAGGGCTACCCCTCACACCTGGGGGAGGCGCACGGTGGGGGGGGGGGGGGGGGGGGGGGGGGGGGGGGGGGACTTTTAATGGCAAAGAAAATAGGATTTTTACTGCACACACACACACACACACACACACAGAGATGGTCTACTAGAAAAATAGGTCACTTTAGTGTCTCAGGAGACTTGAGTGTCCAATTATAGAACTAGTGTTAACCACATCGTATACAACATTTTATCTTTTATGTAGCATTTGAAAATTTTGCTTGAGTGAAGAGTTATGGTTAAAATATACCTTGTTGCCTTTTGCACTCAAGGCAACTTTTTGAACCCCAAGCTCCTTGGAGAGCCATTATATGCATTCATCTGATAGGAAAATCTACTAATACTTGATAAATGTATTTAGATCACCATTATCATTCATGACTGTGAGTTATGAATTACTTTTTATGTATAGGTTAAGAGGAGTACCATATAGAGTTGTAGGTTTGATGTGAGGTTCATATATGTTCTATGCGCTATTTCAAGGTTCTCATGTCCATAAACTTATGTGTTGATGTATGTTTAGCCAACACAAGTTGTATGGATAGTTTTGCACAAAATGGCTTTCTTTTCACATCATGATTGATCATATGAGTCCCGCATGGGTGAAATGACATGGTAAGGTGATAATATATTTTGTAGAGCTAAGCTTGATTCATTTTGGTATGCTATCAATCACTCCCTCTTTTATGTCATGTATGCATCCAAAAATAGGAAAAAAATTGTTTTGCACTTAAGTGTGAAAGTATACTATATGATATCAATCACTCCCTCTTTTATATCATGTGTGCATCCAATAATAGGAAAAGTTGTTTTGCACTCAAATGTGAAGTCATACTATACAACTGGTCAAAGTGATGGGGGTATTTTGTATCATGATTAAGGTTATGTGATGATATTAAATGATGCATGAAACCTCAAAGGATAGCTATGGATATCCCACCTACATGTGTGTACTGCTTTCCATCCTTCTATGTCAAAAACTAGCTCTATGTGCAAGGACAGTGATGTGTGGTTGTGGTGCATCACTTGTATATGGTTAAATTGTCATAAAATCTAATATCTACCTATTCCAAAAGACTTTCTCATATTGAACTGATCATTTAATATGGGAGAGATAAATAGGAAACAAGAGGTAGAATATAAACATATGCTTACAGATCTATCTCAAGAAGGGGCCCATGGTAAAAGGGTTCAAATAAGAGATGGTCTATCAAAGAGCCAGGCTACTAATGGAGCTTAGAAGACCTTAGGGTTAGCTTCATTAAAGACCTCCAAAAGGTTAGTGTTAAAAGTCCTTGACCTAAGTTAGGGTTGAGCTTGAGGTGGGAACCCAGCCCAAGCTCGAGATGCTTGTCCTGATTGAGGTGCTTGATTTAGGTGCTTGAGGTGCTTGAGGTGCTTGACCTGATGCATGACTAAGGTGCTTGAGTTGCTTTGACATGCTTGCTTGCTATGCTTGTGGGAACACCCCCTAGTTCAAGTGCTTAGTCATGCTTGATGACTAAGGTGCTTGCTCATGCAAAGTCAAAAATATCCCTACAAGACCGGGGGTGAGCCCTTTTCCTAGGGGGTAGAGATAGAACACACACACACACACACACACACACAAGGTGAGACCAAGCCTAGAGAGGCAGCAAGGACACATGTCAAGCCCCTACCCATGTTACCTTCATAGGTGCTTGACTCCTATTGGCCAGGCTTAAAAGGGGTCCAATAATAAATTACCACATTTATTTAATTTCTTTTGCATTTATCAAGTCCTCTCTCTCAAAGTGGAAAGAGGGACACTTGTCCCAAGACTACCCTTGTTGCTTGATATGCACTAAGGCTGTGATTGGCCAGGCTTGAGGAGGAGGTCCAATCAAATGCCTAGGAGTGCTAAAAGAGGGGGTCGACCAAGGAAGCATGGGCCTAGATTGCAGGATATACTCACCCACACACACTCTCATTGTGTACATTGCAAGTGCAAGAGCTCCATCTCCTTCTCTAAGCTCCTTGAGAAGTGTGAGCCTAGACTAAGCTTCTTGGCTATGGAGTGCAAATCCAACCAAGACACATGCTTCAAAGATTGAGCTTGCCATCTTCTTCTCATCTTCATCATTATTAAGCTATTAAGCTATGCTAAAGAAGAGTGATGATAATTAAGGGAATAGTTCTTTCTCGTATACTACTTCTTCTTCCTCTTCCCTATCCTCATTCCCTGCTAGCTCTCTCCACCTGTTTGAGGTCTTGGGAGTGAGGGTTGGTCCAACTAATGCGTTCTTCTAAGGTTATGCTATGTTAGTGGTGCATGAAGCTTTCCATCTTCATTTCATCACTTAGGTTGAAAAGAACACAAAGATTGTATTGTAGCAAGTCCCCTTTAATGGGAGAACCTATAATGCAAATGCCTATTGGAGGGGGGGACCGGCTCCACATAAATCCAGTCCTCAACTGTTGTCATGTTCTCTAATTCTCTCTCTCTTGTAGAAGTATTGTTCATGCCTAGTTAATTAATTGTTGTGTTTATGTTGCTACCACTAATGAAGTTCACCCATTATGCTCTCAAGTAATTTCATCAAATACTTTCTCTTAATTCCACTACTCTACAAGCTATTAAGCCATTTCTATTACATTGATATCAGAGCATTTGTTTTATCTTTTCTTGCTTAAGAAGAGAGGTCCTTAAGTAGCCTATAAATGGTTGGTTTTGTTGATTATATTAGGGTAAGTGGGACTGGGATTTAATACCGGTTTTGTTGTAGCCCACTATGTGGGGTATGGTACACACCTCGGGAGCTTTGGATTTAATAATGGAGTCTTTTAAGAGTTCCTACGGCTTTACCATTATTGAGCCATAAGAAGTCTGAAAGGAGCTATCCTCCAGCAACGCTGCTATGTTAGACCCACTCCAGTACTCTCTATAATTAACCGAATTCGAGCCGTGGGTATAGATACTTAAGAGCCAAAATTTTCAAAGGCTAAGAGGAGTAGCAACTGAAGTTTTGAATTGCCAAAAGGTACATTAAGCAAACATATAAGTTTAATTAACATGGTTGACAATAATCAAGAGAGTAGAATGAACATTGATAGCTTTGATTTTGCACATGAAGGTGTTAATGATAATGCCCCCATGTTTGTTAACTACCTTGTTACTAGGTTGCAGCAAGCCATGGGTAACCCTACCTTGCAAGCCGAAGTTACCCAACAACTTCGTGCTTATGGGATAACCCTTCCTCTTCAACAGGAGAGAGAACTTAGGAGGCCTCTTGATGAGACTCCCAAAAGAAGACTCTCTCCCATTCGAGAGGAGGAATCCAAGGAACGAGAGAAAGCACTGAATCCCTAAGTTCATCTGAAGATGTGGCTCCAAGAAGACGGTGGTCTAGGCGATCGCCAACACCTCCCAAGAGGAAATCTTCAAACCATAGTCCGTCCCCTTGGCACTCCAAATGGGAAGAGAGGAAACCAAGGAAGAAAAGGGCAAGGAAGAGGTCACCCTCTTCTCCTTCTTCTTCACCTTTCTCCTCTTCTGATGAAAGTTATGGTTATTCTCCTAGAGAATACAAGAGGGGAGGACATCGCAAATCTTACCTTGCCTGGCGAAGGTCACAAAAGCTAAAGAAGTTCAAGGAGGGAGGAAAGAGTATCTCTTTCTTCACCTATGATGGCACCTTTGGTGCTACCGACAAAGTGTTGGCCTTCATCCAGCAATTTGATGCAGCTTTTGGAGACGAGGGCTTCCACAGAGTCCTCCAAGCTACACCATGTAGCTATGCACTTCCAAAAATCAGCTCGTCAATGGTGGGCTAGCCTTCGTGGAAATGGTGAAGCTTCAAAGACATGGAAAACTCTACGAGTTTCCATCATGAAGCAATTTCTTGCAAGCGATGCAAAGGACAAAGTGCTGACTGAATGGCGTAGCCTAAAGCTCCTCTCTCATGAGTCTATTCACAAATATGTAGACAAGTTTTGGGATTTACATCTCAAGGCTACTGTCTTTCAAAAGATAGACTTTGCGGAGCAAAAGCAACAATTCTGTGATGGACTACCGAAGAGATGGCTGAATATGTCAACTCCCAACAGCCCGGTTCTATCCCGAAGTAATCCACCATACCATGGTTTCTTTGCGCATCAATTTCCAACAAGGGGCTAGATGTAATGTCAAGCCCATGGAAAATAAAGAGCGAAATGAAGCAAGAGGGAAGAGCAATGCTCAATGCTCTTCCCAAGGCAACTCCAACAACAACAACAACAACAATCGGTCCAAGGAGAAGGAAGTGTATAAAGGTAAAAACAAACTCTCGCCTAAAGATCTTGAAGCTTTTCGCAAGGACCACAAATGCTTTAAGTGTGGCGAGCAAGGACATACCTACCATTTTTGCCCCAAAAGAAATACTCCTGATGGGACTCCTAGAGCTTCCGCCATCGAATCTCTAAAAGAGGATGTTCATTGCAAAGGAACAACTCCCTCCTATGCATGGGGAAAGATAAGAGAGCATGATGCCTTCATCTTGTTTGACCTTGGCTCTACTCACAACTTCATATCAACAGAGTTGGCCACCAAGTTGGGCATTCAAGCTTTTGAGATGGGAGATATTGTAACGGCCGACGCAGCTTTCAAGGGACAACAAGCCTCTTACCATGATAGCATACCAAAATGAATCAAGCTTAGCTCTACAAAATATATTATCACCTTTCCGTTTTTTTTCTTTCTTCTTTTTGTTCTCCCTTTTGTGTGTGGACTATCGTGCCCTAAACCATCTCACTATCAAAAACAAATTCCCCATCCCCTCGGGTAGAAGATCTGTTTGATAAACTACAAGGCTCTACCTACTTCAGTAGGATTGACCTTAAAAGTGGCTATCATCAAATAAGGATAGTGAATGAAGATATCCTAAAGATCGCGTTTCGTACAACGTTCGATCTTTTATGAAGATCTAGTCATGCCTTTTGGCTTGACCAACGCACCAGCCACGTTTAATCGTCTAATGGAGAAGATCTTTAGACCTTATCGTAAATTCACTGGAGTGTTCTTTGATGATATTATCATCTACTCCAAGTCTTTGGAGGAACATAAGCAACATCTCCAAGTGATTTTTCAAGCGCTAAGGGAGAATAAGCTTTTCCTCAATCAAAAGAAAAGCAAATTTTTCCTCCAAGAGATTCAATACTTAGGTCATATTATCTCTCAAGATGGTATCCGAATGGATCCATCAAAGTTAGAGGTAATAAAAGCATGGCCTAATCCAAGGAATCTACATGAGATAAGAAGATTTATAGGTATGTGTGCATACTATAGACTCTTCATAGCAAGATTCTCTCAAATGGCAGGACCACTACATGACTTAACAAAGAAACATTAAGTATTCATGGACTGCTAAGGAGCAAAATGCTTTTGACAAGCTCAAAGAGACAATGCCTATCTATTGTTTTTTATGGTTCTTACAGGAAAGCACATGGTGAAGCTTCAGGAGGTGTTGTAATTTATGATCCTCAAGGTGCTTTGGTAATTAAAAGGAGTATAAAGCTTATGGCACAAAGCAACAATGAAGCTGAGTATGCTACTTTGGAGAAGGGACTCAACCGTTGCCTTGAGCTTGGCATCCATCATGTAAGGGTAAGAGGTGATGCTCTTTTGGTGGTCAATTAAGAGAGGAAGAACAAGCATTGTATGCAAAGGAACATAGGTGTTTCATTGCCACGTAGTAGGTCACATGAAAAGGGGAGTGTCCTAAGAAGGAATCTAACAAGGAAACCTCGGTCCTCTACTGCGTCGACTTTTGATGCTACCCCTCAAGTGAATGCTATGAGTGTGGGAGAGCAAGAAGCTAAGCAGGAGGGGATTTTTGAAGATGATGAACTCATAAAATGTTATGGAGATGTGACTGGTTCAAGGGTCATTGTGTTGTTTGATTCTAGAAGTTCTCATGATGTCATAAGTGAATCTCTTGTGAAACGTGCACGTCTTCAAACTTCTCCTATTCCCACCCTCCTGGTGCAGGGGTTCTCTGAATGCATGGATGCTTTGATTTTTCAAGAATGTGATGATGTCAAGTTGATCATTCAACAAACCCAATTTACTCGTCGTTTTGTAGTCTCTAAACTTGCAGGATGTGACATTATTTTGGGCATTAAATGGTTTCGTATGTTCAAGCCCATTATCGATTGGGAGAAGCTCATGTTTCAATCAAAGATAATGTGTTGCAGCCATTCCTCGTTCGAGGCTAGAACAGTATTCCCTCTCTCCCTCTCATCTCGCATGTCCAAGATTATAGGGAATTGCGTCAAAGAGCCCAAGAGGCGGTCATCTATGCCAAGCCCACATCAAGGAACTCGGGTATTCCTAAGAGGTATAGTGAAGGGTTTGTCAAAGTCAATTCTGTGTTTTCCCAGGATCATCATTCCCCTACTCACCATCCCCATCGACCTATGGACATTGTCTCCGACCAATTGCATGACGAGGAATATGTAGGTAAATTTTTTTCTCGGTCGGATAAAGAGAAGCCAAAACCAAGTGATGTCTTGTTTAGAAGGCTTCACCCTCCCAAGGTATGGTCTTTTGGGTTACCAGTTCTCTTTGTTCGTAAGAAACGAAACTCATTTCAGTTTTGTGTGCATTTCAGGGCACTCAAGACACGGATGGTCAAATTCTAGAAGCCGAGACCTCACATGGCCATTCCTTTGGAGCGTCTACAAGAGGCACATCGCGTTTCCAAAGCGGACTTGTCAAGTTGCAACCACAAGGGTGGCCTTTCAAGGAGCAATCCAACAGAAGAACCACCAGAGATTGTTGTCACCAAGTCGAAGTGTTTTTGAATGCTTCCCATTCAACTTGGCAATAAGAAGGAAGCGCAGCAACATTTCCTCAAATTCAAGGATCGAGGGACACATGCAGATGCTTGGGTGAACAAGGACTTGCTCATCCACTATCCAGATTTGCTAACCTCATACAAGGAGGCCATGCAGATCGGTACCCGTACCTCACCTTAAGCAGAAGGGGATGTCACGTGCACATGGCTCTGTGTGCCACGTGGTTATGCTTCATTGACTTCCATAGCCAATTTTCCTTCTTCCTAGATAGAAGTGTCTAGAATCCTAGGAGGATTAGTACCGGCAATTTTGTGAGCCTGTTCACAGGACCTGCATGTCCGAACAAGTCCATTAGATTAGGTTTTTTTGTTTTGGAACCCTCTTGCTTAAATGGTTTGTATACGCGTTTTGACAGGTGTTATTACACTACGATGGGAATCTTGCATGACGTGATGTAGTTTTAGGTTAGAGGAATCCAACGAGCCATTCCCCGTGTCGATCGAATTCCTAGGTGGCGGTGTGCAACAAGTGTCCCTAATCTAGAACCCCCCAACCCAATTTTAATAAATCAATTTATTGATTTATTTGTTGGAAAAGTTGGTGGACAACTCTTTTGTTTACCATAAAAACACAATCTTCACAGAACTCTAAGTCCACTTCTTTCAAACCTGATAGAAGCTTCTTTCTCTGAATTCCTTTGGCACTCATATGCCTAAGCCGATAATGCCACACCGCACTGTCAACTTCTGTAGTTGCTGCACAAGCTGAAGGTTGTGTGCTAACAGTACACAAGTAAGTGTACCGACCTTTTCTCCTTTGGCAACCACCAAAGATCCCTTTGAGATCTTCCACCGTTTGTTTCCGAATGCGATGTTGTGACCTTCATCGTCCAATTGTCCTGTAGAGATCAAATTTTTGAGAAAGAAGAGAAGAACATGCCTATCATCTTTAAGCTTCTTCCAATCATTTTCGTTAGTAGTTTTGACAGAAACTGTACCTTTGTCGACAATCCCAAGTATGCATACCCAAAATTACCTTTGGTGTAATCTTGGAAATGTTGCTTGTGTGGTGTTGCATGGAATGAAGCCCCAGAATCTACTATCCAGGAATTAGACACATTGTCTAATGAGATAATTAGAGCATCTTGCTCTACTTTACCTTCCACATTGGCCTCCGATGTTGGTGAGGCGGTCCGGGGCGGGCAACAAGAAAGGCGACCTCTAAACACCCCTCAAGGCTCCCGTGCTGCTCAACTGGGGCTGGGCAACCACAAGCACAACAAAACAACAAACCCACAGCCAAACCCAAACAAGATAGGGGCACCACCTAGTTATGGTATGCGAACTAGGACGCAAGAGAGATTTTGGTACAACAAGAAGATGCACCACACACACACACAAGCAACCTCACACCAAGACACACACAAAATGGACCAGAGAGAGCTAGAGCAAAGGGAAGAGAGAGAGAAAAGGATCTTGCGTAATACCTTATTTGTGACTTGCAAATGGAGATGGTTTGTTATGATGCTATCGTAGAGCTTGTACAAAAACTCACTCAATGCTTAGTGATTGCTAAACATTGCCAAAACACACACACACTATCTTAGGGTGTGGGAGACCTCTCACCACAATACCCTCTTACAATGGACACAAAATTGGCAATGAAACACACTAAAACACTTCCTAAAATCAAGATCAACCGATAAAAACTCAAAATACACAAGTCACCTTGAATTCACCAAACCGTATTGCACAAATGGAAGGACGAAGATTTGAACGTCGAATCACGCCTTTGATGCACCAAACCTCAATTTATTGATGATGAAGGAGCATATACAATAGTGGTTTTGAGATTTGTGGAATCACGCTCTCTCACTTGCAATGTGTAGCTTGAAGGCTTCTCTCACACCAAGAGTGAAGCTCACAAGTGGTTGCTACACCTAAGTCTCTCCTCACGCATAGAGTGTCGGGGTGCTATGTGAGATGTTGGAGGTTGTTTTACAAGAAGGAGAGGGGCCTATTTATAGGTTGGAGACCCCTCATAAAGATTATTGGAAATCCTAATTTACAAGCTAACAAATCAGGATTATGATTTTTTTGAATATCAAAACATTGCGGGCCTTCTTTGTCTGCTTGAGTCATGGGTGTGGGCTCAAAAGAGAGCATTATTGATGGTAGATAAGGTGAAAGTAAGTAAGGAGAGAGAGAGAGAGAGAGGAAGAGAGAGAGAGAGAGAGAGAGTTACTATACACATGTTGAGGTGAGGTGTCTTTTATGGTTAGGTCAATGCTATTTTGTGTTAGTATGTTAGTCGTTAGTAATCACTAGAAAGTTAATGTTACATTTACAATGGGTAGAGTGAGTTGATTTGATGAAGGAAGAGGGGTGAATTAAAAGAGAATCATTGGGATGGTGAGCTTTGAAGAAGCTTGAACTCACCCTTGTGTAGATTGTGAAAAAAATGACCGCTGGTCTTTTCTTCTTCTTCGCTTCTTTACACCGCCGCCACGGTTGACCACCACGATGAAAAGAGGATTTGTTGATGAAAAATCCTCAATTTTCAGAAGTTATCATGGTTAAGATGCTGAATTTTAGATATTTTTAGGAGAGGTAAATGAAATTGTAACATAGAAGCAATAGAGAGAGACATGGAGAGGGTGTATGTATGTAGAGGTTCATAAAAGAACTATAGGGATGAGAGAGAAGGGTAATGGTGAAGAGGGTGGAGAAGCCATGAAAATTGCAGGTTTGAGTGAGGAAAGGAGAGGGAGGGATGTGTAAGAGTGAGTAGGTGTGTGGAAGGGTGAGAGAAGACTATGGGCTACTTGTGAGAAAAGTGGGCAGATTGGGGTCCACTCAAAAAATCATATCTCACCGTTGGTAGCTCCAAAAATCATGAAAAAATTTGAGGTGATTATTCAGAGCGTGGGCTACATTTTCTCTTTTGACCACTACTCCAAATTCGGAGTGGAGATAGGTGCCAAAATTCTCACCAAAAAGCCTGTTTTTTATGCCTGCAAAAGTCTTTTAGTGGCCCCCTCCTTTGTTGAATTTGTACAATGCATCCAAGAGTGAGCCCCTCCTTTGTCATATTATAAAACAAAGCATCCAAGTTGCCCTTGACCCATGCATGGGGAGGATTATTGGTGAATAAAGAAATATATACATGGTGGGACTAGTGTATGGACTATTCATGGACTTTAGCTCAATGAGCACATGGTGTTAGAATAATGAGTAAAAATAATAATAAAAATATGGAGGAGTTATGGATATGGAAAGATATTGGAATCATATGATATGGTCCCTCCTTGAATTATTTTGGGTGAAAGAAGAAAAGGTATGCAAGTAAATAATATAATAAAAGTAACCAATGAGTAGAAATCAATTTTTTTGTTTTCACGAGGGTGAGGGTGAAAATATGGGAGTGATTTGTATAAAGGAAAAATATGAGGTTAGAGTATGTACAATATTGGCAAAAAATATAATTATTGTGTAAGAGAATGAAAGAAGGTGTACATAGGTTTATATAAAACACACACCTAAGTAGAATATTTAAATAAAATCAAAATAATTATAAAAAATCCCTATATTTAGGCCATATATACAATGAAATATTTACACACAAAGAGGCCATAATATACGGTTTTTTTTTTTTTTGGCTCAACTAGCCCAGTGACTAGCTAGCTGAGGGTTTTAAGAAGATATGGGAAAAGCCCCTAACTCACACACGCCTATGTACAGTGAAATGGTAGGGATAGCCATAGCGTTTGGGTGAATTGGTAGTGTGGAGTAACTTACTATGGCAATTATGGAGAGCCGAAAAATGGCTATCATTGGCTTGTTGTCTTGAGACTATGTCTCCTTCTTCTTCTTGGACCAGCAATCCTTCTTGACATGGCCCTTCTTGCTGCAGTTCCAACATTCAAGAACTGACTTTGTGTGTGACTTGCTCCGCCTTGAGCAATCACGACCCTTTTGGTTTTTGAACCTCTCCTTAGGCCTTCCTCTTGTTTCCACTGATAGTGCAGCACTTGATGATTCTCCTGTGCTTCTCCTTCGCATTTCCTCGCTTAGGAGAACACCCACAACATCATCAAACTTAAGAGTATTTGTGCCAAAGATAGAATTACTTATAGCCATCACAAGGCTGTCCTAACTATCCGGTAGAGATGATAGTATAAGGAGAGCTCGCACTTCATCATCGAAATTTATTTTCACCGATCGAAGTTGACTTATGTTTGTGTCAAAGTAATTTAGGTGTTCTGCAATTGAACCATTCTCTGCCATCTTTAGATTGAACAAGCGCTTCATAAGAAATACCTTATTGGATGCCGATGGTTTCTTGTAGAAGTCGTCAAGTGACTTCATCAAGTCCTCCATGGTCTTCATCTCCAAAATGTTGAAGGCCACCGTTGACGCCAAGCTTAACCTGATTGTTCCTAGTGCCTTTCGATCAAGGACAATCCATGCTTCATCTGCCATTGTTGCGGGCTTCTTCGCAAGACCGCCTAGTGGCAAATAGAGGTCCTTCTGGTAGAGATAGTCTTCAATCTGCATCTTCCAATGTTGGTAGTTTTTGCCGTTGAACTTCTCAATCTTGAGCTTCCCTTCCTCCGCCATAACTCCCACTCAATTCAAGGAATCCTTTCCTTGAGATACTTTAGCTACGAGCAAACCTTGCTCTGATACCAGTTGTTGGGAAATAAGACGTAGCTAAATAGATATTTGAGTAGATTACTTAATCTATCTCTTTATAAATACCAACCTTATCTATCTACTCTATACCGAATCTCTATCTCTACCTTCTCTCTATCCCCACAAGGGAGTATTAGCCTTCATGGTTTAAAATTGATCCTTGTTTGTGAAGAGGTGAGAACATCTATGAAACACACAAGAGATTATAGAGTAGAGAGAGAGAGAGAGAGAGAGAGAGAGAGAGAGAGAGAGAGTACACACGATATACGTGGTTGACCCAATGTGGGCTACGTCCACGGGAAAGCAGCCACTCAATGGATTTAATACTTCAAAACAAGAAGTAGTTTACAAAGGGATTATACCCTTAATAGAGCTCCCACCTTGCTTCACTCTCACCACCTCACACTCACCTTGTTGCATCAACTTCACACTATCTAATGTGTCTAGAAATGGCCTCCTTTTATAGGCCAAAAGGGCTACCCTCTTTCATGAGAGGCAGCCATGTGTAGCCGCCCTTGTGTAGATAAGTTCAAATCGGACCCTCCAATCCGCGCATGTGTGGCCACCCTTGAGAAGACAAGTCTGCTTTTGAATTCGGCCACCCGCCACCGGCCATTGACTACTGACCAACCGGCCAATCGATGGATCGTTTTCTGATCACTTTCTGGCCACCGTCCGGCCATAATATTTCGGGGAAAAGGAATATTCCGGCGAAGGAAAAAAAAGTCTCGGGGCCTGATTTTTTATCGTGAAAATTTTGGTTTCAAGCGAGTGATTTTCCTTCACGCACGATGGCTTCTCCTCATAATGGGGGCCTTACAAATGTGCACTTTTACCACAAAAAATTACAAGAGGTAAATCAAGCTCCATACTTAACATAACTTGTACCCAGCCTCAGTCCCAAGACCTCAAAAACCTTCAAAGGTGGAGAGAGATATAGCAAGGAATGAGGAAGAAGAAGTAACATACGAGAAAGAAGTAGAGCATTGAAGCATGGCTCTTGGTTGGATTTGCATTCCATAGCCAAGAGGTGTTGGTGTAGGCTCTCAACTTCTCAAGCTTAGAGAAGGAGATCGAAGCTCTTGCACTTCACACAATGAGAATGTACGTGTGTAAGAGGGTGTGTATCTCCAAGCACACCCCTAGCTTGCCTTGGTCAACCGCTCCTTGTAGCTCAAGCCTTGATTTGATTGGAGCTCCTCAAGCCTAGCCAATCACATGCTTTGTGCATATCAAGCAACAAGGGTAGCATTTGGACAAGTGTCCTCCTTTCCCCTTTGAGAGAGAGGGATTGAATATTCCTAGATAATTAGTTAATCAAACTAAATTCTCATTGGACCCCTTTAAAGCCTATCCAATAGGATTCAATCACACCATGATGGGAACACGGGGAGGAGCTTGACAAGTGCCCTTGTTGCCTCTTGTGGAAGGGGTGACCCTTGAGAGGATATAGGTGATATTCTCTCTCATCCCCTACTTGTAAGGCTCGCCCCCCTCTTTGTAGGCCTTGGTTTGACTTCAAGCTTCTCAAGCATTTTACTCATCAAGCATGACAAGCACTTCAAGATTGGGCAGGGTTCCCACAAGCACCTTAGTCAACAACCACCTTAGTAAACAAGAACCTTAGTTAGCAAGCACGACAAGCACCTCAAGCTTGGTGTTAGACGGGAGAGACTCACACACCCATGAAGTGCATACAAACACTACCTAGATCAACATAATGTCAATCGAGGACACAGATGACACGATAGGCACACGGAGGAAATCTCTTAAGCTTGTCACTATCGCTACTATCCTCATTTGTCAATTGATTTGAGTAGCATTTCCTGATTTTTGATGTAGAAGGAATATGTACAAGAGGATGGTGATAGGTGTCTTTAGATTAGGGTCTAAAACCTGGATGACCAAAGGGAAAAAAACCCGGTGGGAAAAAATGCCTTTGGTATACGCTCTTATCGGAGTTGAGCAGTTGAATGTGAAGTACATGTTCATGAAAGGTGAGTGCTTGGGTGAAACATAGAAAGAGTGTCTGATGCAAGTGCCAATTATGGGACACTCTATATGCATATGAGAAATTTGTCAACAAAAGCATGCAATGTGAAAGAAGGAGATGATGGGTGTTTCGAGGAATAAATGTAGCACATGTGACATCAAAAGATGTCTCAATAGCTTCCACCTTTCCAAGAAGGGTTTTCGATGTAGAAGTTTCTCCACTCGTATCTCACAGTGCTCAGTACGTGAGTGTCTTTTGGACCTTCTCCTTCACTTCACCAGACTTAAGTATAGTAGACTTCGACTCTTTTGCTCACCTATACCAGCATGAGCGACACAACTTAAATATGCTCAACTCTTCCAGCTTGAGCAGTACCTAGAATAGCTAAGACGCTTAGACCACAGAGAATATCACTTGAAGCTTTGGGACTAACACCTCACTCATTTTGTGGCTTAGCTACTCGACTCTGACTTGTATGACTTGTCGGTTGCATATTGACACTGCTTTGTGACAAGTTCTTTGGCTGTTGTAGTGGCTGCTGAGACATACTTCGTGAAAGTTTCATCGTTTTCCTGTACCTTCTTCTCCTTGTAGTGCTCAGGCCTCTCGTCAGTCTTTTCTTCATGTGGATTATGGATTTTTTTTTTCTTAATAATAAACAAAGAAAATCTTAAAACAACTCAACAAAAGAAAAATCATTCAAATAGAAATCTAAATGCTATGTACACTATACACATGTCCCTAGGGGCTCATATATGGATTTTGTCCCCATACTCCTCTGTAACACTATTATGAGGGCATATACTCTAAATTTCGTCAAAACATTATCACAATAAAACGCAAGAATTCAATGCATCTCACAAAACATTGCCCTCTAATAGTCATAATATTAGGTCCGCATTCATAATGCCTCCCCCCTTCCTATTTGGAGTCATCCTTTACGACATGGTATCGCAAAGGGTATGTGTTGTGCTTGGGACATTAAAAGTTGTGCCTATGCAGGCCTTGTAATGTAGCCCTATTATGCATACACAGTCAATGCATGGAAAAGATTTATGTTGTGCAAGATGTGGATATAAGCAATTTTCTTATTGGAATTTGCTGGCGAGGCTTCCTATTCTAAGCAATGTAATGGTCTTTGAAGCTCCTGCATCGTTTCTTGACTGAAGTGACTTGCTCTCTTCTAACTGTACTGTAATCGTAGGAAGAATTGTAAGAATTCAAGCGGGGATGCACTGACAGCAGTTTTGTTGTTCTTGTTTGGGACCCATTTCTTTGCGATTATTGGTTGTTTTGTTGTTAATGCTCGTTTGGGAACCCATAGTTGCCCGTGCTTTGTTTATCTTTGAAGAGACTTCTTTGGGATCCACCTTTTTGTTGTGTGAGTCAACAGTGGTCTTTGCTTCAGCCCTTGTACGCTTGGTTGGGGATAGGATTTAGGCTTTGAAAGTTGATACTGTGGTTGTTTTGGAATCCAAATGAATTCCTGACTTTTTTGTGCTTGAATCAACTTCTTTGAAACCCAAACCTGAGTTGTGAAAGCTTGCGACTTTGTGATATTCTTACCCTTTCGTGCACGCTTTCCTTGTTTTTGTTTTGGTGTTGGATCTTGTGATTTGTCATTAGAGATCTTTGTCTTCTTAATCCATATCTGTTTTTGGCCAATCTGGCTTTTTGGTATCCAGATTTGTCGAGCTTTTCGGCTTTGACTTATTGTCCTGTTCTTTTGACCTGTCATGGTTGTTGCTGAAGGGGTTGGTGATAGTGATGGCCTGAGTTGATGATAGGGGATGTCGTAAGATTCATCACTATCGCTACTATCCTCAACAAGGTTGACTTCTTGTACTTTCCCTTGATTTTTTGGCTGGTATTGGAAAGTTACTGTCTGTTTGCTCGTGGGTGGTAGTTTCTTGGAGAACTTTTCTAGCCCATTGATTAGAGCATTGTTAGCTCGTTGCTCTGGTCGTATTCCTCCTAGCTGAGTCTTTGCATCCTTATTAGGAGCCATGTATGAGGATGATTGTGGTGGCTGTGTCTTCACGGAGGACTTTGGAATCCACTTTTGATGCACTTTATTCGTGTAGCGATGACATTGATTCCCGGGTCGTTGATCTTCTTGAAGCTCGAAGTGTTCTACAGAGTCATAGAACTCGTCGTCTTCTTCATCTTTTGATTCTCCACATTTCTTTGTGTGCTCTTTATTTCAAGAGCTTGTTGATGTCTGTTTCTCTTCGTTTTCCTGGATTACACTCACTGCAAAATAAGGAACGACATCATAGCCATTTTCATCACAAAAATTTGTTTGTGGGAGAATCCTCAACGGCGCACACGTCCAGAGTAGCCAAGATGTGTTCCCATCCCAAAGGCTCTAACACTTCTTCAGGAAATGGTTCTGGGATATAGTCCATATCCTCTATAACACGCTCTAGGATACATTCCTCACGTTTCAAGCTACCACATTGTGAAGCTCCACACATCCACAGTTCTTTAGGCTTACCTAACCAAGCTGGAAGTTCTGATCCTGCTACTGTGGCGAAATCAAACTCCTCAACCGGTGTTCTCGTCACATCCCTATAGCTATGGTCCCTCAAGTTTATCTTTGTTATGGTTCCCATATGTCTCAGGTATATATGGTCATAACCCCAATCTTGGACCATTTTCAATTGTCGCATGAATGGTCTTCCCAGAATGATTTCATAGTTGTTCTTCTTGCCAAAGTCAACAACAGCAAAAGTGTGTTCATATTCAATGCCACAAGAAGTAACAATTACTTTTTCTAGCAGTCCTATGGGCTTTTCCTTGTGTCCGTCTGCAAGCTGCAGGGTCATTCGTGTGGATCTCAAGGCAGGTTTTCCCCATTTTTTCCAAACCTCTTTGGTTGCAATGGCCACACCAGCTCCACTGTCAAGGATTGCCATGGTTTGTACACCATTGAATTCCACAGGAAGGGTGGTGTTTCCATCTTCTCCCTCGTAATACTCGCCTACCTTCTTTAATGGCACTAGCCTAGTATTTAGTTGAGGCATTTCAAGCTCTTTGATGCCTTCCTCAATTTGAGTCATTGGGGTTTTTACACCAAATTTCTCTAGACATTTACCCACATTAGCCCACATGTTTGGTCTTATTCTGAGAAATCGGCTAACACTATTGTACAGGTGACTGGGGTAGATAGAATATCTACTAGCCCCTTTGAATCGATGGCCTTGTTGGGAGACAGTCTCTGTGATGGGACTGCAACCACATCTAACTTGGTCTCGTACTCTCCCATGTAGGATGGTAGTGTTCTTAGCGAATGGGGTTGACTATCCATAGATTGTACAGATCCTTTGTTGCCCCAATACGATCGCACGTCTAGATTCATTTGAGATCCAGTCTCAAATTCCTCTATTGGTGGTAGAAACACTTCTCGTTCATCACCAGTCTTGTCTACTCGTCTTCTTAGGTCATCGGCTTCATTGGCCTCATTGACTTGTTTCCACAATTCGTCAAGACCATCTATCTCTTTACAATCCTCAGGTATAGCTTGGTGAAATCCCTCGAAAGAGTTATCCGTGGTATTCAGTACTATCCTTGGTTCTAATGCTGGGTCTTTGAGGTTTGGTCTGTGCTCATGACTAGAATCTGGCTCTTTTAGTTCCTGGTTTGGTGGGATTATTTGTGTAGGCATGACACGGATCACATCCTCAGGTTTTGCAACTCGTGCTTCTAGTAAAGCTTGGGCTGTTTGAATCATTTTCTTGCACATTTCAAACCTTTGCTTTTCTAGTTCCGTACACGGATATGTCATCCACCTTTGTTCTTGGGTTTGATTGTTTTTGAGCCTCGCATCATAGGCTTTCAAGAGGGCATCTAATGTCTCATTAACCTTCTCTACCAACACAGATCCTCCTGAACTAGCACTTCTCGGTTTCTCATCCGTGGATGGTACTTCTAGAGGTTTAACCATCTGTGTAAGAGAAGGTGCCTCCTTTTCCTCATGTTGTTTTATCTTCTCCGCAGCTTCGATAAGCTTCTCAGCTAGGGATTTTTGCTCTCGTTCCCTGTGTGCTTTCATCCTAGTCTTTCTAGCTTTCCAACTATTTCGTTTGCTCTTGGTTTTCTGACTAGGTGCGTCTGTCTTTGGTCCATCATCTGTCTTTGGACTCGTGTCACTTTCCGTGTTCTTTGTCTCTGGATTCTCATCAGCTTTCTTTTGAGCTTGTGCTCTCGTAACCACTTGAACTGGTACAACATTTTCATTTTCTGAGCTACTAGGGAGTGGAACAATCCCTGATACATTTGTCGTGATTTTCCTGATTTGGTTTGGGTTTTTCGGGCAATCGGGGATCAAGTGAGTGATGCCACACTCAAGACAATAGGCATTTACTTCAGTGATCTCCATATGAGGACATTGTTTGACCAAGTGGTTGTCACGACTTTTGTGAAAATCTGTCTCTGGTTGAGGAGATTCTTTTAGCATTTCCTCTTGGCTATAAGCAAGCTTTGACCTAGATAAGCCGCTATTTGCAATGAATCGCAATGTCCTTTCATCCATTTCATACCTTCTTTCTTTCGACTGAAACCCGGGAGGTGGAGGTTGTACCGGCCTCACCACTCCATGTGTTTCTCTCACCTTTTGTTGCTCCGAAGGGTAGTACCTACTTTGGTTGCTATACCACATTGTAGCTGGTACTGGCATTGGTTTATTTGATGCTTCCATCATTGGCATGTATCTCATGTCTAACGGCATTCTAGCACCTGGCAGCGGAGGTTGTTGTCCTAAGACAAGCTGTGGCCTTAAAACTCCTACTGGTCCTGGCGCATTTCCCGTAATGTATCTAGGTGGAGTAGGTGCTTCTAGTACAAGTTGTACATACCATCCCTAGCATTTTCCATGCTAGTAATAGCACTCTTCCCCTGTATGGTTCGTCCATTTTCTCTCAATTTCACACCACTTCGGCTCTCCCGAATCAAACCTTACAAGAGGAATCAACCTCTTGACCAAGTCATCGATAAGCTTTTCTTGATCAATAGGTGTCGTTGGCTTGGCAATGGACTCACTTATCTGTGAAACACTGTGCTGAGAGGATGTGTCATCTCCTTCACTCTTTAAGTCCTTTTCTTTGTATGCCTCACAGTTATCCACTAGATAAAGAGCTTCTTTGATCAACTCGTTTAGTGTCATCCTCCTTATCATATGCAGATCCTTCTGAAGGCCCGCATGTCTCATTCCTTGGATAAAGATCAGCATCAGTCGTGCTTGCGTAGTTAATTCCGCTCTCGGACAGAGCTTAACATATCTCTTGAGCCGTAATGATGCTTTGCGTACTGATTCATTCTCTTTCTGTTTGAATCTATGGATTTGCGAGACCGTGTTGTGAGCAATGCCATTTGGCGAGAATTCTTCAATAAACTCCTCAAACAGCTCATCTAGGGTCTCAAAATCCCATTTTTCCACCGAGTCGAACCATGTAGCTGCATCATCTTCTAGAGTCAATCCAAATCCGGCAAACTGTGTCGCAAAATCTGAAACTTCCTCTGCTCTAATCACTCTTCTAAAAGCCGCTATGTGATCTCTCGGATCTTTATCTCCGGAGTATTTTCTGTTTACCCATTTCTGGACTTGGGATGGTCTAACTCGTCGATTGTCTACAAGTCTAACCAGAGACTCTCCCAATCCTTCTCTCGTTATTGCTCTTGAAGGGAATCCTGGTGGCTCTCTTCTTGGAATTCCTATAGGAATTCTCGTCTTTGGTGGAGGCATTTGTGGTCCTTCATTGACCAAATATCCACCTCTTTCTAGTACAGTTTGTGGATTTGTGCTTTCTACAACTTTGTATTCTCGTCAATACTTGTCAGCAACTATAGATCTCCATTGACAGTCAACTCCGTATGTGTAGACATATAAGAGCTTGTAATCCGTTATCTCTTCTAGGTATGGATCTGAGCACCTATAAAGATTGACCTCGTTGTCATCAATGTTTCTATATAGTCCTTCACTCTCATGATCCATCATCCAAAGTCTCTCAACAAGATGGGTCTTTATCAATTGCAAGTTTGGAAGATCCATTGTGGGAGGATATTCCTCTATCGTCGAGATCTCCAAGCTTGTGTAAGCTGCGTTTGAATCTAGGGTAGACATGATTTCTAGGCTTAAGATCTTTTTCTTGGTTCAAGTAGACTTAGTCCACTGTGTTCAAGTGCTTTGGTTAGGGAAAAGTCGAAACTATGTCCAAAACCACAACCGTTTCGTCACAATTCTTGTAAATTGTCGCTTTTAGACACCCCTGACTTCCGAATGAATTTTGAGGCCTCAAACGACGTTTTTTTTTTCAAAGTTGAACTAAATGGTTTCCATTGGCATACATTTAGTTCAAATTTTTCTCTAAGATCTGTAGAGCCGCTCTCAGCTACGTTTTGATATAAAACTTTTTCCGATCCGATACCGTTTGTGAAAGTTATGGCCAAAACAGTGAAATGCAGTTTAGAATGGTCAAAATGAGTCCAAATTCAATTTTGAAAAAAGATTTGGGATCTCTGTGACACTGTGAACACTTCTGTGTGGTCAAAAGCACAGTTGGACCGTGAAACTGGCCTGGAGACATCCTATGCGTAGTATGTCTATATGCTCAGAATTTAACAAAATTTGGTCCAGAGACTCCCCTTAAGTCCAGCAACACAATGGTATGCTCAGAATCTCATTTGGATTTAAAAATGGCCTTGAGACATCCTACGCGTAGGATGTCTTTTTGCTCAGAATGACTTGAAATTTTCACCCCAGCTTCTCCTTGATGTGCTGATCACAGTGGTGTGCTCATAGGTTGATTTGGAGTCCTAAATCAAGCTGGAGACATCCTACGCGTAGGATGTCTTTTCGCTCTGTTTCAGCTCAAACTTGCACTGTAGCTTCCCCTTGATGTGCTAAACTCACAGCTATTTTTACTTTTTGATTCTGACACCTATAGGCTGGTCAAATGATCAAGAATCTGTTTCAAAATCCTGATGTCTGTTCTGATGAATTCCTAAGTCAAATCAGCTCCAAATTGGACCAAATTTGACTAGGAGGCTTGCCTAAGGCTATATGACAGCATGGTATGGTCACAATAAAATTTTGGTTTCAGAATTATGCCTTAGACATCCTACGCGTAGGATGTCTAACTGCTCAGAATTACCCCAAATTTGAACCACAGACTCTCCTTAAGGTGCTGATCACTGTGGTATGCTCAAAATTAAGTTTGGAGTGCAAAATCACACATATGTCATACTACGCGTAGGATGTCTTTTTGGCCTGTTTGACCCCATACTTGACCCAAAGCTTCCCCTTGATGTCAGCAACCCAGTGGTATGCTTAGATTTGAGTTTGGATCTCAAAAGACCCAAATTTTACCTGTTCTTGTCTTTTTCAGTCAAAAGTGTTAAAGTCCGCTTTGAACCCAATTTTCTCACCCAAATGAGGTGAAAACTCCCACATGCACTCAAAACATCATGTATAACATGCACATGCAGTCATCCTATGGTTTGGTCTCTAAAATTATGCCTTGGGCACAATTTGGATAGGATGTCTGTCCATTCTCATCTTTTGGTCTTGATCTGTCAAAATTTGGTCAAACTTCCACTTTCCAGGTGAAAATAGGGTAAAATCTACCTTCTAAACACACTGGTAACCTCAGATTTTCAAAATTTCCACCAGATCACCCTGTAGACATCCTACGCGTAGGATGTCTACTGCTTATTTTTTCAGACTGAAGTGTCCCTGATGCTTCCTTATGCTCTCAGCAAGTGCAAGTATGCTTCACAATTGCAAAAACATGCAAAAATCACTCAATTAAGCCTTTGCTAAAATTTTGCGTTTTTTGACTCCGCCTTTTGGCTTTTGGTCAACAAAAATAGGGAAAAACGCCCAAGTCAATATGTTACTAGGGTAAAACCTACCCTCTTAACCCACTGGTGCAGTCAGAATTTTCAAAATTGGTCTCCAGAACCCCCTTGAGACATCCTACGCGTAGGATGTCTATGTTTACAAAATTGCAGGTTTTCTTCATAGAACCCTTGCAAATGCTCTTTTATATGCACAACATCAGTTAGTCATACAAAAATATCCACAAAAGCTTGTTTAATGCATTTTTACCCTCAAAAGCACACTTTTTCGTGATTTCAAATGCAATCAAGCACTTTAGCAAATAATTCAATGATGAATAGCTCTAGATCAGAATCAAATCACTTACCTAAAGCTACTCCTACAAACCATATGGGGTTTTGCATCTATGAGTAGAAAAACGCTTCACTGCCACACACGGACTAGTAAACGCTTTTATCACCTCACAAATCACTCGACCACCAACAACTACTCTAATCCACATATCCTAACTAAACCTATCTAGTCGCAAACCCTCGGCAAGACACACGCTTCCTGGCTATCCACTTGATCGCGGAATATCCTCTTCCGGATCCACTTAAGAAAAACGCTTTTTTTAGCCGAAACTAAATCAAGCAACCATCACACAAGTGTTAGTAGGAAACCTACTTAGGTCCTTGTGTCCCCGGCAGCGGCGCCAATGTTGGACGGGAGAGACTCACACACCCATGAAGTGCATACAAACACTACCTAGATCAACATAATGTCAATCGAGGACACAGATGACACGATAGGCACACGGAGGAAATCTCTTAAGCTTGTCAAGCTGAGACCATCCTACACATACAACACTCAGGAAGGCCAACTAAACCACAATCAAGAACCTCACTGCTCTCAACTACACCACCTAGCCACATACACACATGCGGAAGGTAACTCACCTAATCATGCCAGATTCATACGAAACTTAAGGAACACCATCCCCTCACTAGGATACACCTGTCCATAAGCTTCTACACTCAAAACCCTCACTCTAAACCCATCTGCGGAAAGCGCATAGGATGACAGAGCCGAATTTTGAAAGTGCTCGAAACTGAAATTTATGAGTACCTATGCATAGCTTATGTCGCCACGATTCTATAGACTACTAGCACACAAAAACAGACATCGTTTGATACACTTACGGCCACAAATAGCTAGTAGATACGTCGGCGTGTGCGCTTCGTCTCGCGTGGAATGCTTGGCGTTGTCGCGTAGCTCTCCTCGAGCCTACCGCAATGGTGCAATCGGATCTCCAATGTGTTCAGCGAGCCGGCGTAGCGGAGGATGAAGCTCACACTCACTCTCTTTCTCTCTCACACACAGTAGACGGCAGCGCTAAAACTTTATTATGATTAAAGTCCTTTTACAAAATGACCTAGGTACCTTATATACTAAGGCTACCTTAGGTTTAACCAAAAATGGGGTTGAAAGGGTCAAATGGCTTTGTATTTACAATCTGGAAGTGCCATTGCACCCCGGCTTCTGAAACTAGAATAACTACTCATTACAAATGAAGTTTATAGCCATAATTTGCAGCATTTCATAACTCACAAAAGATAAGACTTTGGTACAAAACTTGAGTTATGTTGTGTTGTTGACCCAGCGGTCAACACTTGGGTAGGGTTCCCACCTCAAGGTTATTCCTACCTTGCCTAAGATCCTAGTAATAACTTTTAACACTAACCTTTGGAGGTCTTGAATGAAGCTAACCCTAAGGTCTTTTGAGCTCCATTATGTGCACATGTCTATATTCTACCTCTTGTTCCCATTCATCTTTGCAATATTAAATGATCAGTTTAATATGAGAAAGTCTTTTTGAAATAGGTAGATATTACATTTTATGACATTACCTCTCTCTTGAAACCATAGTCGTCCTGGACTATGAGGTAGAGAAGATAAAGTCTTAGTCATTAGTCTACATTTCTTAGCGGATAGGCCATCTCATTGGTTCGTTTTAAGATTTGGAAAGGACCATTGTATCTTTTTGATAATTTAGCATAATACTTTTGATAACGCGTAAGATTTTTGCTCGTAGTTTGCCTCAATTGAGCCTTGGGAAACTTGAGTAGGACCCAATCATTTTTCTTGAAGGCTAAGTCCCATCTGTGCTTGTCAATAACAGCTTTTTGCCTTTGTTGGGAGATGGATATAGCCTCAATCTTTTGAAAATATTCTTGTAGGTCTCGGCTATACTCATCAGCGCGAAGATCTTCCCATGTACCTTAAGTAGCAAGGGACTTTTTGGTCTTTCGTCAATGATCTCAAAAGGAGTCTTCCCTGTATATAGTGTTATTGTACGCATACTCTACAAGGGGTAGGTACCTCTCCCATTGGGAACGTTGATCTACTTTGTAACATAGGTCTTGAGTAGATCTAGAATCGTGAGGTTAGCTATTTCACTTTGGCCATCCATTTGTGGGTGATAGACTGAAGAGAAATCTAGCCTTGTAACTAGATTCTCAAAGAGACCCTTCCAAAAATTATTGGTCATTTGAGGATCTCTATCCGACACGATTGATGTTGCAAGCCATGGTGTTTGAAAATTTGGGCTATAAAGAGGTTTGCCATTTGGTGCGCCTTAATAGTCTTTTTGACAAGTATAAAGTGTGTTTGTTGCTAAACCTGTCGACTATTGTCCATATTTGCATATTCCCATGGATAGGCTTGGGTAATCCAAAGATAAAATCCATGGATATACTCTCCCATGGTGAATTAGGGATTGGTAATGGCTGGAGTACCCCAGGTTGCTTCCCTATATCATACTTTGTCTTTTGGCATACGATGCATTTTCAAACATACTCTTGTATGTCTACTTTTATGGTAGGCCAATAGAAGTATGTTTCTACTTCTCAAAGAGTAGGTTGCCCCTCTATGCCCCGCATAGGGAGGAGCATGGGATTCATACATTGTTACTTTGTCATGAAGGGAGTGAGTAACACATAGCCTATTGCCATGGAGAAGGTAACCATCCTGCAAGGTGAATGGTTCTTCTTTCTTCCCTAAGGCAAGGGATGAAATTACATCCTTCAAATCGGGGTCAATAGCATACTCATCTATCATGGAAGATAGATCATTGTCAGTTGCTATGGACACCGCATTTCCCCTTGGTCATCATGATAGTGCATCGGCCACTTGATTGTGCTTGTGAGCAATATGAAAATTGAATTGTGAAAGAAAATTTTCCCACCTCATTTGTTTGTCGGAGAGCTTGGTTTGTGTCATGAAGTACTTAAGACTTTGGTGATCCGTTAGTAGGATCCCCAAAAGATAGTGCTTCCATGTGTCAAGGGCATGTATGACAGATAGCAACTCCTTTTCGTAGATGCCCAATACTCGCTCATCGGAATCGAGTCTTCGACTCTCATATGCTATGGCATGCCCTTCTTGAAGCAAGATTGCTCCAAGGCAATCTCCACAAGCATCACATTGGACCTCACATGGTTTTGAGAGATCCGGCAATGTAAGCACAGGTTGAAAAGTAAATTTTTCTTTAAGTTCTCAAAAGCATTTTGTTCTTTGGCAATCCATATACTTAACATTCTACTTTGTCAAGTCATGTAATGGTCTTGCTATTTGTGAGAATATAGCTATGAAGCATCTATAGTATGCACACATACCAATAAAGCTTTGGAGCTCCTGTAGATTCCTTGCGTTATGCCATCCTTTTATTACCTCTAACTTGGTTGGATCCATACGGATACCATCTTGCGAGATAATGTGACTTAAGTATTGAATCTCTTGAAGGAAAAATTCACTCTTCTTTTGATTAATGACAAGTTTATTCTCCCTCAATGCTTGAAAAATTACCTAGAGATGTTGCTTATGCTCCTCAATAGATTTGGAGTAGATGATGATATCATCGCAGTAAACTTGCGGCAGGGTCTGAAGATTTTCTCCATTAAGCAGTTGAATGTGTCTAGAGAATTTGTCAAGCCAAAAGGCATGACAAGGTATTCATATAAAGACCAACATTGTGTGAATGTGGTCTTTACGATATCTTCATTCACTATCCTTATTTGATGATAGCCACTTTTAAGGTCAATCCTACTAAAGTAGGTCGAGCCTTGTAGCTTATCAAACAGATCTTCTACCCACAGTACAAGAAATATTACTTTGATAGTGATCTGGTTTAGTGCTCTGTCACATTAGCAAAAATATGAACCCCAAAAGGGCCTTGTAAGGATCCCTAATTTTAAGGGATTAAGGCAAAAAAATGTGTGTGATTTAGGAGAGAAGAGCATTCAATGAGGGTTTTCTCATAGGATTTTTTTTGGGTTGTCATAGGATTTTTGTAGGCTGAAATAGAGCCTGGGGGGGTATTAGGTACATTCTCTCTCTACCCAAAAGAGTGGTGGCCTTATGACAATAACTACCCTACCCCTTTCTTTTGCCACATCATCAAGGGCGTCCATAACCCCCGCCCTTTTTCAAGAAAAATTCAAATAAACCTCATTTTTACTCAAAACTTCTCCCCAACCTATATGCATACCCAAAAATCAATTTTTTCTCTCAAAATCTCACTGCTAGACCTGCAAAATGTCAAACTTTCCACCTTTTCTCAGTTCCCTCCAAAATCACTCCCCTCTCTCACACTCCTCTCCCTCTCTCTTCTCTCTTCTATTTTTCATCACAAACTCTTTCTCCTTCCCTCTCCTTGTTGCAGGTCCACTCCATAGCTCTCCACTCCATAGCTCTACTGCAGCTCTCCATCCCATAGCTCTCCTCTCCACTCCGTAGCTCTGCAGCTCTCCATTCCATAGTTGTCCACTCCATAGCTCTCCTCTCCACTCCGTATCTCTGTTGTAGCTCTTCATACCATAGGTCTCTTGCTTGATGCCAACTTTATCCCCCTTTCCATGGAGCTAAGTGACATTACAAACCTCCCATCCGCAGCAAGATCTCCAAGTTCAAAAATGGTGTCTCTGCATGTTCGACTGCCAAAGGACTTCGCACCCTTAAAACGTCAATACTTGTAAATTGCACAACAACACCATGATACATGTCACACCAATGTGGACCTTTGGGTGCATGGTTGCCTCTACCCTAATGATCAATGTGTATTCAACATTCAATAGCCTTGCTTATTCTTACAATATGTAGAGAGGGGAGCAAGGTCTTCTTGGTGGACACTGCAAGTGATTGTTGACTATTGGAGCTAATAGCACACAATGGTCTTTGCATCAATGCCAACTTCTTTCCCATACCACTAGTGGATTGCGCGAAAGGATCATTCATGCAGAGGAGGAAGTGCAAACTGCTAAGCTACACGTGGAAGAGAAAAATGCTAAGATTGCAAAGATTAAAGATAAGATCCTGCATCTTAAAAAGACGCCCTTAGGTGCAAGGAAACATAAGAGGAGTTTCTCATCCATAGAGACTTTAGCCCCCGAAGGCGGTGCTCAAAAAATAAGGGTTACAGCTACAAGGTGCATTTTGCTATGCTCCAATACATACTTTAAATTTCTTCTGTGGTAATGTTTTGTCCCTTCTTCTAGGAATTTTATCCAAGAGCTGTGTGGCCACATCCAAGAGGATCTCATCCATTTGTTGAGTTTGTGCCTCAAGAAATCGGATGTCGTAGCCCGTTTACAAGCACCAAATATAGAACATTCTATTTCCTTGTCAATGAGGAGCCCTCCTTGGAGGAGATGGAGATCCCGCATTTGGCAATGGGTGGGGTGCTGCCAAATAGTAAAGATCCCACGCCCGCCCCTATAGATGTCCAGAGTGAGCAAAGATTGCAAGCCGTCAAATATACCCACTTCTTGGAAGGGGAAATTACAGTGAGAGAGCATATTTCTGGCACCTTCGAGGTGCCCGACCTCAACAATCGTGACCCCAGGTGCAATACCCAAAGTGGAGATCAACCGCCTAAACAACATAATGATTGAAGATGAAGAGTATCTATTCTTGTATGATCTGGAAAAGGCTTTTGGTGAGCGGTTAGATGAGTGCTTAAGCCTTATATGCACAAAGATGGAGTTCCCTCTTGATCCTGCACCAAAACATACAGATGACAAGTTGCTTCCATTAAGGGACTCTGTCAGAGCAGAGTAAAGTCACGAATGAGGAGTTTGTTGCAATAGAAGCAAGATTGTTGCCAACCAAACTCCTATCCGCCCTGACTTGTGGTTCGCACAATCCCCGCACAGTTGATGAGAGCAAATCCTATATCAACCTTGAAGCCACACCAAGTATGGATGATGAGGATAACGCCTCGCATGAAATAAGGCCTCGTTCATGAGAGTAATACTCATCCTTTCTAGTCTTTGTTTCTTCACAATTTGACACTCGTCTAGCTAGAGCACACACGTCAACTTTGATCCTAGCGCTACAAAATGTCAAAATAACATATGAAAAACCATAATTTGGAAAAAAAAACTGACTACGCATTGTTGTAGCCTCATCATTAGATGGTACACCATAAAAATGTACCATTGCCATTTGAAGCTTTCTCAAATCAACAAAAATATTATTTGACATTGAGTAAGGAAATCCCTTGTCCACTCTGTCTGCACCGACGCTTGCATTGGTATGTTTTCTTACTCCTTTTGACCTCTTGGTAAAGGTGGATGAAGACATTATCTCCTCTATGTGCAAATAGCCCCCTATTCGAAAGTACACATCCTAGTTCAAAGCCTTCTTAGCAAGATTGACCTTAAATGGTATAGGAAAAACATTCTCAGTAATTCCTCTTTCCCTTAAAGCATCCTTAAGGAGACCATATAAGGCAACGTAGCCCTTAGTACTAATTCCCACTTCATCACAAGTGGCAATGTTGGACAAGAAAGATTGCCCAATTTTGTGCTTCTTGAAGGAGTCTGCAACTTCCTTTGTCACTTGGAGGAAGTGGTTTGCCTCTTTTGCAATCACCTCAAGCAGGCTAGTCTCTTTGAAAATGCAGTGTCCCCCTTGTGGATGTAGCAAAGCAGGTCACATGGCAACCACAACATGCTGTTGTCTTCAAAGCTCACAACATACTTGAGTATGTGCACATGCATATACTCAATGATGGTGTGAAAAGTGTCATTGTGGAGTTGCATAGGTTTTTGTAAATCGATTGTGCAAGTGAAGAAGCCGTGAAGATCATTGCGTCCAACGTATTTGGTGTCCTCTAGGAAAGAAGGAACCGCAAAAGGGGGGTGTGTGGCTCTTTTGATGATGTTGCTGCGTGGGAGGAGCATGTGTTGCCATGGTGATCTCTCTCTCTCTCTCTCTCTCTCTTCTCTCTCTCCTCTCTCTCTCTCTCTCTCTCTCCTCTCTCTCTCTCTCTCTCTCTCTCTCTCTCTGAAAGAAGGAACCGCAAAAGGGGGGTGTGTGTCTCTTTTGATGATGATGCTGCGTGGGAGGAGCATGTGTTGCCATGGTGAACTCTCTCTCTCTCTCTCTCTCTCTCTCTCTTCTCTCTCTCTCTCTCTCTCTCCAATGGTGATAGACAAATAAGCATCTTATATACCCCCCCCCCCTCGTTGCAAAAAAAAAAAAAACCAAAGCTCTTTGAGATACACACAAACACACATAGGTGCACACACAAACACTTAAACAAAATGTAAAAAATTTAATCAATGGTAGTGATACTATAACGACAAAGAAGTTTTGTGTTTCCATTAAACAAAATGCTTTACAACGTGGCATCAAAGTCGGTCACATTGATCTCAGATCAACGTAAAGACAGTGCACTGCCAACCCTCCACTCCTCTTGCACTTCATGGTTGCCTCCATCCGCCTACCGATATGAAAACAACAAAAAAGCTTTTAGAAGACTAACATTGGGATACATGTAGACAACATAAAAATCTAACTGACTTTGTGCCGATTGAGACGAAAATAGGCATCTTTGATATCTTCATAGCCCAAGATAATCAAGTGTTCTCGTATGTTGGAGAGAATCCAATGGTCATTGACATGCACAATCTCAAAAACACCATTTGACAAAGTAATGGGTATGTCAAATGTCACAAATCAGCAACACTGGATTGTAGGGTATCCACTTTCACTCTTACACATCCAATGCTCATAGTGGAAGCGTAGGTACAAATTAGTGGCTCAAAAAGCATAAGGGCATCATGCTCTCTCACCTTTCCTCAAGCATAGGAGAGAGAGGATCCTTTGCAATGGGTGTCCTCTTTGGAGCTTCAACCATGGAAGCTCTAGGAGTGTCATTGCATATAGTTCTTTTGGGGCAAGAACGATAGCCATGTCCTTGCTCCTCACACTTAAAGCATTTATGGTCTTTGCAAAAGGCCTCTAACTCTTCAGGAAAGAGTTTATTTTTACATTTTTAAACTCCTTTCTCCTTTGCCTTGTTATTGTTGTTGTTGGTGGTGGTGGTGTTGCCTTGGGAAGAGTTTTGAGCAGTGTTCTTTCCTTTAGATTCATTTCGGTCTTTGTTTTCCATGGGCTTAGTATTCCTCTAGCCCCTTGTTGGAAATTGATCCTTGAAGCAAACATAGTGTGGTGGATGACTTCGGTGATAGTACTAGACCGTTGTGAGTTGGACATACTCGGCCATTTCTTCAGGTAATCCCGCACAAAATTTTTGCTTTTGCTCGACAAAGTCTATCTTTTGAAAGATTGCAGCTTTGAGATGTAAATCCCAAAATTTGTCCACATACTTGTGGATAGACTCATTGGAAAGTAGCTTCAAACTTTGCCATTCGATGAGCACTTTGTCCTTGGCATCGCTTGCAAGGAATTGCTTCATTATGGAAACTCGCAGAGTTTTCCATGTTCTTGGGGCTTTGCCATTCGCGCGGAGACTAGTCCACCATTGACGGGCAGATTTTTGAAAGTGATTCTTCACAAAGAGGATCAAGGGCATTTAAAATTACCTTGACATATCTTTACAACAATGCCCATGGTGTCGAAATCTATGAAGATTCACTGGATAGGACTTGTGTTAAGATAGAGGACACACAAACCAACTTCCAAGCGAAACCCATGGTAAATTACCAAGGAGATCGATACGTAGGTAGGGACGGGCTATGTACTTAGCCATGGACAAGCCTAACGAGGTCAAAAACATGGGAAGATTGGTTTCCAAGAGGCGTGCAATGGACATTACTCCAATACATCCACCGGCCATGGAACCACTGACCCAGTAAATCAGTAGGCCAAGTATGTGAACTCGATACTTGTGAAAAGAATCATGATTGATGATACCTCAATAGGAATCTACTACATGGATGATAAAAAAGCTCACGTAAGAGTATTTTATCGCACAACGTATCCATGCATGAGTTCTTTATCCAAAACAACGATTTTGTGTGTGTATGTCGACGATGTGCCACTTCCTAATGTGACATTCCAAGACATACATAGGCAAAATTTTGAAGCCATACCAGAAGGTGAAGCCCAAAGGTACACCTACCAAGGTTTCCCAATGATGAATAGATTTTCTACTATAGGAAAACCATGAGTAATGCCGCAAGATTTGCAGGGTTTGTCAACATGTGGGGGCAAAGGTCTTCCAAACCCTTCCAGATCTAGCACCTATAGGAAGCACATTCTAGCAACTTGGAATGCAAGAATGAAATGGTTTTTATTTGGCCATGCAAGGGCCATACCAACCACAAACACCTTATACACAGAATTTGATCCAACCACCAATACGGTATCGACCATCTTATGTACAGTATCAAATGCCAAACCAACAAAGGATGGTTTCAGACCCTCCCAAGTGCAAAAATGGGTCAAGAAAACTTTCAATGGGAATGGAGATCCCTATGAACATGTTGCTCTCTACAGGCAAGTGATAAGAGCAGAACATGCTATGAATTTTAGAACATAGTATGAGGGCCTTGGGAGCGCTCCATACAAAGCAAGACTTGTTGCAAAGGGATTTAAGCAACAACAAGGTGTGGACTTTGAAGAGATATTTACCCTTGTTGTTAAGATGACCACTTTCATAAAATCTAATATCTAACCAACCCAAATTATTTTCTCATATTAAATTGATCACTTAATGTGGGAGAATAAATGGGAACAAGTGTTAAGATATAGATATGTGCTTATAGATCTATCTCAACACGGGGCCAATAGTAAAGGGGCCCAAATGGGAGATGGTCTATCAAGAGCAAGGCTAACCAATGGAGCATAAGACCTTAGGGTTAGCTTCATTGAAGACCTCCAATAATGTGTGTAAAAGTCCTTTGACCTTAGGTGTCATAAAATCTAATATCTAACTAACCCAAATGATTTTCTCATATTAAATTGATCACTTAATGTGGGAGAATAAACGGGAACAAGTGTTAAGATATAGGTATGTGCTTTTAGATCTATCTCAACACGGGGCCAATGTAAAGGGGCCCAAAAGGGAGATGGTCTATCAAAGAGCAAGGCTAACCAATGGAGCATAAGACCTTAGGGTTAGCTTCATTGAATACCTCCAATAAATGTGTGTAAAAGTCCTTTTGACCTTAAGTAAGCTAGGGCTGAGCTTGAGGTGGGAACCCGGCCCAAGCTCGAGGTGCTTGTCCTGCTTGAGGTGCTTGTCATGCTTGAGGTGTTTTTCATGCTTGAGGTGCTTGACTAGCTCCATGCTTGAGGTGCTTGACTTGCTGCATGATTAAGGTACTTGAGGTGCCTTGAGAAGCTTGCTTGAGATGCTTGTGGCAACACCCCCTAGTTCAAGTGCTTTGTCATGCTTGATGAGTAAGGTGCTTGATCACCTAAAGTCAAAATCATTCCTACAAGAGGGGGGGCGAGCCCTTTTCCTAGGAGCTAGAGAGAGAAAACCTACTCACACACACAAGGGAAGCCCCAACTTGAAGAGGCAGCAAGGACACATGTCAGGCCCCTACCCATGTTACCTTCATGTGTTGCTTGAAGCCTATTGGCTAAGCTTCAAAGGGGTCCAATGATAAATTACATGAATTATCTAATTGTTTTAGCATTTATCAAGTCCTCTCTCTCAAAGGGGAAAGGGGGACACTTGTCCCAAGGCTACCCATGTTGCTTGTAAGGCTCCTGCTTGTGATTGGCTAGGCCTGTGGAGGGGTCCAATGAGCTTCAAGCATGAGCTACAAGGGGGGTCGACCCAAGTAAGCTAGGGGGGTGCTTAGGGGGTATACTCACCCACACACACTCACAATCACTCTCATTGTGTACTATGCAAAGTGCAAGAGCTCCCTCTCCCAAGCAAGTAGAGGTTGAGAGCCTACACCAACACTCTTGGCTATGGAGTGCAAATCCATCCAAGAGCCATGCTTCAATGCTTAAGCTTGCCATCTCCTTCTTCTTCATTACTATGCTATTATGTATGCTAGCAAGAGAGTATGATAAGTGAGGAACTAATTCTTTCTCCTACGAAATGTTTCTTCTTCCTCTTCCCTACCCTCATTCCCTGCTAGCTCTCTCCACCTTCTAAGGTGTTTGAGGTCTTGGGACTGAGGCTTGGTATAGTTAAATCTTTCTTCAAGTTTATGTTATGTTTGTGATGCATGAAGCCTTCCATCTTCATTGCTTCACCTAGGTCACAAGGAACACAAAGAATGTATTGTAACAAGTCTCTCTTTATGGGAGAAACCATAATACAAATGCCTATTGGAGGGGGGACCGGCTCCACATAAATCCGGTCCTCAATTGTTGTCATGTTCTCTAAACTCTCTCTCTTGCAAAAGTATTGTCTATGCCAAGTTAACTAATTGCTATGATTATGTTGCTATCTTCAATTATGTTAACCCGCTATGCTCACAAAATCATTTCTTGAAAGTACTCTCATTAAATTCCGCTACTCTCAAATTGAATAGGCAAATTCCATTACATTGGTATCAGAGCATTTGGTTTCTCTTTTCTTGCTTAAGAAGAGAGGTCCTTAAGTAGCCTATAAATGGTTGATGTTGTTAATTATAATAGAGTAAGTGGAACTGGGATCTAATATCGGTTTTGTTAAGCCCACTATGTGGGGGATGGTGCACACCTCGGGAGCTTTGGACTTAATAATGGAGTCTTTTTAGACTTGCCTACGGCTTTACCATTATTGAGCCATAAGAAGTCCGAAAGGAGCTAGCCCTTGGCAACTCTGCTATGTTAGACCTGCTCCTCTACTCTCTATAATTAACCACTTTGAGCCGTGGGTGTAGATACTTAAGAGCCGATTTTCAAAGGCTAAGAGGAGTGGCAACTAAGGTTTTGTATTGCCAAAGCATACACTAAGTATAAACATAAATTTTGTTAACATGGTTGACAATAATCAAGAGAGTAGAATGAACATTGATAGCTTTGATTTTTCACATGAAGGTGCTAATGATGATGCTCCCATGTTTGTGAATTATCTCGTCACTAGGTTGCAACAAGCTATGGGCAACCCTGTTTTGCAAGACGAAGTTACTCAACAACTTCGTGCTTATGGAATTTCCCTTCCTCTCCCAGAGGAGAGAGAGCTTAGGAGGCCTCTTGAAGAGACCCCCAAAAGAAGACTCTCTCCCATTCGAGAGGAGGAATCCAAAGAGAAAGAAAGCAATGACAGTCTAAGTTATTCTGAAGATGTGGCTCCACGAAGACGGCGGTCTAGACGATCGCCTACTCCTCCCAAGAGGAAAAGAGCAACCTATAGTCCTTCTCCTCATCAATCTGAAAGGAAAGAGAGGAAACAAAGGAAAAAAAGGGCTAGGAAGAGGTCACCCTCTTCTCCTTCTTCTTCATCTTCCTCCTCTTCCGATGAAAGTTATGGCTATTCTCCTAGAGAATACAAGAGGGGAGGACATCGCAAATCATTTCCTGCATGGCGAAGGTCACAAAAGCTAAAGAAGTTCAAGGAGGGAGGAAAGAGTATCTCTTTTCTCACCTACGATGGCACCTTTGGTGCTACCGACAAAGTGTTGGCCTTCATCCAACAATTTGATGCGGCCTTTGGGGAAGAGGGCTTCACAGAGTCCTCCAAGCTACGCCATGTAGCTATGCACTTCCAAAAATTAGCTCGTCAATGGTGGGCTAGCCTTCATGGAAATGGAGAAGCCCCAAAGACATGGAAAACTCTACGAGTTTCCATCATGAAGCAATTTCTTCCAAGCGATACTAAAGATAAAGTTCTTACCGAATGGCGCGGCTTGAAGCTTCTCTCTCATGAGTCTATCAACAAGTATGTAGACAATTTTTGGGATTTACATCTCAAAGCTACTGTCTTTCAAAAGATAGACTTTGCCGAACAAAGACAACAATTCTGTGCGGGATTACCTGAAGAGATGGCCAAATACATCAACTCTCAACGGCCTAGTACTATTACCGAAGTAATCCATCACACCATGGTTGCTTCACGCATCAATTTCCATCAAGGGGCTAGACGTAATGTCAAGCCCATGGAAAACAAAGATAAAAATGATGCAAAGGGGAAATCCAATGCACAAAATAATTCCCAAGGCACTTCCAACAACAACAATAACAATAACAACAACAACAATCGGTCCAAGGAGAAGGGAGTTTACAAAGGTAAAAACAAACTCTCTCCTAAAGAGCTTGAAGCTTTTTGCAAGGACCATAAATGTTTCAAGTGTGGGGAGCAAGGACATGGCTATCGTTCTTGCCCCAAGAAGAATACTCGCAATGAGACTCCTAGGGCTTCCACCATCGAAGCTCCAAAAGAGGATGCTCATTGCAAAGGATCATCACTCTCCTATGCTTGGGGAAAGGTAAGAGAGCATGATGCCTTCATCTTGTTTGACCCTGGCTCTACTCTCAACTTCATATCAATAGAGTTGGCCACCAAGTTGGGCATTCAAGCTTTTGAGATGGGAGATATAGTAACAGCTGATGCAACTTTCAAGGGACAACAAGCCTCCGTTACTCCCTTGATTGGGAAGTTGAGGCTTCATGTCCAAAGCTATGTCGACAAAGAAGACTTCTTCATCTCTCCTCTCCAACATCAGGATGTTATCCTAGGGGCACCATGGTTTGATCGCATGGCTGCCAACATGAAGTTCCCTGAAAGGAGAATTTACTTCACCTACAGGGGAAAGAACATGTATATAGATTCTAGTGAGCGTGGTCGTACTATTCCACTTGTAAATCCTCTTTCTTTTGATAAATCAATGAAGAGCTCAATTTCTGCGTACATGATTTATGTCAAAGAGTCTCTAAAAGCTAATAATGTTTCATCAAATGAAAATGATAGGAATCAAGAAGAGTTAGACTTGTCTACTTTTCTAAAAGGATTCCAAGATGTATTCATCATCGATGATATCCCTATGGACCTACCTCCAAAACGAGGGGATGATGACCATCGTATTGAGCTCCTTCCAGGAAGCTCACCGCCTAACAAACCTCCTTATCGAGTCTCACAAGCTCAAAGAGGAGATTATGAGGCAAGTACAGGAATTGGTAGACAAAGGGATGGTGAGGCCTAGTTCCTCTCCCTTTTGTTCTCCAGTTCTTTTAGTGCAAAAGAAAGATGGTACATACCGTATGTGTGTGGACTATGGAGCACTAAACCATATCACTATCAAAAACAGATTTCCCGTGCCTCGGGTAGAAGATCTGTTTGATAAGCTACAAGGCTCTACTTATTTCAGTAGGATTGACCTTAAGAGTGGCTATCATCAAATAAGGATAGTGGATGAAGATATCCTAAAGACCGCGTTTCGCACAACATTTGGTCTTTATGAATATCTAGTCATGACTTTTGGCTTGACTAATGCACCAGCTACTTTCAATCGTCTCATGGAGAAAAAATTTAGACAATATCTTAAATTCACTGGAGTGTTCTTTGATGATATCATCATCTACTCCAAGTCTTTGGAGGAACATAAGCAACATCTCCAAGTGATTTTTCAAGCCTTGAGGGAGAACAAACTTTTTCTCAACCAAAAGAAAAGTGAATTCTTCCTTCAAGAGATTCAATATCTAGGTCATATTATCTCTCACGATGGTATTCGTATGGATCCATCAAAGTTAGAGGTAATAAAATCATGGCCTAACCCAAGGAATCTACATGAGCTAAGAAGCTTTACTGGTATGTGTGCATACTATAGACGCTTCATAGCAAAATTCTCTCAAGTAGCAGGACCACTACACGACTTAACAAAGAAGAACGTTAAGTTTGTATGGACTGCTAAGGAGAAAATGCTTTTGAAAAACTCAAAGAGAAGCTTACTTCCCAACCAGTCCTCGTGCTTCCGGATCTCTCAAAGCCATTTGAGGTCCAATGTGATGCGTGTGGTGATTGCCTTGGAGCGGTTTTTCTTCAAGAAGGGCATGCCATAGCATATGAGAGCCGAAGGCTCAATAGTGATGAACGAGTCTTGGGCATTTATGAGAAAGAGCTTTTAGCTGTTCTACATGCCCTAGATACATGGAAGCACTACCTATTGGGGACTCCATTTATCCTACGAACCGATCAAAGTCTCAAGTATTTCATGACGCAAACCAAACTTTCTGACAAACAAATGAGGTGGGCAAATTTTCTTTTGCAATTTAATTTCCATATTGCTCACATAGCTGGTAAGCACAATCAAGTTGCCGATGCACTTTCACGACGACCAAAAGTTAATGCGGTGTCTATAGCTACTCACAATGATCTATCCTCTATGATAGATGAGTATGCTACTGACCCTGACTTTAGAGACATAATGTCAGCCCTTGCTTTGGGGAAGAAAGAGGAACCATTCACCTTGCAGGATGGTTATCTTCTCCACTGCAATAGGCTATGTGCTACCCATTCCCTTCGTGAGAAGGTTATGTATGAATCCCATGCTCCTCCATATGCAGGGCATAGAGGAATTCAACCTACTCTCCGAGGAGTAGAGACGTATTTCTATTGGCCTACCATGAAAGTGGACATACAAGAGTATGTTTCAAAATGTGTAGTATGCCAAAAGACCAAGTATGATAGAGGGAAGCAACCTTGATTACTCCAGCCATTGCCTATTCCAAATTCACCATGGGAGAGTATATCCATGGATTTCATCTTTGGATTACCCAAGTCTATCCATGGGAATACAGGAATATGGACAATAGTCGACAGGTTTAGCAAGCAAGCACATTTTATTCCTGTCAAAAAGACTATTAAGGCACATCAAATGGCAACTCTCTTCATATCTCAGATTTTCAAGCACCATGTATTACCCACATCCATCGTGTCAGATAGAGATCCTGGAATGACCAGTAATTTCTGGAAAGGTCTCTTTGAAAATCTAGGAACAAGATTGAATTTCTCTTTGGTCTATCACCCACAAACGGATGGCCAAAGTGAGATAGCCAATCTTACAATACTCGATCTACTCAAGACTTATGTTACCGAAGTAGATCAATGCTCACAATGGGAAAAGTATTTACCTCTAGTAGAGTATGCCTACAATAATACTGTACATACTTCTACGGGGAAAGCACCTTTCGAGATCATAGAGGGAAGACCTAAAAGTCCCTTACTACTCAAAGTACATGGGAAGATCTTCGCCGCCGATGAGTATAGCCGTGACCTACAAGAATCTTTTCAAAAGATTAGGGAGGCTATAGCCATCTCTCAACAAAGGCAAAAAGCTGCTGCTAATAAGCACAGAAGATCCTTAATGTTTAAAGAAAATGATTGGGTCTTACTCAAATTTCCTAAGGCTCGATTAAGGCAAACGACGGGCAAAAATCCTACGGGCCATCAAAAGTATTATGCTAAACTAGGAAAAAGATACTATGGTCCTTTCCAAATCTTGCCAATTAGAAAATTTCGGAGGTCATTTGGAGGGCCTTGTAAGAAATTGTATTTCTCTCTCTAGAAACTTTTTTTAAAATGCACTTGCACCTTGTGAGTACGTCCAAAAGGACGACCAGACACTCTAAAAAGTAGATTTATATTCCCAATCGTCCTTGAAAACGGTCACTTTTTTATTTAATGCGAGCGTCTTTTTCAAGAGGCAGGTGCGGTGCATTCAATGCAGCTTACGTCATCACTGAAAGTTGAAAAGTCACAAACTGTAAAATAGTGATAGATTTTGAGGATTTTGACACCACCAATGCATCCGGAACGCCAAAATACCCTAAAAACGAATGTCTACTTGTCTCATTCCGACATCCGGAGAGGCAAAAAATGTCAAAAAACCCCCAAAAATGGGCTTTTTACTTAAGGCGCGCGAGGAGGGCATTCTAAAATTTTAGAATGCCCCTCTGCGCGCCGTTAGTACAGAGCTCCTTTTAGTGATTTTTGGACACTTATTTTTCCAAAAAGCCCCTTTTTTAGAGGTTTTTGGACAATTTCTTCTCAAAAAGCTCCCTAAAAAAAAAGAAAAAGGGCCTTTTTACTAACGGCGCGCGAGGAGGCATTCCAAAATTTTGGAATGCCCCCTCGCGCGCCGTTAGTAAAAAGCTCCTTTTAGTGATTTTTGGACACTTATCCTTCCAAAAAGCCTCTTTTTAGAGGTTTTTGGACATTTTCCTCTCAAAAAGCTCCCTAAAAATAGGAAAAAAAGGGCCTTTTTACTAACGGCGCGCGAGGAGGCATTCCAAAATTTTGGAATGCCCCCTCACGCGCCGTTAGTAAAATGTTCTTTTAGGGGTGTTTGACATTTTTGGCCTCTTTGGATGTCTAAGCGAGGCAATTGGACATTCATTTCTAAGAGATATGTGCGTTCCGAACGCATTGGCAGTATCAAAAGTTTCAAAATCTTCCACCACTTGATAGTTTTGTGACTTTTTGAGTTCTAGTGATGACGTATCCCGTATCAAATGCACCGCATCTACCTTCTGAAAAAGGTGCTCGCATTAAATAAAAGAGAGTGCTCGTCTTCAAGGACCACTAGATTATTAAATGAGGAGAGGGACACCTTTTATATTTTTGTTAATATCAATCTATTTTTCTACGTAACGTAGGCTCTTCTCTCATTGGAGGAGCTTATTTTCCTCTCTCTACCAAAAGGCCCTCCAAAAGACCTCCGAAATCTCCTAATTTGAAGCCCATCAATGTGACGGCTTATCAACTCAAGTTGCCCAACCATTGGCTTATACACAACGCCTTTTATGTAAGCCTACTTAAGCCCTATAAAGGAGAGCCACCAACTGAACCAATTATTGAAGACCCTCCCGAAGTTGAAGACCAAGAAGAGGTGCTACAACCCGAAGCTGTCCTTTGGCATGAAGACAAGGTACTACGACATGGTAAGATAATCCGACGGTATCTTATTAAGTTCAAAAATTATCCTTTTGAAGATGCTAGATGGATGCAAGGAGTACAACTTAAGGATAGTATGAACCTTGTGAGTGCTTACAATGCTACCTTAGAGTAAGAAAATGTACAAATGTCTTTTAAATGACTCATGTTTTTGTCTTATATGACTAGACCTCTTTTTAATTGTGCACAAATTTAACTAGTATGCATGATTAGAATCATGTTTGTGATGACGACGTCTCTCAAACACCAAGTAGAATTTGTCACTCTACTTTGGGAGAATGAAATGGACTAAAGAGCAGACATGCTTGCGGCAGCTATGTCTCCCAAGCACCAAATGGATTAGTCATCCATCTTGGAAAGATGTCGTAGGGTTAAAAAAAAGGGATCCTCTATCCGCTAAGTACGATTGACTAATGACTAAGGCTTTATCTCTTCTACCTCATAGTCGAGGACGACTATGATTTCAAGAGAGAGGTAATGTCATAAAATCTAATATCTAACCAACCCAAATGATTTTCTCATATTAAATTGATCACTTAATGTGGGAGAGTAAATGGGAACAAGTGTTAAGATATAGATATGTGCTTATAGATCTATCTCAACACGGGGCCAATAGTAAAGGGGCCCAAATGGGAGATGGTCTATCAAGAGCAAGGCTAACCAATGGAGCATAAGACCTAAGGGTTAGCTTCATTGAAGACCTCCAATAATGTGTGTAAAAGTCCTTTGACCTTAGGTAAGCTAGGGCTGAGCTTGAGGTGGGAACCCGGCCCAAGCTCGAGGTGCTTGACCTGCTTGAGGTGCTTGTCGTGCATGAGGTGTTTGTCCTGCTTGAGGTGCTTGATTAAGGCGCTTGAGGTGCTTGAATTACTCCATGTTTGAGGTGCTTGACTTGCTGCTTGATTAAGGTGCTTGAGGTGCCTTGACATGCTTGCCTGAGATGCTTGTGGGAATACCCCCTAGTCCAAGTGCTTTGTCATGCTTGATGACTAAGGTGCTTGAGCTTCTAAAGTCAAAAGCATCCCTACAAGAGGGGGGGCGAGCCCTTTTCCTAGGGATTAGAGAGAGAACACACACTCACACTCACAAGGGAAGCCCCATCTTGAAGAGGCAGCAAGGACACATGTCAGGTCCCTACCCATGTTACCTTCATGTGTTCCTTGAAGCCTATTGGCTAGGCTTCAAAGGGGTCCAATGATAAATTACTTGAATTATCTAATTCTTTTTGAATTTATCAAGTCCTCTCTCTCAAAGGGGAAAGGGGGACACTTGTCCCAAGGCTATCCATGTTACTTGTAATCGCTTCTGCTTGTGATTGGCTAAGCCTGGAGGGGTCCAATGAGCTTCAAGCATGAGCTACAAGGGGGGGTCGACCCAAGCAAGCTAGGGGGGTTCTTAGGGGGTATACTCATCCACACACACTCACAAACACTCTCATTGTGTACTATGAAAAGTGCAAGAGCTCCCTCTCCTTCTCCAAGCAAGTAGAGGTTGAGAGCCTACACCAACACTCTTGGCTATGGAGTGCAAATCCATCCAAGAGCCATGCTTCAATGCTTAAGCTTGCCATCTCCTTCTTCTTCATTACTATGCTATTATGTATGCTAGCAACAGAGTATGATAAGTGAGGAACTAATTCTTTCTCCTACGAAATGTTTCTTCTTCCTCTTCCCTACCCTCATTCCCTGCTAGCTCTCTCCACCTTCTAAGGTGTTTGAGGTCTTGGGACTGAGGCTTGGTATAGTTAAAGCTTTCTTCAAGTTTAGGTTATGGTATGATGGTGATGCATGAAGCTTTCCATCTTCATTGCTTCACCTAGGTCACAAGGAACACAAAGAATGTATTGTAACAAGTCTCTCTTTATGGGAGAAATCATAATACAAATGCCTATTGGAGGGGGGACCGGCTCCACATAAATCCGGTCCTCAACTGTTGTCATGTTCTCTAAATTCTCTCTCTTGCAAAAGTATTGTCTATGCCAAGTTAACTAATTGCTATGATTATGTTGCTATCTTCAATTATGTCAACCCGCTATGCACACAAAATCATTTCTTGAAAGTACTCTCATTAAATTCCGCTACTCTCAAATTGAATAGGCAAATTCCATTACATTGGTATCAGAGCATTTGGTTTCTCTTTTCTTGCTTAAGAAGAGAGGTCCTTAAGTAGCCTATAAATGGTTGATGTTGTTAATTATAATAGAGTAAGTGGAACTGGGATCTAATATCGGTTTTGTTAAGCCCACTGTGTGGGGGATGGTGCACACCTTAGGAGCTTTGGACTTAATAATGGAGTCTTTTTAGACTTGCCTACGGCTTTACCATTATTGAGCCATAAGAAGTCCGAAAGGAGCTAGCCCTTGACAACTTGGCAACCCTTGTTGTTAAGATGACCACTGTCATAAAATCTAATATCTAACCAACCCAAATGATTTTCTCATATTAAATTGATCACTTAATGTGGGAGAATAAATGGGAACAAGTGTTAAGATATAGATATGTGCTTATAGATCTATCTCAACACGGGGCCAATAGTAAAGGGGCCCAAATGGGAGATGGTCTATCAAGAGCAAGGCTAACCAATGGAGCATAAGACCTTAGGGTTAGCTTCATTGAAGACCTCCAATAATGTGTGTAAAATTCCTTTGACCTTAGGTAAGCTAGGGCTGAGCTTGAGGTGGGAACCCGGCCCAAGCTCGAGGTGCTTGACCTGCTTGAGGTGCTTGTCGTGCTTGAGGTGTTTTTCCTGCTTGAGGTTCTTGATTAAGGTGCTTGAGGTGCTTGAATTACTCCATGCTTGAGGTGCTTGACTTGCCGCTTGATTAAGGTGCTTGAGGTGCCTTGACATGCTTGCCTGAGATGCTTGTGGGAATACCCCCTAGTCCAAGTGCTTTGTCATGCTTGATGACTAAGGTGCTTGAGCTCCTAAAGTCAAAATCATCCCTACAAGAGGGGGGGCGAGCCCTTTTCCTAGGGATTAGAGAGAGAACACACACTCACACTCACAAGGGAAGCCCCAGCTTGAAGAGGCAGCAAGGACACATGTCAGGTCCCTACCCATGTTACCTTCATGTGTTGCTTGAAGCCTATTGGCTAGGCTTCAAAGGGGTCCAATGATAAATTACTTGAATTATCTAATTCTTTTTGAATTTATCAAGTCCCTCTCTCAAAGGGGAAAGGGGGACACTTGTCCCAAGGCTATCCCTGTTGCTTGTAATCGCTTCTGCTTGTGATTGTCTAGGCCTGGAGGGGTCCAATGAGCTTCAAGCATGAGCTACAAGGGGGGGTTGACCCAAGCAAGCTAGGGGGGTGCTTAGGGGGTATACTCACCCACACACACTCACAAACACTCTCATTGTGTACTATGCAAAGTGCAAGAGCTCCCTCTCCTTCTCCAAGCAAGTAGAGGTTGAGAGCCTACACCAACACTCTTGGCTATGGAGTGCAAATCCATCCAAGAGCCATGCTTCAATGCTTAAGCTTGCCATCTCCTTCTTCTTCATTACTTTGCTATTATGTATGCTAGCAACAAGAGTATGATAAGTGAGGAACTAATTCTTTCTCCTACGAAATGTTTCTTCTTCCTCTTCCCTACCCTCATTCCCTGCTAGCTCTCTCCACCTTCTAAGGTGTTTGAGGTCTTGGGACTGAGGCTTGGTATAGTTAAAGCTTTCTTCAAGTTTAGGTTATGCTATGATGGTGATGCATGAAGCTTTCCATCTTCATTGCTTCACCTAGGTCACAAGGAACACAAAGAATGTATTGTAACAAGTCTCTCTTTATGGGAGAAATCATAATACAAATTCCTATTGGAGGGGGGACCGGCTCCACATAAATCCGGTCCTCAACTGTTGTCATGTTCTCTAAATTCTCTCTCTTGCAAAAGTATTGTCTATGCCAAGTTAACTAATTGCTATGATTATGTTGCTATCTTCAATTATGTCAACCCGCTATGCTCACAAAATCATTTCTTGAAAGTACTCTCATTAAATTCCACTACTCTCAAATTGAATAGGAAAATTCCATTACAACCACTTTGCATTGTGTTCTTGCCTTAGCTGCCAAAGGGGACATTTAACTTGTCCAGATGGATATTAAGACTACATTCTTACATGATGATCTTCATGAGGACGTATATATGCAGCAACCACAAAGGTTTTTTGAGAAGGGTAGAGAGCACTTGGTTTGTAAGATCAAGAAGAGCCTTTATGGCCTTAAACACGCACCAAGAGAATGGTATCATAAGTTTCATTCATTTATGCTCTCTCAAGGTTATAGAAGAAGTGACATTGATCATTGCCTCTATACTAAGCGAGTTAAGCAAAGCATGGTAGCTTGTTGGTTTTTATCCTTTAAGTGGATGACATGTTACTTGTTGAAAAGAACATTAATGAGTTAGCTTCCTTGAAATAAAAGTTGAATGATAGCTTTGACGTGAAATATTTGGGGTCATATTTTGGGCATGCACATTGTGCGCGATAAATATAAGAAGTTGTTACTTATCTCAACAAATTATATTGAAAAACCACTCAAACATTTCAATATGGAGAGAGGGAAGGCATAGAATACTCCACTGCCTCCATATGTGAAACTATGCCTAAATGATAGTCCCAAATTTGATGTAGAAAAGGCTAAAATGGCAAAGGTGCCATACTCTTTGCAGTTGGTAGCTTAATTATGCAATGATATGTACATGATTAGATATTGCTTTTGCAATGGGAGTGGTCAACCAATACATGTCAAATCCTGGCAAGAAACATTGGGGGGTAGTGAAAGGAGTCATGAGATATCTGAATCGTACAAAGGAATTGTGCATTTGGTTTGGAAGAAAATAAGCACATGTACTTGGATACACTAATTATGCACGGGATATGGACAAAAGGAGGTCTACTTTAGGTTACGTCTTCATTTTTATTGGTGGCACTATTTCTTGGCGATCTCATTTGAGAGTTGCACATCCATGTCAACCATCAAAGCTACGTATATTGCAGCATCAAAGGCTTGCAAGGAAGCTATATGGCTTGCTTGACTAGTGAAAGACTTGGGAATTTTTGCTGAGGTGCCTACATTACACTGTGATAGTCACAATGCTATCATGTTGGCAAGGAATCCAATGTTTCATGTGAAGATAAAGCATACAAATGTTGTAATAGAAATGGCCTAATAACTTGTAGAGTAGCGGAATTAAGAGAAAGTATTTGCTGAAATTACTTTGAGAGCATAATGGGTGAACTTCATTAATGGTAGCAACATAAAAATAATAGTTAATTAACTAGGCATGAACAATACTTTTGCAAGAGAGTGAATTAGAGAACATGACAACAATTGAGGACCGGATTTATGTGGAGCCGGTCCCCCCTCCCCAATAGGCATTTGTATTATAGATTCTCCCATTAAAGGAGACTTGGTACAATACAATCTTTGTGTTCTTTTTTACCTAAGTGATGCTATGAAGATGGAAAGCTTCATGCACCACTAGCATAGCATAATCTTTGAATAATACATTAACTGGACCAAGCCTCAGTCCCAAGACCTCAAACACCTTCGAAGGGGGAGAGAGCTAGCATGGAGTGAGGATAGGGAAGAGAGGAAGAAGAAGTAGTATACGAGAAAGAGATATTCCCTTACTTATCATCACTCTTCTTTAGCATAGCATAATAGCTTAGTAATGATGAAGATGAAGAAGATGGCAAGCTCAAGCTTTGAAGCATGTCTCTTGGTTGGATTTGCACCCCATAGCCAGAGAGACTAAGTGTAGGCTCACTCTTCTCAAGGAGCTTAGAGAAGGAGATGGAGCTCTTGCACTTGCCAAGCACATAATGAGAGTGAATGTGAGAGTGTGTGGGTGAGTATACCGTGCAAGCTAGGCCCATGCTTCCTTGGTCGACCCCCTCTGGCCAATCACAGCCTTAGTGCATATCAAGCAACAAGGGTAGTCTTGGGACAAGTGTCCCCCTTTCCACTTTGAGAGAGAGGACTTGATAAATGCAAAAGCAATTAAATAAATGTGGTAATTTATCATTGGACCCCTTTTAAGCCTGGCCAATAGGATTCAAGCACCTCATGAAGGTAACAAGGGTAGGGTCTTGACACGTGTCCTTGCTGCCTCTCTAGGCTTGGGCTCACCTTGAGTGTGTGAGTGTGTGTTATCTCTCTACCCCCTAGGAAAAGGGCTCACCCCCCCTCTTGTAGGGATATTTTTGACTTGCTTTGATCAAGCACCTTAGTCATCAAGCATGACTAAGCACTTGGACTAGGGGGTGCATGCATCTCAAGCAAGCATGTCCAAGCACCTCAAGCACCTTAGTGATGCAGCAGGTCAAGCACCTCAAGAACCTTAATCAAGCACCTCAAGCACCTTAATCAAGCACCTCAAGCAAGACAAGCATCTCGAGCTTGGGCTGGGTTCCCACCTCAAGCTCAGCCCTAACTTAGGTCAAGGACTTTTAACACTAACCTTTGGAGGTCTTTAATGAAGCTAAGCATAAGGTCTTCTAAGCTCCATTGGTAGCCTTACTCTTTGACAGACCATCTCTCATTTGAGCCCCTTTACCATTGGCCCCTTGTTGAGATAGATCTGTAAGCACATGTCTATATTCTACCTCTTATTTCCATTTATCTCTCCCATATTCAATGATCAATTCAATATGAGAAAGTCTTTTTGGAATAGGTAGATATTAGATTTTATGACATTTCCTCTCTCTTGAAATCATAATCATCCTCAACTATGAGGTAGAAGAGATAAATTCTTAGTCATTAGTCTACGTTACTTAGCGGGTAGAGGGTCCCTTTTTGTTAGGAAATAAGATGTAGCTAAATAGATAATTGAGTAGATTACTTAATGGAGAGAGACAGATTTACATACACGAGATTATAGAGTAGAGAGAGAGAGAGAGAGTACACACGATATACGTGGTTCACCCAATGTGGGCTACGTCCACGAAAAAGCAGCCACTCAATGGCTTTAGTACTTCAAAACAAGAAGTAGTTTACAAAGAGATTATACCCTTTTGGAGCTCCCGCATTGCTTCACTCTCACCACCTCACACCCATCTTGTTGCATCAACTTCACACTATGAAATGTGTGTAGAAATGGCCTCCTTTTATAGGCCAAAAGGGTTGCCCTCTCTTATGAGAGGCAGCCATGTGTATCCGCCCTTGTGTGAATAAGTCCAAATCGGACCCTCCAATTTGCCTATGTGTGGCCGCCCTTGTGTAGACAAATCCGCTTTTGAATTCGGCCACCGGCCATTGAATTCGGCCACCGGTCACCGGCCATTGACTTCTTCTTACCACCGGCCACCCACCGGCCAACGGCCAACTGACTGCTTTCCGGTCGCCGTCCGGCCATAATATTCCGGCCCCTGATTTTTGGCCGTGAAAATTTTGGTTTCCGGCGAGTGATTTTTATTTCCGGTGAGTGATTTTCCTTCACGCACGATGGATTCTCCTCATAATGGGGGCCTTACAAATGTGCGCTTTTACCAGAGAAAATTACAAGGGGTAAATCTGGCTCCATACTTAACACTTTTTACCCTATGACATCATTCCAAGATGGATGACTAATCCATTTGGTGCTTGGGAGACATAGCTTCCGCAGCCATGTATGCTCTTTAGTCCATATCATAATGCAAAGTAGAATGACAAGTTCTACTTGGTGTTTGAGAGACGTCGTTAACCAAACATGATTCTAAGCATGCATACTACTTATATTTGTGCACAATAAAAAGAGAACTACTCTTATAAGACAAAAATATTGGTCATTAAAAAGAAATTTGTACATTTGCTTACTCTAATGTAGCATTGTAAGCATTGATAAGGTTCATACTATCCTTAAGTTGTACTCCTTACATCCATTTTAGCATCTTCAAAAGGATAGTTTTGAACTTAATAAGATACCGACGGATAATCTTACCATGTCACAGTACCTTATCTTCATGTCGAAGGACAGCTTCGGGTTGTAGCACCTCTTCTTGATCTTCTACTTTGGGAGGGTCTTCAATAATTGGTTCACTTGGTGGCTCTCCTTTGTAGGGCTTAAGTAGACTCACATGAAAAGCATTGTGTATGAGCCAATGGTTGGGCAATTTAAGTTGGTAAGCCATCTCGTTGATTGGCTTCAAATTTGAAAAGGGCCATAGAATCTTTTTTCTAGTTTAGCATAATACTTTTGATGGCCCGTAGGATTTTTGCCCTTCGTTTGCCTTAATCGAGCCTTGGGGAACTTGAGTAAGACCCAATCGTTTTCTTTGAACGTTAATGCCCTTTTGTGCTTATCGGCAACAACTTTTTGCCTTTGTTGAGAGATGGATATAGCCTCCTTAATCTTTTGAAAAGATTCTTGTAGGTCACGGCTATACTCATCAGTAGCGAAGATATTCCCATGTACCTTAAGTAGCAAGGGACTTTTAGATCTTCCCTCAATGATTTCAAAAGGTGCTTTTCCTATAGAAGTATGTACAGTATTATTGTATGCATACTTTACAAGAGGTAAATACCTTTCCCATTGTGAGCATTGATCTACTTCTGTAACATAAGTCTTTAGTAGATCAAGTATTGTAAGATTGTCTATCTCACTTTGGCCATCCGTTTGTGGGTGATAGGCCGAAGAGAAATTCAATCTTGTACCTAAACTTTCAAAGAGACCCTTCCAGAAATTACTAGTCATTCTATGATCTCTATTTGACACGATGGATGTTGGCAATCCATGGTGTTTGAAAATCTGAGATATGAAGAGAGTAGCCATTTGGTGTGCCTTAATAGTCTTTTTGATAGGAATAAAGTGTGCTTGCTTGCTAAACCTGTCAAGTATTGTCCATATCTCCGTATTCCCATGGATAGACTTGGGTAATCCAAAGATAAAATCCATGGATATACTCTCCCATGGTGAATTAGGGATTGTCAATGGTGGCTGGAGTAATCTAGGTTTCTTCCCTCTATCATACTTAGTCTTTTGGCATACTACACATTTGGAAACATACTCTTGTATGTCCACTTTCATGGTAGGCCAATAGAAGTATGTCTCTACTCCTCGGAGAGTAGGTTGAATACGTCTATGCCCCGCATAGGGAGGATCATGGGATTCAAACATGACTTTCTCACGAAGGGAATGGGTAATACATAGCCTATTGCCATGGAGAAGATAACCATCCTGCAAGGTGAATGGTTCCTCTTTCTTCCCCAAAGCAAGGGCTGACATTACGTCTTTAAAGTCAGGGTCAGTAGCATACTGATCTACCATAGAAGATAGATCATTGTGAGTAGCTATTGACACTGCATTAACCTTTGGTCATCGTGAAAGTGCATCAGCCACTTGATTGTGCTTACCAGCAATGTGAGCAATATGAAAATTAAATTGCAAAAGAAAATTTGCCCACCTCATTTGTTTGTCGGAAAGCTTGGTCTGCATCATGAAGTACTTGAGACTTTGATGGTTGGTTCGTAGAATAAATGGAGTCCCCAATAGATAGTGCTTCCACGTGTCTAGGGCATGAATAACAGCTAAAAGCTCTTTCTCATAGATGTGTAGGACACGTTCATTTGTGTTGAGCCTTCGACTCTCATATGCTATGGTGTTCCCTTCTTGAAGCAAGACTGCTCCAAGGCAATCACCACAAGAATCACATTGGACCATAAATGGTTTTGAGAGATCCGGAAGCATGAGGATTGGTTGGGAGGTAAGCTTCTCTTTGAGCTTGTCAAAAGCATTTTTCTCCTTAGCAGTCTATGAATACTTAATGTTCTTTTTTGTTAAGCAATGGTCCTGCTATTTGAGATAATTTTGCTATGAAGCGTCTATAGTATGCACACATACTTATAAAGCTTCTTAGGTTATGTAGATTCCTTGGATTATGCCATGCTTTTATTACCTCTAACTTTGATAGATCCATTCGGATACCATCTTGAGAGATAATATGACCTAAGTATTGAATCTTTTGGAGGAAAAATTATCTTTTCTTTTGGATGAGAAGAAGATTATTCTTCCTTAGCGCTTGACAAATCATTGTTATGTTCCTCCAAAGACTTGGAGTAGATGATAATATCATCGAAGAGCACTCCAGTGAATTTACAGTAAGGTCTAAAGATCTTCTCCATTAGACGATTGAACGTGGCTGGTGCGTTGCTCAAGCCAAAAGGCATGACTAGATATTCATAAAGACCGGACGTTGTACGAAACGCGGTCTTTAGGATATCTTCATCCACTATCCTTATTTGATGATAGCCACTTTTAAGGTCAATCCTACTGAAGTAGGTAGAGCCTTGTAGCTTATCAAACAGATCTTCTACCCAAGGCCCGGGGAATCTATTTTTGATAGTCATATGGTTTAGTGCACGATAGTCCACACACATACGGTATGTTCCATCTTTCTTTTGCACTAAAAGAACGGGAGAACAAAAGGGAGAGGAGCTAGGCCTCACCATACCTTTGTCTACCAATTATTGTACTTGCCTCATGATCTCCTCCTATTGAGCTTGAGAAACTCAATAAGGAGGTTTGTTAGGCTGTGAGCTTGCTGGGATAAGCTCAATGGGATGGTCATCATCCCCTCGTTTTGAAGGTAAGTCCATAGGGATATCATCATTGAACACATCTTGGAATCCTTTTAGAAAATTAGACAAGTCTAACTCTTCTTGATTCCTACCATCTACTTTTGATAAACATTAGAACCTTTTTGAGACTCTTTGACAAAAATCATGTACGCAGAAACTGAGCTCTTCATTGATTTGTCAAAAACAGGAAGATTTACAAGTGGAATAGTGAGACCGGGCTCATTAGCATCTATATACATATTCTTGTCCCTGTAAAGTGAAGTAAATTCTCCTTTCAGGAAACTTTATGTTGGCAGCCATGCGGTCGAACCATGGTGCCCCTAGGATAGCATCCTCATGTTGGAGAGGAGAGATGAAGAAGTCTTCTTTGTCGACATAGCTTTGAACATGAAGCCTCAACTTCCCAATCAAGGGGGTAATGGAGGCTTGCTGTCCCTTGAAAGCTGCATCAGTCATTACAGTATCTCCCATCTCGAAAGCTTGAATGCCCAACTTGGTGGCCAACTCCGTTGATATGAAGTTGTGAGTAGAGCCAGGGTCAAACAAGATGAAGGCATCATGCTCTCTTATTCTTCCACATGCATAGGAGAGAGCTGCTCCTTTGCAATGAACATCCTCTTTTGGAGCTTCGATGGCGGAAGCTCTAGGAGTCCCATCGCGAGCATTTTTTTTGGGGCAAGAACGGTAGGTATGTCCTCCCCTCTTGTATTCCCTAGGAGAATAGCCATAGCTTTCATCAAAAGAGGAGGAAGGTGAAGAAGAAGGAGAAGAGGGTGACCTCTTCCTTGTCCTTTTCTTCCTTGGTTTCCTCTCGTCCCGTTCAGAGTGGCAAGGAGACGGCCGGACTATGGTTTGAAGATTTCCTCTTGGGAGGTGTTGGCAATCGCCTAGACCGCCGTCTTCTTGGAGCCAAATCTTCATATGAACTTAGGGATTCAGTGCTTTCTCGTTCCTTGGATTCCTCCTCTTGAATGGGAGAGAGTCTTCTTTTGGGAGTCTCTTCAAGAGACCTCCTAAGCTCTCTCTCCTATTTGAAGAGGAAGGGTTATCCCATAAGCACGAAGTTGTTGAGTAACTTCGGCTTGCAAGGTAGGGTTACCCATGGCTTGCTGCAACCTAGTAATAAGGTAGTTAACAAACATGGGGGCACACCCATTAGCACCTTCACGTGCAAAATCAAAGCTATCAATGTTCATTCTACTCTCTTGATTATGGTCGGCCATGTTAATTAAACTTATATTTGTTTGTTTAATGTACTTTTTGGCAATTCAAAACTTCAGTTGCTACTCCTCTTAGCCTTTGAAAATTTCGGCCCTAAGGTATCTATACCCACGGCTGGAATTTGGTTAATTATAGAGAGTAGTGAGTGAGTCTAATATTGCAGCATGCCGAGGGATAGCTCCTTTCAGACTTCTTATGGCTCAATAATGGTAAAGCCGTAGGCAAGTCTAAAGAGACTCCATTATTAAGACCAAAGCTCCGAGGTGTGCACCATACCCCACATAGTGGGCTGCAACAAAACCGTTACTAGATCCCAGTCCCACTTACCTTAATATAATTAACAAAACCAACCATTTATAGGCTACTTAAGGACATCTCTTCTTAAGCAAGAAAAGAGAAACCAAATGCTCTGATACCAATGTAATAGAAATGGCCTAATAACTTGTAGAGTAGCGGAATTAAGAGAAAGTGTTTGCTGAAATTACTATGAGAGCATAATGGGTGAACTTCATTAATGGTAGCAACATAAACATAATAATTTATTAACTAGACATGAACAATACTTTGCGAGAGAGAATTAGAGAACATGACAACAATTGAGGACCGGATTTATGTGGAGCCGGTCCCCCCTCCCCAATAGGCATTTGTATTATAGATTCTCCCATTAAAGGAGACTTGGTACAATACAATCTTTGTGTTCTTTTTTTACCTAAGTGATGCTATTAAATGGAAAGCTTCACTACCAAGCAGCATATCAATCTTGAAAACAGCATTAACTGGACCAAGCCTCAATCACAAGACCTCAAAAACCTCCTTCGAAGGTGGAGAGAGCTAGCAGGGAGTGAGGATAGGGAAGAGGAAGAAGAAGTAGTATACCAGAAAGAGCTATTCCCTTACTTATCATCACTCTTCGTTAGCATAGCATAATAGCTTAGTAATGATGAAGATGAAGAAGTGGCAAGCTCAAGCTTTGAAGCATGTCTCTTGGTTGGATTTCACTCCATAGCCAAAGAGGTTAAGTGTAGGCTCACTCTTCTCAAGGAGGTTAGAGAAGGAGATGGAGCTCTTGCACTTTCCAACCACATAATGAGAGTGAATGTGAGAGTGTGTGGGTTAGTATACCTTGCAAGCTAGGCCCATGCTTCCTTGGTCAATCCCCTCTTTTAGCACTCCTAGGCATTTTATTGGACCTCCTCAAGCCTGGCCAATCACAGCCTTAGTGCATATCAAGCAACAAGGGTAGTCTTGGGACAAGTGTCCCCCTTTCCACTTTGAGAGAGAGGACTTGATAAATGCAAAAGAAATTAAATAAATGTGGTAATTTATCATTGGACCCCTTTTAAGCCTGGCCAATAGGATTCAAGCACCTCATGAAGGTAACATGGGTAGGGTCTTGACATGTGTCCTTGCTGCATCTCTAGGCTTGGGCTCACCTTGAGTGTGTGTTCTCTCTCTACCCCCTAGGAAAAGGGCTCGACCCCCCTCTTGTAGGGATATTTTTGACTTGATTTGATCAAGCACCTTAGTCACCAAGCATGACTAAGCACTTGGACTAGGGGGTGTTCCCACAAGCATCTCAAGCAAGCATGTCCAAGCACCTTAGTCATGCAGCAAGTCAAGCACCTCAAGCACCTTAATCAAGCACCTCAAGCAAGACAAGCATCTCGAGCTTGGGCTGGATTCCCACCTCAAGCTCAACCCTAACTTAGGTCAAGAACTTTTAACACTAACCTTTGGAGGTCTTTAATGAAGCTAACCCTAAGGTCTTCTAAGCTCCATTGGTAGCCTTGCTCTTTGACAGACCATCTCTCATTTGAGCCCCTTTACCATTGGCCCCTTGTTGAGATAGATCTGTAAGCACATGTCTATATTCTACCTCTTGTTTCCATTTATCTCTCCCATATTAAATGATCAGCTCATTATGAGAAAGTCTTTTTGGAATAGGTAGATATTAGATTTTATGAAATATGTAAAGTACCACTTCATTCAGGATGTGCTTGAGGACAAGCATATGGAGCTTGTGAAGATGCACATAGATGATAACCCTGTAGATCTTCTCACCAAAGGTTTAGCTACTTATGGGCGTGAGCTAGATAGGCTACTCTAACATGATTGTACATACATATATATTTTATACCCCATACTTAAAGGCACATTGGCCTTTAAGTGGGAGGTTGTTGGGGTGGTAAAACTTAATGTGCTAGCCCTAAGTAAGTTCTCAACTAGACGATAACACCGACCATTACATGCGTTTGCCCATGATAATGTATTGTTTGTCAACCTTGGCAAAACCAAGGTTATGGTATTCAATACCACACCGCAATGGGTTAGGAGATCAACACCCACATTTTCTTATGGCCAGGAGTCAGTGAAGTATACATATGCATACACTTACCTTGGGATAGCCTTTAGTGGTCCAGTGTTTTCATCGAGGAGAGCAGTTGAGACGAGATTGACCAGAGCATATGCTACCCTAGGCAAATTAGAGAGGATGTGTTCGAAGGTTTCGTTCCAAGAACCTCAAACAAAGCTATGGCTCTTTGATACTTTAGTGGCATTAGTTATACTTTATGGAGCCCAGATATGGGGACATTCAATGGACCACAATAGCAGATCTGGTAGCACTGATGGGTGGAGATGTATGGAGAGGCCTTTGGTTTCTATGATCTCTTGGATGATAAGAGTTAAGGCTTTAGTACCACATGAGATTATCAGAGCAGGGCTGGCTGCATCTTCACTTGTGGTCGAGGCACTCACCATATCAGTTTCTTTTTTGAACAATTTATGGGACCTCCCCAGACACATATATGCTCGTTTAGCTTTTGAGTCTTCCCGACAGCTAGCATTGCAGGGGGATACTACTCATTGGTATGGAAAGATAACATCATGGTTTTAGTTGCACGGTTTCAATATGGATAGATTGCCTAGTATTCTTTGGATGGTGCACCCTCTATGTCTATTACGGGCAGAAAGATTGCCAGACTCATTCGTCCATCAGGATGACCTATCTCAGCTCAATGCCAGGAGGACTTGGATTTAGCCGACACGAGAGTGGGCATGAAGATGGCTTTCTGTAGAGAGAATCTTCTCCATCTGACGGAGGACGGGTTTGTGACTAGACCTAGTTACATGGAAACACATTTATCTCGGGGGATACGGTGCGCTATTGGTCACCTACGCACCTCTTCACATCAACTTGAGGTCAAGACTCGCAGGTTTAGGGGATATCTACAGAGGATAGGATATGACAGCTATGCCATTTGGAGCTTGAGACAGAGCTACATTACATATGTCACTGTCTTGTATATCATGAGATACAGGGGCGATTTCATTGACTTTGCTGCTTTGGAGATCAGGAGAGAGACAATCTCAAGGTAGATTACAAAATTCTTTAGACCACCTACTGGCAGACAGAGGGGCAGACCACACAACAGAGCCCAGAGGCTACTGAGCTAGGGAGATCCAGACGCCCACAATTGGGGGTACTTCACAACATTGACAGAGATTACAGTAGATGATATGGATCACTTTAGCTTGATAGTAAAGGTACTTACCATGGCGGACATTGACAATATTCTATAGTGACCGATACAATACATCCTCGGACAGCGCCCGATGCTGGACATCCTCGGATAATAGAGCCCAATGCCGGATATCCTCGAACATTGATGTTCATACACTCGGATTGTACTACCCTAAACAGTTGTGAACCATGATAATAGCTATTTAGCTTTTATTTATTTATTTCATTTTATTTGGGAAAATTACCAAAATACCCCTCTAATTTGTGGAAATTCCCAAAATACCCCTCAAATTTCAAAAATTCCCAAAGTACCCCATAATTTGTCATAAATTTTCAAAATGCCCTTCAAATTTTCCAAATTCCAAAATACCCCTGATTGTGAGAGTAAATTTCTTCAAAAACAAAAAATTTGTAGCTTTTCATAAGAAGAGTGATTGTCTACCATACAAGATGCTAAAACAAAAAATTGAGTTGGTTATGTAGGCTTTGGAGATGAATTTCTTCAATATTTTTAGACATAATTACCTTTTTTTTGGGAGGTGATTTGCAAAAAATTACATGCGCTTATAAGCACTAAAAAACCGATCTCAATTGTCAAACAAGAATAAAGATTAAAAAATCTTGAAGATCCAACGAAAATAGATACAAGGGTATTTGGGAATTTTTGAAATTTGAGGGGTATATTGGGAATTTCCAAAAATTATAGGGGTATTTTGGTAATTTTCCTTTTTATTTTGTACCGAGACAGTTTGGTGTCTCACTCTCATAGAGATAGAGCGTGTTTAAGGATTAGGGTTTGAGCCAGTTTTTCTGCAGGAGAATGGCGTCTCGCAAGGTTATCCGCCGCCTGGGGGCCCTGCTGCATCCTTCAAGAGGCTTCTGCCACAAGCAGGAGCTCGGTGATCAATTGCATCCGCGATCATCCAGTCAGCTGCTCGCGGCCTTGGAGCCGCATGTCACAAGTTCCGGGAAGGAACTTTTTCAAGGCCTCATGGACGTGTCCTGTTTAGAGAAGGAGGTCTGGAAACAGAAACAGAAAGAAATTGAATATCAAAAGGAGGCCTGTAAACAGAAACAGAAAGAAATTGAGTATCAGAACAAGCTGATCGCATATGTGGAGGTAGACCTCCTTAGATCCAAGGGTTTGAACAATACACGTGGGTTGTTCGAGAGAATGCAGGAGGTCCTTGCAACATATGCACGTGCTAAAGGAAACAAAGCTTCCATTTTGTGGGAAAAAATCCTCAAGTGGTCTCCGGACTTGGCTGCTTGCGTAGAGAAGCACACCAATATTCCACCGCAAGATGTGCGGAAGCAAGCAGCGCACTGTCATACTATATACAACATTCTTTCGCAGCACGTGCACGCAGGTAAAGAATTGGCTGAACTGCAGGCCGCCAATGGGAGAATTTATTTTCATAGAGGGCCTATGTCGCGTGAACAGGTCCAAATATTTCTCTGTATTGGAAAGGCGGCGAAGTTTGACATTGAAGATGACCCGTCTACCAGGTACACCTGCTACTCTTGTTGCTTTTATTTGTTTATTGTTTGAATGTTGCCTGTATTCATTTTATATATATTGATTGGACAGGCCGTGCTGAAGAGTTCACATGTGGGGTACTGTTTGTCTGGAGCTTCTGAGTTATTTATGGCCTACAACGTTGTTTATCCGCCCTGCTGAAGAGTTCAGATGTGGGGTGTTGTTTGTCTAGAGCTTCTGAGTTATTTATGGCCTACAACGTTGTTTATCCGCCCTGCTGAAGAGTTCAGATGTGGGGTGCTGTTTGTCTGGAGCTTCTGAGATATTTATGGCCTACAACATTGTTTATCTGGGATGCAGCGATTTTTGCTAGTATGTAGATCTGTTTGAATGTGGTCATGGTACGTATGATACTGTACATGAGACTTGGGCTCGCTGTAGAGTGATGAGGACTTTTTTTGGTTCTGATGATGTTCAGTGATGCGTAATGATTTATGTTGAGGACAGGTAGTCCTCAGGGTACATTATGCAGGTTGTGTAGAGAGGATACAAAATGTAAAAGCCTGGTTGCAGGTGTTTAGTGTTAATCCAATGAGCTGTTTATTGTCTGAGTGCTTGAAGCTATATACCTGGATGGTTATATGGGACTCTGTGCGTGTAGGGACTTACTTGCAGGCTGCTGTCTGCTCTCTAGGATATAGTTTCTCAATGCCTGATAACAAAGGCTGTTTATTTTAATTATGTGTTTAGTTCTTGTTGTTTTTAACCATGCCGGACTATGTACTGTTTGCTGAACACTTTGAGGGCATTATACGGAGGTGTATTATACGCATATGATTGTGAAAGTTGGTGTGTTGGTTTATGATCTTTTAGTGTGTATGGTAATAGGTTATGTAGTCATACAAGGACACACACACATGTATCTATACATATGTGACACTTTGAATCCCATTTTACCTCGAAAATTTCCTCTAGCTCAGTTGTGGTGTGTATGTATGAGGATTCAAATATGAAATTTGAGCTTGAATTTTGATTTTGATGCTCAAACAAGAGTTACTAGATTTCAAGTCTTCTTGTAAACAATTTCAAGGTTTGCCACTAACATCACATATTTTTCAACAAAAATAATTTCCTGCACCTATACAGCATGCACTAGATGTCTTGCAAGAGTCAAAATCCTCTTCATGTGAAAATGCTTGTTTGGCGAGCTAACCATTCAGGTGTGTGTGGTTTGTTGAAACATCTGCCAACTAATACCATTATAAAGTAAGCTCTTGTTTACTCCCCCCTTTGTCCTCGTTTACTTTTCAGCATTCGACTTCCTCAGTCGCCCCTGCTTTTGTGCCCGCACGCCCCTGCTTTTGTGCCCGCACTTCCTCGTCCATAAGTGACACTGAGGAAGTCAAGGGATCGACGATGGGAGTGTAATCCGCTGTTGATGCATCCCATCGGAAAAAAGAACAACCTGTATGACAGATAGGTTTGGTGTGAGCAAGTATGTGGCCCGGTTTAACACACATTACCGGTTTTTGGCAGACATTGGCCACTGTCACCAAGCTGCCTTAGGTTTATGGTTTTCATTTGAATGGAGGAGCTACATGAAGTTTTCGTGGACCTGGGTAATAGAGACACATAGGCCAAGAATAGAGACACATAGGCCTAGCCACTCATTGCAATAAAACTCTAAGCATCTACGAAAAAGGGGGGGCTCTCCATCATCCGCGCACACAAAGCCTCAATCTCTATTTCTATGGATGGCATCTCTCTGAATGAAATCACATGGATACAAAGCAAGGAATCTCTAGTTGCAATCACTTATCCTTACTCTAGGTCCCCTTTTTTTCATCGTGTGTGTGAAGAATCAATCTCTATTTTCGATGGATGGTTTCTCTTGGAGGCAATCACCTACACTTGCATCTTATAGGCATGTGGCATTATGCAAGATGCTAATGCTACCCGTCAAAATTAATGATGATATGTTTGCTAGGGGCTATTGCAAAGAAACTATGTTTTGGTACTGCCTAGGTCGACATGTTTGCCAAATATGTACTTTAGAAAGCACAAAAAGTGCTTGAGGAGGTTCCTCTGAGGGGTTCTATCTTGACGCACACCAATTGCAAGATATTCCCAACAAGGGTATGACTCCTTTTAATAGATGCAAAACGAGGGCGCCTCTCTAGTTGCAATCACCTATGCATGCATCTTGAAGGGATGTGCTAGTATGCAAGATGTTGATTTGGGCAAAAGAGTTGAGGATGATATTGTTAGTTAGGGGTTGTTGATAAAGAATGACGTGCTTGGAATTCCTTGACTGACATGTTTATTAAGTGTGGTAAACTTTAAAAATCACACAAGTGCTTGAGGATCTTCTTATTTGGAACATCGTCTCTTGGAATGCAATGATTGCGGGATGCTGTAGAAAGAGGAGGGGAGAAGAGGAGAAGTGTGTGTGTTAGGAGCAAGAGAAAGAAGGCATGGGGCCATCAAGGGGGGGGAGGCCTCATGTGTAGAGTTACGAATACGGCATGAGATTGATTTTTATTTTATTTTTTGGGGGGCGGGGGATATTCCTACCTATTGGACTTTTTTAAAGATAGAGCCTGTAGTAGGTGCACCATTAGTACGTCAGTAAGTTGCTCCAATTTTGAAGTGCATTTTATTAGGAGGAATCTTAAAAGATACCCTCTTTGTGATCAAAGTGAAAAAGTAGAGGCCTACTAGGTGTCATAGGCAGATGGCAAGCAACTTGTGGTAGGTGGACGGTGAGGGAAATTTTACAAAGGAGGCAGGTGGCAGGGCACAAGAGGACATAGCTGGCAGCAAAGGCGAGATAGCTACCACCTGACCAAATGTAGGTAGCGCGAGAGCAAATGGAGATCTTTAAAAAGAAGAGTGTATTTTGGAAAGGGCGCTTGAAGATGACATATATATTCCTGAACCTTTCTCGAAGGAAGCATTAGAGCCATGGTAATGGACTCATATTCTAGCAACCTTAGATGTGTGTGCTATCTCAGATGGTCCCACAACAAAATTCTACGATAAGGATGGATATGATGTGGTTTTGTGTTTTATGGTCAATACAATCCTAGGAAAGGTTTCCTCAGAACATCCCAGGGGTAATAGATTGATCAAACAAGAGGTTGAAGAGTTCTATGACTCTTCGGAGCATTTTGCACGAGAGGAAGACGTAGACAATGAATGCTCTGATAACTTGAGTGACCAAGAAGAAACGATAGTAGACATCCGGTTTTACAAATTTTCAACCAAAAACCTAAACGTCTATTTTGAAGATCCATTTTTTGTACTTATCGTAGATATGGTGATGCCATGGAATTATATGAGAGTCTTTATGAGTTTAGTTTGTGGCCTTTTTAGCTTGGTATGTTAGGCACATGTACATGTGCGTCAAGTCACCCAGCTAGTAGGTCAGCCGTTATAGGGGCAAGTGTGTGCAGTTTGAATTTGTTTTATATGCCCCTAATCTATGTATATGAGATGTGAGTTTTAAGCAAGCACTGTGGTATCTTATAATCAAAATTTTGTAGTTTTTTTGTCGTTATAATTCTTTTGCCCTCAACTAACTTCTCTCTATGTAGTAGTGCTATATAGCCTGTTGTTTGCATCAATTTTTCACATAGTAATGCATAGATTCAAACATTGCCATCTTCAAAAAAATTGTTGTAAAAAATTTAGAAATTTTTTTAACCTTGAAAGCATCCCTTTTGGATTTGTTCTTTAGAAGCTATAGTATGTTCCCTGCAGGGTACATGATATGGTAGCCTACATGCAATTTGATCTAGAACAAGTTGTGAAAGCTTACATGCTTTGTGACATATGTAAAATTTGAAATTATGGTTTTTCAAAATGGAGAAGATCTTTTTTCAAGTGCATTGGTTGGTATGTGGTGTAAATCCATGCTAGGGCAGGTGCTTCTTCCTAGTTTCCATGGTGGTCTTCTAAGTTGGCATGTGCTTGTAAATTCCCAAGGGATCACTTGTCTTTGACTTGTGGTTTTGTGGAGTTATTTTGATATGGTTTGTGGTGATGAATTTGCAATTGAGGACTATTGGGATACATTGTTGTAGAGGTGCCCCTTGTTCTTGTTTTCTTAACAGTGTTTTGATGCCCTCCACCGCAAAACTCTTTCACGTGACCTTCAAGTTATAGGTTTTGATTGATGTGATAGCAGAATTTCCAAATTTTTATGGTAATGTAGGCGAGGATGTTGATGCATTCATTGAAAAGATGGAGTTTTCTTGTTTGATTACAAATCAAGAAGATCCATTGGTTATGCTGAATATATATATACTTTTTGCTTGAAAGAGAATGCAAGGACATGGTACAATGAATATAAATTGTAGTTGAAATCATCTCGATCTCCATGGTGATGACTGACAATGCAATTAAGAAGGATTTTCTTGAGAGGTTTAAGAAGGTGAGGATCTAGAGAAGGTAGGTATTTGTGTCAAGAGCCTTATGCAAGGTGAACATGAAACAATGGATATGCATGTGAGGTAGTTTAATGAGTTATGGAGAAAATGTTGTAATGTTTTAAGAAATGAGTCCTCCTCTTATGCTTGAATTGACCATGTTTATGCGAATCTTAAGGGCTGATTTGAGATTCAAAGTTGAGCTAAAAAGGTGGCTTACATTTGAGGATGTAGTAAAGGTTGCAAAGCATGAGGAATGGACACTAGAGAGATTGAGAGGGCTTGGATTGCATGTGATGTGAAGCCAAAGGTTTCTCCATGCATTGATGTATATACAAAGAGAGCCTCTAATTCAATATTATATCATGGTGTTTCTCTTGCAAAAGAACAACAAGCATATAATGAGGAGAAAGATGTTAAGAAGAATGTACAAATCATGTCATCCTTGTTGTCTTTTCCACTTAATGGTGCTTCACATGGCAAAGATGATGTTTCGATGGATGTGAAAATGAATGGAAAGGAAAAGAATGAAATTAGTGAAGTTCCAAAAAAGGATCATGATGAGAATCAAGATATGGATACCATAAATTTCATGTCTACTATATGCACGTGCATTGGAAGAGGAGCTTGTATGATGCTAAAGTGGATATAGATTGTCCCTCTCCTTTATGTTTTAGTTGAAAAGGACTTGCACATCAACAAAGCTTTTCATGTGCAAGAGGATTATACCCAAGAAGAGGCTTCTCAAGTATATTGTATGGTTGGTTCTACGACAAAAAATGATGCTGCTATTGAACATGCTGTGGACCTTGTAATGAGGAGACTATCCATAAGTAATTTCATGATTCTATCTATGATGATGTAGGTATCCATGCTGTCAATGATGAAGTGCATAAGATGGTTCTTGAGGCTATGTGGGAAGCCATGGAAATGTAATTTGATGCGTAATGATAATATGGTTCATGGTAACTTTCTAGATTCCTCTTTTGCTAAGGAGATTAAGCTATGTGTAGAAGATGTCTTACCTTTAAGCTGGACACTTTTGAAATGAATGATTTTTTTTAATGGGTGAAGAATATGATTTGGTTATGCATAAGTATATGATGATGCTTGATGAAAAGGTTGATGCCATTTTTAAGGGATGGTAAAGGATGATGTACATGATATGATGAGTGAGGAGACTTTATATATGGTATTTGTGAATACTATTTTTTATTTCCAAGGGAATAGATGGCATATATATTCCATGGTTTGAGGTCGGAAACATTAACTTGGGTGCTTTAACTTTATGAAGTTGTAGCATGTGTTTTTTATGGCCATTTGATCTAGGTGACCATGAAATTGTTTGCTACTAATGAGGAATGTTCTAGTAGGCTTTGGGGTTGGCAAACTATGTTGCGTGCATTTTATATGCGAGCTTCTATTTTTGTGCAGCCTACCTTGATCATAAACTCCGGATGAGAGAGAGAGAGTGAGAGAGAGAGAGAGAGAGAGAGAGAGAGAGAGAGAGAGAGAGAGAGAGAGAGAGAGCAGTCCCAAAATGGCACCTCATGCAAAGCTTGAAAAATGGCATCACTTTTTATTTAAGAGTGAAAGAGAGAAGTTTTGTTGATTCTTCAAAATGTGTAGCACCTATTGGATCAAACAAAAATAAATTCAATCAATAATAAGATGGCCATCCCTTTGAAAATCCAAGTCAAAGCTCTACCTCATGCGACACACTTGCTATTCTGTGCCCTCATCCCCACCTTGCACACACAGGTGGAGAGGTGCCTCCCCCAAACCCTATCCTTGCAACCTCTTTGTCCAAAAACTCTTCCCTCGTGGAGACACATATTGCCCGCCCTCTCCTTGGCCCCACCTTGCACACACACACATAGAGAGAGAGAGAGAGAGAGAGAGAGAGAAGAGAGGAGAGAGATTAAGAGCAGGAGAATAGAAAAAGAGGCAGAGGCTTTGATCAGGCGGAGGGAGAGAGAATCTACTAAAGTATCTTTGATTTTCTCTTTCTTTTGGTTGTGGTGCAAAACATACTATAATCCACATATTCCTATTAGACAAATTTTTGCAGATTCAATTTGTGTGCAAGTCTTATTTTTATTCAATCGCACTCTGTAGCAATGGCTACAATTGAGCTCAAAACCTTGAATGTTGACAAAGACACTAGCCTAAACATTGTAGCGCAAGGGGGCAGCCGACTATATGAAGCCTTGCATGATAGAAAGAAATCAACAATACACCTGCACCACCGCATGGCAGTCTCCTCATTCATGCAGCCTCCATGTTGGTGCAACCTCCTTTGCCACTTGCCTCCCTCTCAGGGCTACCACTTGTTCATCACTTGCCATTTTTCCATTTCAGTCCAAATGCATGTATCTTCCAAGATATTTTCTAATAAACCAATTCCCAAAATTTGAACCACATAACTATGTGCTTTTTCATAAGCAAGTTAATAATGAGGATACAAGCTTGTCAATACCACTTTGTGATTAATACAAGTTTACAATAGATATAGATACTTGGATTTGTTGATGTTAGATACACCTTACAACAAATCGACATGGTTAATTCTTGAGACTTGGAATTGTTAATCCTAGTCTTTACACTAGAGGTAAGACTCTCTACTGCTACAAGTCATGACCACAATCACTTTGGAGGGATGTATATGACCAACATTCTCCCAAAATGTTGATGATGATTAGGATGACAATTGGTAATGTATTTTCCCCTCTCACTCTAGCCCACCTTCTTCATTCCAACCACTACCTCTTCTTCTAAGGACACTGATTGAATCATTCTCTGCTTGGCTCATAATAAGGTTCTTCACTCTCTCTCTCTCTCTCTCTCTCTCTCTCTCTCTCTCTCTCTCTCTCTCTCTCTCTCTCTCTCTCTCTCTCTCTCTCTCTCTCTCTCTCTCTCATGAAGAGTTTCAATCATAATAGATTGCATAATATTAATAATGTCTCCCTACCTCTATATCATTCTTGTGTCACACTAGAGACAACTAGAGACTAGGGCATATCACCATCCTTTATTATATGGGGACAAACTATGTGGAACCTTGGACATGCAAGAAAGAGGAGGAGTGCATAACTTGGTGGTTGTCATTAGTCCCATTGACAACACAATTATCTTGAAAAGACAAGAGAGGAGGAGGGCATAACTTGGTGGTTGTCAGTAGTGCCATTGACAACATACTTGAGTTTGAAAAGGCAAGAGAGGAGGAGGAGAGGAGGAGAGATAGATGTTGTCAATAGGGTAGTGAAACAATGGGTACAATGGCTACACAAGATTCTATGCAGGGGTAGTTGCATCCATGTCATGGGACAACCATGGATGTTAACCCAAAATGTCGGGAACTCAATTTTTGTTGAAGATGATGAAACAGGAAACGGAAGGAAGATAGCAACTCAGAGTAGGAAGAAGATGGAGAAGGAGAAGACAATGAAACAGGAAACAGAAGGAAGATAGCAACTTAGAGTAGGAAGAAGATGGAGAAGGAGAAGACACAGAGCTTGCGTACGAGATCTCTGTAGTCTATCTCTCTGTATTAGAATAATAGAGTATTTACAAACTCAGAGCTACAAAGCTTATATGAGACCCTAAGAGATAAGGTGTCCTTTCACACCAGATGTCTAGGGGGAAAAACCAGTGGGACAAAAGTGCCCCTAGTGAAGCGCGTATACACACTAACACTACTACATGTCTACAAATCCCCCCTGTAGTGATAGTGTGAATCCGTACAAGGTAGCAGATCATCATGTGTATGAGAGTAAGCCCAAAGCTTTTCGGAAAGCTTCAAACTTTTCTCGTGATAACGCCTCCGTAAATAGATGTGCAATGTTATCCTGTGTAGGACAGTAAGTTAGTGTGATCTCCCTTGCATGTAGCCTTTCCCTGACATAGTGGTAGTGAACCTCTATGTGCTTTGTTCTTGCATGAAATACTGGATTCCTTGCAACTGCCATAGCACTCTGACTGTCAGTGAAAATGGTAGTGTGTGTCCGTTGACACTAACAAAGATTTGCCAATAACCTGCGTATCCATACACAATCAACTATTGTCGTGAAAGCTGCCCTGTACTTAGCTTCACAAGTTGATGTAGCCATTGTGGGTTGCTTCTTGCTTAGCCAAGATATACATGCATTTCCCAAGAAAAAACAATTCCCACTTGTGGAATGTCATGTGTCAAAATCACCAGCCCAATCTGAATCGCTGTAACCAAGAAGCTGCATAGAACTGTGCTTTCCATACATATCCCCCCTTGGAAAGAACATGGAAAGATTAGGGGTACCTGAAAGGTAACGAAGTATGCGCTTCACAGCCTGCCAATGATGCATACCTGGGCTGTGCATAAATCTGCTTTCTTGTGAAACCCCAAATTGAATGTCTGGACGAGTGTTGCCTGCCAAATATATCAAGCAACCAACCACTGCTGCGTAAGTATATACATCAAAAGGTTCTCCAGCATCGTGCATGCTCAACTTTGATCCAGTTTCTACGGGTGTAGAGATTGGTTTACAATTTTTCATACCAAACTTGTCCAAAATTTTATGCAAATATTTTTCCTACAACATGTATATGCCATCCTCTGATTGTACAAACTGAATACCCAAGTAATAATGTAGCAAACCAAGATCAGACATCTCAAAGGTTTTTCTCAAAGCATATTTAAACGCTTCAATTTCATCTGTAGTATTGCCTGTAAGAAGCATATCATGCACATAAAGTGTTAGCATAATGAGAACTCTATCTCTCTTTTTGACATACAAAGTACTTTTTGTTGGACTATTCTGAAATCCCTGGCCAATCAAATAAGTATGTATCTTCTCATACCATGCTCTTGGAGCCTGTTTGAGACCATACAAAGCTTTACGCAATCTACATACCTTTTGCTCTTGACCTTTTACAACAAAACCACTTGGTTGACTTACATAAACTTCTTCCTGCAAATCACCATTCAAAAAAGCAATTTTGATATCCAACTGATGCACTTTCCAACCATGATGAGCAGCAATTGCAACTAGTGATCTAACTGTGGACGCACGAGAAGTAGGAGCAAAGGTTTCATCATAATCTATGCCTTTCTGTTGCGCATAGCCTTTTGACACAAGCTTTGATTTGTATCTGTCAACAGTACCATCTTGTTCCTTTTTACCTTAAATACCCACTTTGTACCAATAGGCTTTTTACCTGTAGGCAAGTCCATAGATCCCATGTATGATTCTTATGAATAGAATCAATTTCTTGCTGCATAGCATCTTTCCACCGAAAAAACCCTAAAGCTTGTTCAAATGAATCAGGCTCATCTGCATCACAAAGAGTGCTAAAGCAAGCCAAATCTACTTGCTCTCTGCCAAAAGTAGTACCATCACGTGTTTTTCGTGGTAACGGTGCATCCAACTTGCTATCCTGCAAAGTTTTTTGAACCCATTTAGGCAAGGTTCTTTCTTCCCTGAGAACTTCTTGCTCTTCACGCACAATTTCCTCTACATCATGAGGTGTCACATGCTGATCAAAAGATTGATCAAGATTATCAACCTATTGTGATTCTTGATTCTCCACAAAAGAAGGAAGCAAACCTTCAAATACATCATGTGTCTGCATATGAGGTACATCAAAAGCAACCATAGGTTGAGCAGTAGTTTCTGCAAAAATTACATCACGACTTTCAAAAATCTTGTTTGTAGCAGGATTGTAAAGTATATAACCTTTACTTCCACTACTGTACCCCACAAATATACATTTGATTGCCTTATCATCAAGCTTCCCACGTAACTGTTGAGGGATGTGAGCATAAGCAAGACAACCAAAAACACCAAGATAACTGATTGAAGGTTTTCTGTCATACCAAGCTTCATATGGAGTAATGGTCTTCAAGGCACGAGTAGGACACCTGTTCAAAACATGTGTTTCACAAGCAACTGCCTCCATCCATAGCTTATGAGGCAAACTCTTAGCCTTGAGCATACATCTAGCCGTCTCCATTAAAGACCTGTTCTTCCTTTCTGCAACACCATTCTGTTGTGGTGTGTATGGCATAGTGCATTGGTGTTTAATGCCTTTCTTTCCCAAAAAATCCTTAAATGCACCTGACATGTATTCACCTCCTCGATCGGTACGAAGAGTCTGTACTTTGCAACCTGTTTCATTTTCAACCATGGCGACATAATGTTGAAAAATTGCAAACACATCTGACTTTGCTTTGAGTGGATACACCCAACAAAACATCAATGAAGGTCACAAATTAAAGGCTGTTTCCCATAGATGACGTCCTCATAGGACCACATACATCACTGTGTACAAGCTGCAACTTTCGTGTCCCTCTAACTGAACCATCCTGCGAAAATGCAAATATGTGCATCTTTCCAAGAACGCAACCTTCACATACATGTCTTGGTGGCATCTCCAATAAAGACAAATCATGCACCATATTATGACGTTGTAAAGTCATCAAACTGCCATAACCAACATGCCCAAATCTAGCATGCCACAACTCAGCATCCTGCATGGCCTGAGTCTTTGTTTCTGCAATACATACCTGAATCTGCTTTTCATAACGATCTAGCACAAATAGTCCATTTTCCAGTGTACCTGTAGTGATAAGAGAATAACCATTCTCTCGATCTCGTACAACACATCTGTCATCCTCAAAAATGACCCGAAGACCATTTTTTGCAAGAGAGATACAGACAACAAATTCTTCTTGATCCCTGGAACATATAAGACATCTGGCAAGCATAAATCAGAACCATCTGAAATGGTAATCAAAATCTTACCAACGCCTTTGATTGGATAAGAAGCATTATTTTCACATGTCACCTTCTTTCCTGCTGGAGCTGCATCCAATGAACAAAACAAATCCTTCCTTGAAGTAATATGCCTGGATGCACCACTATCAAAGTACCAAATCATTTGTGTCTCGTCAACACTGTAAGCAGAAAAATCTGAACATACTAAGAAAGCATAAGAATCCTGCACAAAGTTTGCAGACTCTTCTTTAGCTGTAGAAGAATCACTAGAAGCTGAAACAACCAAACTTGACTCTTTCTTCTTTTCTTTAGCAATTCGCTTTTTACACTCACTAATGTAGTGACCAGGTTTCTTGCAGTAGTGACATTTACCTTTCTTCTTGGACTTGTCGGAATCACCTTTAGACTTCTCTGAAGAGTGTCCTGCACCAGACTTGGAGTGATGAGCACTCTCTTTACCCTTGTTTTTGTTCTGTACAACAAGAGCATGATCCATACCATCCACCTGTAAAGACTTTTTCTTACGTGATTGATCCTCCTACAATAGCAAAGCCACTAACTCTTCAAAACGAAGAGGCTCAGGATTAGCTCATAAAGACAGAGTCAAAGAAGTCTGAAAAGTCAAATAAGATGGTGGTAGTGAATTGAGTGTTTTGGAAACCAAGTCCTTCTCTGGAATCACTTCATCAATGCTAAGCAATTGCTCTTTAAGATCCTTGATTTTTGTAAGATGCTCGACGATATCGTCACCTTCGTCGATCTGTATTTTGTCAAGTTGTTTCTTCAAAAACTCTATTCTCGCAGCGTTTCTTCCTCCAAACATAGCTTGTAGAGTGTCCCAAGCATCCTTAGAAGTTCTGCAAGATCTGATATGTGGTGTGATTGTCCTCTTTATGGTTAAGGCAATCACAGCCATAGCTTGTGCATCTTTAGTATCCCATTTCTTTTGCTCTGGAGTGACTTGTAAGGGTCCTGCACCAACAGCTGCACCACGACCAGGCGTGGCAGGTGCAATGCTACCTGGAAGAAATTCATCTCCACAGACATAATCCCACAATCTTTTACCAACCAAAACATTTTTGGCCATAAAAGACCAAAGAGAATAGTTGGTACCATCCAATTTGTCTTCGGATGTAAACGCACAAAAAATCTCTTTCTCCGTAGATTGAGCCATACTGTGGATGCACACAAGAGAGCAAAAGAACCTCCAAGAGATTCACAAATCTCCTCTCCAATGCAAGCAAAACTCTACACAAAATCTCAGCACAAAGCTAAGACAAGCTGCTTCCCAAAAGAACTGTTTACTTGAAGAAAATCTATCAAAAAGCACACCCTCTTGATCTAAACGCCTCCAAAAAGTAACTTCTGCTACGCTGCTCATAACAAAATTCTGAGGGCTTGAACGGCTTCAAAAGGGGGGTAAAACCCTAGGTCGCCTTTTGAGAATACTCCTGGAACGTCGAGGATGCTCCCACGAGCAAATTTTCCGAAAACTGCCTGAAAACTTCGATTGCGCGCGCGGACGCAAAAACGCAAGTAGAGGATCTGGAAATCACCTTGCTCTGATACCAATTGTTGAAGATGATGAAACAGGAAACAGAAGGAAGATAGCAACTCAGAGTAGGAAGAAGATGGAGAAGGAGAAGACACAGAGCTTGCGTACGAGATCTCTGTAGTCTATCTCTCTGTATTAGAATAATAGAGTATTTACAAACTCAGAGCTACAAAGCTTATATGAGACCCTAAGAGATAAGGTGTCCTTTCACACCGGATGTCCACGGGGAAAAACCCAGTGGGACAAAAGTGCCCCTGGTGAAGCGCGTATACACACTAACACTACTACATGTCTACAATTTTATGTGTGGCTGTTGTGGAAAACGTAGAATACAACCAACCAAAGATATTATGAATGCAATCTTCTTTGTGTTGTAGAGGTTATATTATTCTAGGAATCAACTCTCCTAACTTGCATGTATAGATTCTTTCAAATTTGTAGATTAAAACAACCCTAATTTTTCTCTTGTGGAAAATCAAGATAACCAAGTTTGCAACCTAACAATAGCTACGACAGTAATTGTACACAAGAAACCTGAATTTCTTCTAAAGAGATATTAGACCTTGGATATTAATAGTGTTTTTGGACAGAAATTTTAAAAGAAAATCCATGTTTTTTGAAGTTACTAATTTTAACTATACTGCCTATTATATTGTCAATATTTATATTATGAGTTGAAAAAGTCATAGGATAATAAACTTATTTTGTTTTTAATATTCTAACTAGCTGGCTTTGTAGATGATTTTGGGTCGTAGAACTTGGAAAGAATAAAAGTTTTGTTCCATGCATTTGAGTTAGAAGCTTTTTACTAAATTGATTTATTTTTTACTTTTGGATTCTTGGCTACATCTTTTAGAATAAGAAATCTTTGGGATAAGTTGATTTACTGACAATCTTCTTCGTGAGTATCTTTAGTTAGATATGTAAACATGATTTGTATGTACTAATGCACTTATATGGTTTTTGTTTTACATTGTTCAATACTATGCTTATCATATTTGTGCGATCGTATCGAAATCAATCTTGTGAATCGCCTCTTCTTAGCACAAAATTGACACACTCTTGACTCATTAATTATACTTTGGTGTGAGTTTGATAGGTGAAACTCTCTCTAGCTTGTACAAGGATTCTAATCAAGAATCCTTGATGTTTGGGTTGAGATTCTATCAATTATAGCTCACTCCACATACACATGCAAGTATATTTTTGGGCAGAGGAGATGTTCCAGGTATGTGCATAAAAAAGGTATTCCTTTTTCTACCTTTTCCTTATCAACATTATCTTATAAGTTGTGATGCAAATAATCTTGTAAGACATCAACTCATATTTTAAATTGAATGTTGACCGCTGGGTCAACAACACACATAACTCAAGTTTCGTACCAAAGTCTTATCTTTTGTGAGTTATGAAATGCTACGGATTATGGCTATAAACGTCATTTGTAATGAGTAGTTATTCTAGTTTCAGAAGACGGGGTGCAATGGCACTTCCAGATTGTATATACAAAGCCATTTGACCCTTTCAACCCCATTTTTTGGTTAAACCTAAGGTATCCTTAGTATATAAGGTACCTAGGTCATTTTGTAAAAAAGGACTTTTAATCATAATAAAAAATTTAGCGCTGCCGTCTACTGTGTGTGAGGACATAGATGACTCGCTACGCCCGGCTCGCTCAACACATTGGAGATCCGACTGCACCATTGTTGTAGGCTCGAGGAGAGCTACGTGACAACGCCAAGCATTCCACGCGAGACGAAGCGCACATGCCGACGCATCTACGAGCTATTTGTGGCCGTAAGTGTATCAAACGATGTCTGTTTTCTGCGTGCTAGTAGTCTATAGAATCATGGCAACATAAGCTACGCATAGGTACTCATAAATTTCAATTTCGAGCACTTTCAAATTCTGCTCTGTCATCCTACGCGTTTTCCGCAGATGGGCTTTGAGTGTAGAAGCTTAGGGACAGGTGTATCCTAGTGAGGGGATGGTGTTCCTTAAGTTTTGTATGAATCTGGCATGATTAGGTGAGTTATCTTCCGTATGTGTGTATGTGGCTAGGTGGTGTAGTTGAGGGCATTGAGGTTCTTGATTGTGGTTTAGTTGGCCTTCCAGAGTGTTGTATGTGTAGGATGGTCTCAGCCTGACAAGCTACAGAGATTTCCTCCGTGTGCGTATCGCGTCATCTTTGTCCTCGATTGACATTATGTTGATCTAGGTAGTGTTTGCATGCACTTCATGGATGTGTGAGTCGCCCGTCCAACATTGGCGCCGCTGCCGGGGACACAAGGACCTAAGTAGGTTTCCTACTAACACTCGTGTGATGGTTGCTTGACTTAGTTTCGGCTAAAGAAAGCGTTTTTCTAAGTGGATCCGGAAGAGGATATTCCGCGATCAAGTGGATAGCCAGGAACCGTGTGTCTTGCCGAGGGTCTGTGACTAGATAGGTTTAGTTAGGATCTGTGGATTAGAGTAGTTGTTGGGTGGTCAAGTGATTTGTGAGGTGATAAAGCATTTACTAGTCCGTGTGTGGCAGTGAAGCGTTTTTCTACTCATAGATGCAAAACCCATATGTTTGTAGAGTAGCTTTAGGTAAGTGATCTGATTATGATCTAGAGCTATTCACACTGAATTATTTTGCTTAAATTGCTGGCTTAAGTGCTTGATTGCATTTGAAATCACGGAAAAGTGTGCTTTTGAGGGTAAAAATGCATTAAACAAGCTTTTGTGGATATTTTTGTATGACTGACTGATGTTGGGCACATAAAAGAGCATTTGCAAGGGTTCTGTGAAAAAAACCTGCAATTCTGTAAACATAGACATCCTACGCGTAGGATGTCTCAAGGGGGTTCTGGAGACCAAATTTTGAAATTCTGAGTTGACCAGTGTGTTCAGAAGGTAGGTTTTACCCTATTTTCACCTGGAAAGTGGAAATTTGACCAAATTTTGACAGATCAAAGCCAAAAGACGAGAATTGCCAGACATCCTACCCAAATTGTGCAAAGGCATAATTTTTGAGACCAAACCATAGGGTGACTCCATAGGCATGTTCTAAATGTTGTATTGAGTGCATGTGAGAAATTTCATCTCATTTGGGTCAGTGAAAGGGAAGATTGAGCGGACTTTAGCACTTTTGACTGAAAAAGGCAAGAACAGCTAGTTTTGGGGTCTTTTGACATCCAAATTAAAATCTAAGCATAGCATTGGGTTGCTGACATCAAGGGGAAGCTGTGGGACAAGTCTGGGGTCAAACAGGCCAAAAAGACATCCTACGCGTAGGATGTCTTCTGTGTGATTTTGGACTCTAAACAAAATTCTGAGCATACCACAGTGATCAGCACCTTAAGAAGAGTCTGTGGTTCAAATTTGGGGCAATTCTGAGCAGTTAGACATCCTACGTGTAGGATGTCTAAGGCATGATTTAGAGGCCAAATTCAAACTGTGGACATAGCAGGGTGTTGTATAGCCTTAGGCAAGCCTCCTAGGCAAATTTGGTCCAATTTGGAGTTGATTTGACTTGGGAATTCATCAGAACAGACATCAGGCTTTTGGAACAGATTCTTGATCATTTGCCCAACCTATAGGTGTCAGAATCAAAAAGTAAAAATAGTTGTGAGCTTAGCACATCAAGGGGAAGCTACAGTGCAAGTTTGAGCTGAAACAGAGCAAAAAGACATCCTGCGCGTAGGATGTCTCCAGGGTCATAAAGTGGTCAAAATTCTACTTTGGCCATATAGGGAGGTTCTAAGTGTCTCAAGGATTCCAGAATTTTTTTCAAAAGTGAATTTGGACCTTGTTTGGCCTATTTACCAAGCAAAGACAAGAATTGTGAGACATCCTACTCTTGGAGTGCACTAGAAGCTCTTGCAGCCTAAATCTTGACCTATTGGCATCCAAATTCAATTTTGAGTATACCATTGGGTTGCTGAGAACTAGGAGAATCTTGGGATCAAGTTTGGACAAAATCTGAGCAGTTAGACATCCTACACGTAGGATGTCTCCAGCTTGATTTAGGACTCCAAACCAACCTATGAGCACACCACTGTGATCAGCACATCAAGGAGAAGCTGGGGTGAAAATTTCAAGTCATTCTGAGCAAAAACATCCTGCGCGTAGGATGTCTCAAGGCCATTTTTAGGTCCAAAGGAAATTCTGACCATACCATTGTGTTGCTAGACTCAAGGGGAGTCTGTGGACCAAATTTTGTTAAATTCTGAGCATATAGACATCCTACGCGTAGGATGTCTCTAGGCCAGTTTTAGGGTCCAACTATACTTTTGACCATACAGGAGTGTTCACAGTCTCACAGAGATCCCAAATATTCTTTTAAATTTGAATTTGGACTCATTTTGACCATTCTAAACTGCATTTCACTGTTTTGGCCATAACTTTCACAAACGGTATCGGATTGGAAAAGTTTTTATATCAAAACGTAGCCTGAGAGCGGCTCTACAGATCTTAGAGAAAAACTTGAACTAAATGATGCCGACGGCAACCGTTTAGGTCAACTTTGAAAAAAACTTCGTTTGAGGCCTCAAAATACATCCGCAAGTTAGGGGTGTCTAAAAGCGACAATTTGCAAGAATTGTGAGAAAACGGTTGCGGTTTTGGACATAGTTTCGACTTTTCCCTAACCAAAGCACTTGAACACAGTGGACTAAGTCTACTTGAACCAAGAAAAAGCTCTTAAGCCCAGAAATCATGTCTACCCTAGATTCAAACGCAGCTTACACAAGCTTGGAGATCCCGACTATAGAGGAATATCCTCCCACGATGGATCTTCCAAACTTGCAATTGATAAAGATCCATCTTGTTGAGAGAGTTTGGATGATTGGTCATGAGAGTGACGGACTATATAGATACATTGACGACAATGAGGTCAATCTTTATAGGTGCTCACATCCATACCTAGAAGAGATAACGGATTACAAGCTCTTATATGTCTACACATACGGAGTCGACTGTCAATGGAGATCTATAGTTGTCGATAAGTATAGACGAGAATACAGAGTTGTAGAAAGCACAAATCCACTGAGTGTACTAGAAAGAGGTGGATATTTGGTCAATGAAGGACCACAAATGCCTCCACCAAGAAGAGAGCCACCAAGATTCCCTTCAAGAGCGATAACGACAGAAGGATTGGGAGAGTCTCTGGTTAGACTTGTAGACAATGGACGAGTTAGACCATCCCAAGTCCAGAAATGGGTAAACAGAAAATACTCCGGAGATAAAGATCCGAGAGATCACGTAGCGGCTTTTAGAAGAGTGATTAGAGCAGAGGAAGTTTCAGATTTTGCGACACAGTTTGCGGGATTTGGATTGACTCTAGAAGATGATGCAACTACATGGTTCGACTCGGTGGAAAAATGGGATTTTGAGACCCTAGATGAGCTGTTTGAGGAGTTTATTGAAAAATTCTCGCCAAAAGGCATTGCTCACAACACGGTCTCGCAAATCCATAGATTCAAACAGAAAGAGAATGAATCAGTACGCAAAGCATCATTACGGCTCAAGAGATATGTTAAGCTCTGTTCGAGAGCGGAATTACCTATGCAAGCAAGACTGATGTTGATCTTTATCTAGGGAATGAGACATGCGGGCCTTCAGAAGGATCTGCATATGATAAGGAGGACGACGTTAAACGAGTTGATCAAAGAAGCTCTTTATCTAGTGGATAATTGTGAGGCATACAAAGAAAAGGACTTAAAGAGTCAAGGAGATGACACATCCTCTTAGCACAGTGTTTCAGAGATAAGTGAGTCCATTGCCAAGCCAACGAAACCTATTGATCAAGAAAAGCTTATCGACGACTTGGTCAAGAGGTTGATTCCTCTTGTAAGGTCTGATTCGGGAGAGCCGAAGTGGTGTGAAATTGAGAGAAAATGGACGAACCATACGGAGGAAGAGTGCTATTATAGCATGGAAAACGCTAAGGAGAGGTATGTACAACCTGTTCCAGAAGCACCTACTCCACCTAGATACATTACGGGGAATGCGCCAGGACCAGTAGGAGTTTTAAGGCCACAGCTTGTCTTAGGACAACAACCTCCGCTGCCAGGTGCTAGAATGCCGATAGACATGAGATACATGCCAATGATGGAAGCATCAAATAAACCAACGCCAATACAAGCTACAATGTGGTATAGCAACCAAAGTGAGTACTACCCTTTGGAGCAACAAAATATGAGAGAAACACATGGAGTGGTGAGGCCTGAACAACCTCCACCTCCTGGGTTTCAGTCGAAAGAAAGAAGGTATGAAATGGACGAAAGGACATTGCGATTCATTGCAAATAGCGGTTTATCTAGGTCAAAGCTTGCTTATAGCCAAGAGTAAATGCTAAAAGAATCTCCTCAACCAGAGATAGATTGTCACTAAAGTCATGACAACCACTTGGTCAAACAATGTCCTCATATGGAGATCACTGAAGTAAATGCCTATTGTCTTGAGTGTGGCATCACTCACTTGATCCCCGATTGCCAGAAAAAACCAAACCAAATTAGGAAAATCACGACAAATGTATTAGTGATTGTTCAGCTACCTAATAGCTCAGAAAATGAAAATGTTGTACCAATTCAAGTGGTTACGACAGCACAATCTCAAAGGAAAGCTTATGAGGATCCAGAGACAAAGAACACGGAAAGTGACACGAGTCCAAAGAAAAATGATGGACCAAAGACAGACGCACCTAGTCAGAAAACCAAGAGCAAACGAAATAGTTGGAAAGCTAGAAAAACTAGTATGAAAGCACGCAGGGAACGAGAGCAAAAATCCCTAGCTGAGAAGCTTACTGAAGCTGAGGAGAAGATAAAACAACATGAGGAAAAGGAGGCACCTTCTCTTACACAAATGGTTAAACCTCTAGAAGAACCATCCACGGATGAGAAACTGAGAAGTGCTAGTTCAGGAGGATCTGTGTGGGTAGAGAAGGTTAATGAGACATTAGATGCCCTCTTGAAAGCCTATGATGTGAGGCTCAAAAACAACCAAACCCAAGAACACACGTGGATGAAATATCCCTATTCGGAACTAGAAAAGCAAAAATTTGAAATGTGCCAGAAAATGATTCAAACAGCCCAAGCCTTACTAGAACCACCAGTTGCAAAACCTGAGGATGTGATCCGTGTCATGCCTACACAAGTAATCCCACAAACCAGAAACTAAAAGAGCCAGATTCTAGTCATGAGCACAGACCAAACCTCAAAGACCCAGCATTCGAAACAAGGATAGTACTGAATACCACAGATAACTCTTCCGAGGGATTTCACCAAGCTATACCTGAGGATTGTAAAGAGATAGATGGTCTTGACGAATTGTGGAAACAAGTCAGAGAGGCCAATGAAGCGGATGACCTAAGAAGACGAGTAGACAAGACTAGTGATGAACGAGGAGTGTTTCTACCACCAATAGAGGAATTTGGGACTGGATCTCAATTGAATCTAGAAGTGCGATCGTATTGGGGAGACAAAGGATCTGTACAATCTATGGATAGTCAACCCCATTCGCTAAGAACACTACCGTCCTACATGGGAGAGTACGAGACCAAGTCAGATGTGGTTGCAGTCCCATCACACAGACTCTCTCCCAACAAGGCCATCGATTCAAAGGGGCTAGTAGATATTCTATCTACCCCAGTCACCTGTACAATAATGTTAGCCGAGTTGCTCAGAATTAGACCAAACATGTGGGCTAATGTGGGTAAATGTCTAGAGAAACTTGGTGTAAAAACCCCAATGACTCAAATCGAGGAAGGCATCAAAGAGCTTGAAATGCCTCAACTAAATACTAGGCCAGTGCCATTAAACAAGGTAGGCGAGTATTACGAGGGAGAAGAGGGAAACACCACCCTTCCTGTGGAATTCAATACTGTAAAAACCATGGCAATCCTTGACAGTGGAGCTGGTGTGGCCATTGCAACCAAAGAGGTTTGGAAAAAATGGGGAAAAACCTACCTTGATATCCACATGAATGACCCTGCAGCTTGCAGAAGGACACAAGGAAAAGCCCCTAGGACTGCTAGAAAAAGTACTTGTTACTTCTTGTGGCATTGAATATGAACACACTTTTGATGTTGTTGACTTTGGCAAGAAGAACAACTATGACATCATTCTGGGAAGACCATTCATGCAACAATTGAAAATGGTCCAAGATTGGGGTTATGACCATATATACCTGAGACATATGGAAACCATAACAAAGATAAACTTGAGGGACCATAGCTATAGGGATGTGATGAGAACACCGTTGAGGAGTTTGATTCCGCCACAGTAGCAGGATCAGAACTTCCAGCTTGGTTAGGTAAGCCTAAAGAACTGTGGATGTGTGGAGCTTCACAATGTGGTAGCTTGAAATGCGAGGAATGTATCCTAGAGCGGGTTATAGAGGATAGGACTATATCCCAGAACCATTTCCTGAAGAAGAGTTAGAGCCTTTGGATGGAACACATCTTTTTGGCTACTCTGGACGTGTGCGCCGTGGAGGATGCTCCCACAACAAAGTTTTGTGATGAAAATGGCTATGATGTCGTTCCTTATTTTGCAGTGAGTGTAATCCAGGAAAATGAAGAGAACCAGACATCAACAAGCTCTCAAAATAAGGAGCAAACAAAGAAATGTGGAGAATCAAAAGATGAAGAAGATGACAAGTTCTATGACTCTGTAGAACACTTCGAGCTTCAAGAAGATCAACGACCCGAGAATCAATGTCATCGCTACACGAATAACGTGCATCAAAAGTGGATTCCAAACTCCTCGGTGAAGACACAACCACCACAAGCATCCTCATCCATGGCTCCTAATAAGGATGCAAAGACTCACCTAGGAGGAATACAACCAGAGAAACGAGCTAACAATGCTCTAATCAATGGGCTAGAAAAGTCCTCCAAGAAACTACCACCCACAAGCAAACAGACAGTAACTTTCCACTACCAGCCAAAAAATCAAGGGAAAGTACAAGAAGTCAACCTTGCTGAGGATAGTAGCGATAGTGATGAATCTTACGACATCCCCTATCATCAACTCAGGCCATCACTATCACCAACCCCTTCAGCAACAACCATGACAGGTCAAAAGAACATGACAACAAGTCAAAGCCAAAAATCTCGACAAATCTGGATACCAAAAATCTAGATCGGCCAAAAACAAATATGGATCAAGAAGACAAAGATCTCTAATGACAAATCACAAGATCCAACACCAAAACAAAAAGAAGGAAAGCGTGCACAAACGGGTAAGAATATCACAAAGTCGCAAGCTTTCACAACTCAGGTTTGGGCTCCAAAGAAGTTGATTCAAGCACAAAAAAGTCAGGAATTTATTTGGATTCCAAAACAACCACAATATCAACTTTCAAAGCTTGAATCCCGTCCCCAACAAAGCGTACAAGGGCTGAAGCAAAGACCACTGTTGACTCACACAACAAAAAGGTGGATCCCAAAGAAGTCTCTTCAAACACAAACAAAGCACGCACAAGTATGGGTTCCCAAACGAGCGTCAACAACAAAACAGCCAATAATCACAAAGAAATGGGTCTCAAAGAAGAACAACAAAACTTATGTCAGTGCATCGCCACTTGAATTCTTACAATTCTTTCTACGATTACAGTACAGTTAGAAGAGAGCAAGTCACTTCAATCAAGCAACGATACAGGAGCTTCAAAGACCATTACATTGCTTAGAATAGGAAGCCTCGCCAACAAATGCCAATAAGCAAATTGCTTATACCCAAATCTTGCACAACATAAATCTTTTCCATGCATTGACTGTGTATGCATAATAGGGCTACATTACAAGGCCTGCATAGGCACAACTTTTAATTGCCCAAGCACGACACATACCCTTTGCGATACCCTGTCGTAAAGGATGACTCCAAATAGGAAGGGGGGAGGCATTCTGAATGCGGACCTAACATTATGACTATTAGAGGGCAATGTTTTGTGAGATGCATTGAATTTTTGCGTTTTATTGTGATAATTTTTTGACAAAATTTAGAGTATATGCCCTCATAGATGTGTTACACAGGAGTATGGGGACAAAATCCATATATGAGCCCCTAGGGACATGTGTATAGTGTACATAGCATTTAGATTTCTATTTGAATGATTTTTTTTCTGTGAAGTTTTTTTAAAGATTTTCTTTGTTGATATTTATTTTATTTTTTAAATCCATAATCCACATGAAGAAAAGACTGACGAGAGGCCTGAGAAGAAGGTAAGGAAACGATGAAACTTCACAAAGTATGTCTCAGCAGCCACTACAACATCCGAAGAACTTGTCACAAAGCAGTGTCAACATGCAACCGACAAGTCATACAAGTCAAAGTCGAGTATACTACGCACACAGTACAACATCCACATTCTCTCTAACTAATAACTAATGTCACAACATTGCAGTCAAATAGTCATACTTACAAGTCAAAGTCAAGTAAATTAGCCACAAAAGAGTGACAAATACCTCAAAGCTTCAAGTAATATTCTCTGACAGTCTAAATCTCTACATACTTTTACACATCTCAATGTCCATCTTAGCATATTTACATTCTTTTGCTCATCTGTATATATGCAAAAACAATGTTAAGTATTTCTAAGTCTGTTGTAAGTGAAAGGTAGTAAATAGATAATTGAGTAGATTACTTAATAGAGAGACAAATTTATATACACGAGATTATAGTGTAGAGAGAGAGAGAGAGAGTACACGATATACGTGGTTCACCCAATGTGGGCTATGTCGGAAAGCAGCCACTCAATGGCTTTGGTACTTCAGAAGTAGTTTACAAAGGGATTTACTAATGGAGCTCCCGCTTGCTTCACTCTCACCACCTCACACTCACCTTGTTGCATCAACTTCACACTATGAAATGTGTATAGAAATGGCTCTTTTATAGGCCAAAAATGCCCTCTCTTATGAGAGACAGCAGTGTAGCCGCCTTGTGCGAATAAGTCCAAATCGGACCCTCCAATGCCCATGTGTGGCCGCCCTTGAGAGACAAGTCGCTTTTGATTCGGCCACGCCATGAATTCACCGGCCATTGACTCCGACCACCGGCCACCGGCCATTGACTTCGACCACGGCCATTGGCCATTGATACCACCGGCCAACGACCGGTTGTTTTTCCACTTTGAGCCGTCCGGCATAATATTCGGCAAAAGGATATTCAAAAAAGTCTTCCGAGGCCTTTAAAGTTGCCCCTGATCTTGTCCTGAAAATTTTGGTTTCCTGAGTGATTTTCCTCACGCACGATGGCTTCTCTGATAATGGCCTTACAATGTGCGTTTTACCACAGAAAATTACAGGGTAAATCAGGTCCATACTTAACATGTACTTCACGTTCAACTGCTCAACTCATTGAGCGTATACCAAAGCATTTTTTTCCCTTGGGTTTTTCCCTTTGGTCATCCAGGTTTTGACCCTAATCTAAAGACACTATCACCATCCTCTTGTACATACCTTCTAAATTAACAATAAGGAAATTACTCAAATCAATTGACAAATGAATTGGACCAATTTCAGATCATAGCATACTTCCTCAACAGTCGAAGAATGGCCTACAATGACAAAGCTGCAGACAACACTAACAACATGATTGCACAAGAACAAAGAAGTTACCAATGAAGAAGAGGACACAAATAATCAGATCAAAAGATGAATGGTTACGATGATAATGTCCACTCTAATGCACAATTGTTGTGTTTGACAAATAACAAGCTGCAACAGATGAAGCCAAACAATTGCAAAGTGACAAACAACATAACTCAAAACAACAAATCAATCAAAGAAGTCCTCAATGACAAAGAGTATAGAGATCTCAAAAGCTTGTCCTTGATAATGCGCATGGAATGCTCGGCAGGGTTTTGAACCTCAAATTAGAATAATTAAGTCCTGGATTCGGCCTGACAGACAGACTTTGCATTGGAGTGCAACTTGGCCTAAAGAAGTTAAGGGTTTCACCATACAATTTCTACAAAATCCTTACAAAGTTGTCATTGGCTCACAAGATCAGAAAGCCGATCACTCAATTCTACAGATTGTAGAAGTTGTTTCTGAGAATCACAAATACTTCGAATTGACAGATTTTCTGGAGCAAATGATGGATGGAGCTTTCTCTATCCATGATGATAAGAGTCAAGTTAAACGACATTGGGTTCTTTTTGAATTTAGATCTGGCAGTAGACCTATAATGACAGAAACAGATGTTGCAGCTTGGAGCGTGGATGTGAAAGACATAAAGTTTGTCATCAATTATGATTTTCCTGAATCATGTGAAGACTATGTACATCGGATTGGACGAACAAGACAAGCTACTACAAAGGCTATAGTCTATACTTTCTTTCCAACAACAAAACGACAGCAAAGACCACATCGCCAACGACAATCAGGTCATGTCGGGGACGACATAAACGCGGAAGGGGGGAATGTTGACCGCTGGGTCAACAACACAACATAACTCAAGTTTTGTACCAAAGTCTTATCTTTTGCGAGTTATGAAATGCTACGGATTATGGCTATAAACGTCATTTGTAATGAGTAGTTATTCTAGTTTCAGAAGCCGGGGTGCAATGGCACTTCCAAATTGTAAATACAAAGCCATTTGACCCTTTCAACCCCATTTTTTGGTTAAACCTAAGGTAGCCTTAGTATATAAGGTACCTAGGTCATTTTGTAAAAAGGACTTTTAATCATAATCAAAATTTTAGCGCTGCCGTCTACTGTGTGTGAGAGAGAAAGAGAGTGAGCGTGAGCTTTATCCTCTCGCTACGCCCGGCTCGCTCAACACATTGGAGATCTGACTGCACCATTGCTGTAGGCTAGAGGAGAGCTACGCGACAACGCCAAGCATTCCACGCGAGACGAAGCGCACACGTCGACACATCTACGAGCTATTTGTGGCCGTAAGTGTATCAAACGATGTTTGTTTTCTGCGTGCTAGTAGTCTATAGAATCATGGCAACATAAGTTATGCATAGGTACTCATAAATTTCAGTTTCGGGCACTTTCAAAATTCTGCTCTGTCATCCTAGGCGTTTTCTGCAGATGGGTTTTGAGTGAGGGTTTTGAGTGTAGAAGCTTAGGGACAGGTGTATCCTAGTGAGGGGATGGTGTTCCTTAAGTTTCGTATGAATCTGGCATGATTAGGTGAGTTACCTTCCGTATGTGTGTATGTGGCTAGGTGGTGTAGTTGAGGGCAATGAGGTTCTTGATTGTGGTTTAGTTGGCCTTCCAGAGTGTTGTATGTATAGGATGGTCTCAGCCTGACAAGCTACAGAGATTTCCTCCGTGTGCGTATCGTGTCATCTGTGTCCTCGATTGACATTATGTTGATCTAGGTAGTGTTTGCATGCACTTCATGGGTGTGTGAGTCGCCCGTCCAACATTGAATGAAACTAGTGTTGAGATAAGCTTGTAACTTGTACTCATGGTGAGAACCTTAAGACAAGAATGCACCATTTATGTGTATAGTCACATTTTTCCTATGGAATCTGTAAGCCTCACATGTGCTACACAATTATAGTCACATGCTATTTGGTGTAGCCCACATGGTACTTGACCTTTTTTCCACATGTGGTGCATATCACTTTTCATCATTTACTGCCACCTTCTATTTTGAGCATATATAAGGCCACCATACTTAACTTGCAATTCTCTCTCTCATTCTAATCAATCAAGCAAGTTTATTTTACATTGCATATTCTCTCTAATACTTATTGCTAGTTGTTATGAATCTCTTATTATGATGAATGCCTCGCTGTTCTATCCACCATAGATATTACACATGGTATCAGAGCTAATGAATAATTAGAATTTTTTAATTGTATCCATTAGACCTCTATGCTAGATTTAGTGATCTCTCTCTCTCTCTCTCTCTCTCTCTCTCTCTCTCTCTCTCTCTCTCTCTCTCTAAGCACTCAATTGATTCATATCTCTTTAGAAATGCAGCTAATTAATCTCAAGCCTAAGTATCTCTCTCTTTGGATTTTGGCAAGTCTATATGGCTACTCCCCTAGCCAATGTTTAGGGATAATAAGATTGAGCATTAAAATTTGTGTGATTTTTCTTCTTTATTAAAACTTTCTTGATTATGTTTTGTTTCTTGCTCTTCTCGCTTTCTCCAAGCCGAGTTACCCCACTTGATTGTACTATTGAAATGCATTTGTGTGTATAGCGATTTTCCAAATGTTTCAAATGCGCAAATTTATGTCTCATTTGGACCAAGCATTGAACAAGGAAATCTTATTAATTTTTTCATACATTTTTATGCTTGATTTCTTTACTTAACCGTGCTCATAAATCTTTGCTTTGTGTGTGTATGCTTGTTTGTTTGTTCCCCTCTTTGTTTTATTTATTTGCTAAACACTGCTCATAAACCTTTGGTTTGTGTGTGTGTGTGTGTTCCCCTGTTTTCTTTTTGAAAGTGTGTAGTGCATGGCTTAACCGCCAATGAACATTTTCTTTTGTAATGTTGTGTTTGAAATTCAACTACCCTTTTGCAATATACCAAGCTTGAAGGTTTTTGTCATTGAAATCAATCTCATTCAAGAACCCTTCCCATTGAAACCTTTTGGACCTTTTGGCTTTCAATTTAAAAGTCAATTATCCAAGCCCATGCTCTTGTGCCATCAACAACTCCAACACATTAGCATCAAGAACCGTGAACCAAAGTTTGCTACTTCCATGGCAAAGTCTCCATAAGCCTAAGCACAAAGCAATGTATGTCTTATCCAATCCAAAAATTACCCAAGTAGCCCCAAGCCAAACAGATTTGCATGAGCTTATTTCCACATTTTGTATAAACCTATTGCATCCATCTTTTCATATACACAAGCACTACATCCACCCAGGTGTGCCTTCACTACAACGAGAAGTAGATATGCACCAACCCAGTTCAAAAAACCAAGTGCACCCACATATACATCAACATTAGAATCCTCCAAATTCCCAAAAATCAAGGAAGGTAATGCATAGAAGGAGGCTCATAGTTCCCTAAAGAAAGTGATGACTTGCATCTGTAAGTGTTTAAACACTTCCTCAAACCATATACTTTGTAGGTAAGACCTACACTATTTTTCTTGCATCAGATTTGATCTTTATGAGCCCTATATAGTTACTCCTTAATGTAACCTGTATTAGACTCTTTTATCAAATCCATGCTATATCATGTAAGCTTCAGATTATGAGGGCATTTGTTGAGGTAATCCTATAGCTTGCACTCATGATGAGAACAAACCCTTAAGCCAAGCATGCACCATTTATGTGTATAGTCACATTTTTCATAAGGACCCTATAAGCCTCACATGTGCCTATTTGGTATAGCCTACTATAGTTGGTGGTACACGAAGAACCTAAAAAACACACAAATATTGCTACAAATGATAAAAATCAATAGGTTCGCATACTTGGTGAGTCGCACATACGCACAATTGAGAAACAATACACGATCTGAGAGAGATAGAAAAGGAAAGAAAGAATGAGATCACATTAATGTGCACCTCCTATAGACGAATGCTACACAGGCACAGTGAGAGAGGAGAGGTCAAAAGAGAAAAGGGCACAAACACTGGGTGCAATCTCCCCCCATAAGAGTGAGCAGTTTTCTCTTGCACATATTTACTTATAGATTTTTTGCATGCTCAAAATGATTACAAATTGTTCATCCGAACATAAAGTGACCATTGCTCATAAAAAGCACTTTAATAATGAAATATCCATAAAGTTGCTATCCTTTTGCATAGTGCATAGTTCACTTATGCTTTTATTGCATGACAATTGTAATAAATAACTATTTATCGATTTCCATTACATACCTTTCCGTTAGGAAGCAACCACCTTTAGTTACTAAGTAAGGAATCTGCAAGCACCATATTAGAGAGTTTGAGACTTTAGAGCCAATTTGAAAATCACCGATGTCTTAAAGATTTGGCCATATGGACAAATCTCAAACTTTTTTTAAAGGCCAACTCCTTCTATAAGATAGTACTTGAAAATCTCTTTTGAGCCATGATCTCAAAGCTTTGGCCATGTGTTCAAATCTTAAGCTCCTTTTGAAAGTGATTATTGGAAAATTTCCAAATTCACTAATATGGTGTTGGCCAGCAGCAAATCATACTTCAAAAATAATGGTTAAAATTATGTATAAAAATATCATGGAAAAAATAAAAAGCCATAAACTGAAACAAATGAATTTGCTTATGCCTACCGTCATCCACATGCTGTATATTATAATGTCCCATACCACGAGAATAGACAGTATATGTCATATGTCTGAATGTATGTAGATATCATTCGTCACAACCATTGTTACATAATCAAATTTCATTAATTCAATGTATACTATTGAAATCATATGATCATAAACCAAATTCAAAAATCCAACTCCAACACACCAAATCCAAATCCAAATCACGTTCATTATATACCTGGGTAACAAAATCATACTAGGGCCAGTGGTGGACAATCACTGCAACATGATTTTGTAATCAATGTTCCCTAAATCAACGAATCAATACTAATCAAGCGTGCTACCTAAATCAGTGAATATGCACTTGTGCTACCTAAACCGACAAATTTGCACTAGTAATGTTTAAGCTAGAGAATCTATTGTTTGCTGGTATGCTGCCTAAATAAGCAAATCTGCACTCATGTGACCTAAATCGATGGATCTACACGGATAATTGGTGTTGCCTAAATTGGACAATCTACACTAAGATGAACATTTACACACTGCCTAAATGCAAATATGTGTGCACACGACCAATGGACTAAGCAAGGCATAAAAGACAAAACATTGACTACCTTTTTGTCATCAAATTGGAGTATATTTTATTTGACATCACCTTAGCTCATGTGAGTAGCTTTTAAAGTTGTGTGGTGGTATTCTCCATTGTTGTAAAAGTCCAAAACTACCTGAGTGTAGCTCCTTAGGTATATCTACAACAAAATCACTTAAAACAAGTAAACAAAGTGAGCATTTATCAAACGAGTAAAATAAATTGAGGGATTGTTGTATAAGAAGACGTTTTAAGAGGTGGTGCATAATGTTGTGCTAAGTGACTACGTAAAGAAAAACCAAAAAAAGAAGAGAAATTACCTTGTTTTTGTTCAACCTAGTCACAAATTATCCCACTCATTAGTGAGAATGATCTTGTATGATGTATAGACTTATAACAATCATTAAACTAGCACATGTAAGAGGTTTTTGAAGCCTGAGATTTGGTATAGTTTGTCGTGCTTAGCTCTTTTATAATATGCATTGTTTGAGTAGGAAAACAAGTTTTGACAATGATTCTAAGTTACTTCAACTCATGTGTTTAGATATACATGATGGCAATAAGAATCTTGATCACCATGCATCCTACACTCCATATATCTACATGACGTACATAATTGTCTCCTATTATAACTTTTGGTGCCATCCAAAAAATAGACTCTTTGATGGATTTGCAAGCATCAGTTATTGTGTCCTCATGAAATGTTTTAGATACTCCAAAGGCAGCCAATTTCACAAAAACATTAGAATCAACAAGCATGTTTCCAGCTTTGATATCTCTATGAAAACTTTTTTTCTTATGAAGATACTCAAGACCAAGAAGTAATTGTGTTTTGTAGACAGGAACAAGAGACTCACTAAATGTGCCAAATCTTTCTAGCATTCTTTGAATAGATCCGCTAAAAAACATCGTCCAAAAATATATAAAGAACACTGCCTCTTCATCTTTGTCCATATCTATGTAACCAACAATATGTTTGTGTCTTATCTCTTTATATAACGAGATTTCTCTTTCTAGACAAGTCATGTAAAAAGCTTTCTCTTCATCATTAGTCATGTTTTGAAACTTCAAATGTTTCATTGGCATAAGCTCTCCAATGGATTGATTGATGCCACAAAACAACGGTCTCTAGATGCTGCAAGAGCTGCAAGTATCAAGGGGAGCCTTTGCATGTCTATCCCATCACCACAAACATCAAAACCACACTTGAGGACCTGATGCATGCTTTGAGCTTCTTGTGATGCAATGGCCTCTTCTCATAGTCTACCAATTGCCAATGGTGGCAACTGAGCAGAGCCACTTGACGTTCCTAATGCATTAGTGAGATATCTCATGTCATTGTGCGAGGCATCTGGATAGCCAAGTGATGAGTTGGATGTGGAAGAGTAAAATGTTGAGAGGAGATTTTGATTGCCCCCTAGAGGAAATGAACATGCCATCAAAGCATTGTTGAGAGATCTTTCTAATGTTTTGGTCATTGCATCTAATGACTAAGCATGATTAAGTGGAGACAAAGTCCACTTTTGTGCTCTAGTGTGTGGCCTTTGAGCTTCAAAAGAGACTTCTCTAATTGTCTCTTGTTAATTAAGTGTTGAGGCACGGGTAGGAGATGTTGTCCTGCCATGCCATGCTAGAGGGGAGCCCAAACCTTTAGCCATTGAGCTTGGACTCTTTGCCGCATTTGAATCAGAGACATTTTTGTCCTTGTCTAATAAATGCTGCATGATCTTGAGTAAAAGACTTCACAATCAGCTCACATACATCATCTTCTCCTCTAAGAAAATCTAGGCAAAGGAAATACCTCAACTCTATTTGAGCTCATTTTTCACGGGCAAGTTCCTTCAATTTACAACCTCAAAACCTATCAATATAGATTTCAGATTTATCCTTCAATGTAATCAAAACCACAAAATCAAACATTGTGTATATGTAACCTGGCTTTATTAGTTATTGTCAAAAGCCCTTTTATCAATAACTCAATTATTAAATTACCTAGCTTATGAATTATTAGGCAACTTAGAAAACAATAGCCTCTTTTTTACCTTGAAACCATATAGTTTACACTTGCATCATGAGAAACCTTCAAGATGCATGAGTATAGGATGTTTACAAATCATTTTCCCAGCTTGTGCATACGGTGGAGGCAAGAGGCAAAAAGGGGATGGCTAAAAGAGGGGCATATGAGAGGTTGGTCAGTCAAGAGAATATATCCAAGTATAAGTGGGAGTTGAGCATTGGACATAGTTTAAAAATTTGACGTGATAGATAAGTGTGGTTAAGGAGGACGGGTTAATGTCCCATTCATGATTTGACAACACTAATCCTAATTAATATAGAGAATGCTTAAGAACACAAAATGACAAAAATTGGTCAAGTTCTCAATGTAGCATCAAGTTACATTTTCTGTGAGCATAGAAATGAGCTCAATATATAGGAGAAGAAGTGGTAGGTTGAGTGACATCATCAATGAGGTGCGAGAGATCATTCAAATTAACCAAAGAGGAGAGTACAAGTTGAAAACTCATGTACACCTTTTTGGGGCTGTTTTGGCCTATCTATTGGCTCCATTATGCAGTGGAAAGGTGCTAGAAAGGTCCATGGGTCATGCATACATATGTGGGAATCATTTTGGATATGTAATCATGCATGTGGACTAAGGGAGAGTTTACTAGGGGCATAAGTTAGGTTTGCCCCATCATGAAGCTTTAATGCATAAAACGCTAATCACGACTAGTGAGCAATGAGGTGGAAGGCCTCATGGTGTGTAAACCACACCCTACCATCCCATAAGGAATTAGACACATTACATTGTAAACAATCTGATCTCTCATTTTCAATAGGATCTCAAGAAGGTGTCTCCTCATAAATGTTATACACCTAAAGAATTTTAGTTGGATCAATATACTTGCTCATCATTAGATTGCGCTAATCATTTTCAACTATTGCAATAGGAATGGAAGAAAAAGATGAATTTTGAAAGAAGAGACCAACTTTACTTCAATGTTTTTCAACTCTTGGGTCTGTTCTATCTTGCTTGTATTGCTTTGCATTCTCGGGGAGAAAAATGCTATGCGTATAAAATCTTGTCATCATTTGGTTATGCAATCAAAAAACATTAGAAGCAGATGCTATGTGCACATGCATGCAAAGTAGAATCAAGAAAATGGATAAGTAGGGCATTTAGGCATCTTTGCACATGTAAATTTATATTTGTGATAGCAGGACAAGCCACAAATTTCCTATTATATGGTAGTTTGCAATTGTTGCCCTTCCATCAAACAACTTGCACTTGTCTAAAATCTCAAGCAACAGATGTAGCCCTCCTATGCGCATGTGTAAGGCCATCGCTTTCTTAAAATGATGATGATGGTCAAGAAGACCCGCATTTCCTCACACTGCAAGGGTCGTAGCTATCTATTGTTTTTTTCCCGTCTCTCTCCACCATGATCATCAGCACACCCACAACGTAGAGAAAAACCAGGTTATGTGTGTGCCAGTCATACGGTGATATCATGTGGAAAATGGGGCGCAAAGCAGTGCAAGTGCTACTGGGTAGGCAACTGGAGTCAAAGGAGAGTTGGTAGAAAGGAAGAGAGAGCGAGAGATATATATAGAGGCAATTCTTTTTCTTTTGCATGAGTGCTTAGCGACCCTTTTTTATTAAACTGATAGTCATTGTCTTTGGGATAACGGCTGAGCAAAAGGTTGGCATGCCCTAATTTTAGCAGGCTACGAACTCACGAGCTCAAACCGCTCTTTGTTGTTGTCAATTTCTTGCCTACCACCACAACGTTTTTGTTTGCATGGGTGGAATGGGTGGTGGGCTACATGGGTATGTGCCTCCCATGCACATTGTCGGGCTATTGCCGCTATTGTGTTGACGACTATGGAGCTAACAAAAACCACCGCCGAATAAGGCCCACCCTACTATCACCGTCAAACAATAAAGATGTCCATTGTGGGGTGGTCAAAGAGTGCATTGGTTTGATGCTACTACAACCTTGGTAATGGTTGCCCCTTACCTTACTAGAGCACGATAATACTGGCCCCTTAGTCTATTACTCCATCATGCCTACTCCGCTTCATATGTTGAGTTTGCCGAGTGATGGGTTTTATCAAGATGCTACACAGGTCCTTCAAATTTTGAGACTTTGTAGTCACTTGGGGTTGTTTCCCATATCCATTAGATCTTTAATGAAACTCATTCAAAAAAATTCTTGAGGTCTCTTAGGATTGTGTCTACAATGTTAAATTTTCTCCAATTCTTCTTCTATCCATCCTTCTTCTTACATCTCACCATGCCTTCTTCTTCTACTTCTCTTGGAATTGGTCTCTTGGGAGCCAAGGTAAGGATTAACTAAGCCTCCGTTGATATGAAGAACTTCTTCTTGTACTATACACATCCTCAATCTAATGACATATTCTTCTTAATCATATCTAGCCTCATGTCCATCTTACCACTGTTTTAACAAGCTATATCAATATCTATCAAGCGCTAACTGAGGTATTAGCAATAATTAGATTTTACTCAATATATAAAATATCATAATTTTTATATCCTATTAGGATAACTTTCACTGATTACAAATTAATGAAGGATTAAACATTGAGGCATCCAAAGATTTACAAGAAATAGGTAACATGAAAGAGGAATAAAACAAAAATATTTAAATTAACCAAAAAATAATTATGTAAGTGCACTCGGCTCTAGTGCATAATTGTATCCTTGTTCAAATGCCAATTTTTGGATCTCTTTGATCGATTGTTAACAAGATCGTAGCCTTGTTGCTTTGATACCACTGTTGTAGTCAAGTGCACAGAGGGCCTGCAAAATACACAAATAGCATGTTGCAGACAATTGAATCAACATATCTGCATACTTGGCAAAATGCACATATGTACAATTGAGAAATAGTACACGATTTGAGAGAGAGAGAGAGAAGTAGGAGAGCACATGCAGGCACATCTCCGATAGCGGAGTGCTACACAGGCACGTTGAGAGAGGAGATGTGAGAAGAGAAAAGAAGGACACAGACATTGGGTGCAATCCCCCCCCCGGTGCAAGAGTGAGCATTTTCCTCTTGCACATATTTACTTACAAATTTCTTGAATGCTTAAAATGATTACAAATTGTCTGCCCACACATAAAGTGACCATAGCTCATAAAGAGCACTTTAATAATGAAATATCCATAAACTTGTTATCCTTTTGCATAGTCCATAATTCACTTATTCTTTTGCCACCTGCAATAAATAATTATCTATAAATTTTCATTACATAGCCCACATGCTACTTGACATTTTTCCACATATGGTGTATATCACTTTTCATCATTTATTGCCACCTTTCATTATAAGGCCACCATGCTTAACTTGTAATTCACTCTCATTTTGATCAATCAAGCAAGTTTATTTCCTTTTACATTTATATTTTCTCTAATACCGTAAGCATTTTAATTACTTCTAAATTAAACCATATCACATAAGGTGATTTGGAATAATCGATAACAATCTCGTAAGTATTTCATTACCCAACATACTCAAATTTTGTGTCAAACAAGTGATAAATGTATTATATCTTATGATTTGCCTTGGTCACAAGTACACAAATTTGCTAATTTAGGCAGTGTACAAGCGTCAACATGGTGTCAATTCACCAATTTAAGCAACACCAAATTATTTAGTGCAAATCTACTAGTTTAGGTAATGCTAGTGCAGATTGCCAATTAGATAGTACAACCATAAATATAGATCCACCGATTTAGATAGCATTAGTGTAGATTCATCATTTTACACAGTACCGCCATAAATGTAGGTTCAATAGTTTAAGTAACGTAAATGTAGATCTATCAGTTTTGGCACCTCAAAATAATGGCACCTTCCAGTAGACCATGACATTTACAGCAAGGATTATGGAACCAAGCTAAAATCGATCTTTTACTTAGTCAAATTTTAGCTACAAGATAATTTTGAAAATTTTATAGCTTCGTCCTATTCTCCTCCACGACATTGCAATGATACAAGACCTTCACTCCAACTGCAATACCACTTGAAGAGTGCGCAATGTGTGTGGAGTGCAAGGGAGAAGAAGATCAGACATGAGCACAATGTGGTTGGAGCTCTCGGTGAGGATTTGGAATTACTTTATAACTCCTTATTGTTCTATATGATTAAAAGAATAGATAAGGTTAGTATGGTCAATGTGATGGGTGTCCGGCTAGATGGCCTGAACCTTAACACTTGCAAATGTTAATTAAGTGCTAGAGGATATGCTAAGAACCTACATTAGCGTGAAACAATTCAATTGGGAAGATTACCTCTCTAGTTTGGAGTTTGTTAATATGATGCAAAGCATATTACGATTAAGTTTAATCCCTTCATGCTTATGAACGATTTTCAACCTCTATCACCAATTATGGTGGGGTTGGTTAATGATGAGGCATTTCAACAAGTCAAGGACTTTGTCCATAATCATATGGATATATTGAATATTTCTCGTCGATAAGATAGATACAAGAACTCTGCTAATGTGACATGTCAACAAGTCACTTTCACAAAAAGTTCAAAAGAAGTATTCTTGCGTGTTCTAAAAACTTTAGAAAGTCGAATGTTGATTATTTGTTTAGTTACCTCTTGTGGGACGTGCGTCTAACCTCACTCCTATCTTATTGCAGATTTAGCGAGAACCACGAATAATTGTCAATCCATGGGATGAAGCTGACTCGACTAGTGCATGGAGGCTACAAGAGGGTGTCAATCTCTTGGAAAACAACTAACAACTCGCATCTAACTCAAGCTACACTCAAATGACCGAAATCACCAAGAGCCAAACGCTCATCGGCAAACAATTCACATCCATTACAGCATCAAATGACATCCAAACGTAATGAAACTTTTAGGACAATTCTATAAGACCTATGCACAAATGCTTATGGTCTCAAATCCCACTTTCGATGAAGTGCAAAAAACGCGATTATTAACAATAGTGAGATTTTGACCTAGTTGTTTTCGACCCAGAATGCATCTAAATGCTTAGCAATAATGCCCCAATACCCCGCCTATACTTAGTTATTTATTTAAGAGTGTAAATTCCTAGTTATGATGAAATTAAACCGCGGGTCAGCGACGCCAAAAGCTACGAAATACCGTGAAATGCTTACGCCAATGCGTAGAGCTCTCACCTACGGTTGCAACGCAACAGACGCGACTGCAATGTGACAACCGGGGAGGGAGTAGGATGTGGGAGAGTGCAAGAAGTGAGCACCGTTAGCTCACGATGTGTATTTCTTATCCAAAATCTTATAAAAATATTACAAAAGTTGGCTTTTATACCTTAGCCAAGGTTTTTGGTGGTCAAAACTAATAATCTAGGAAGCTTGTAGCCCCGGCTCATCAATTACAAAGTTATCTGTGAAGTAGGAGTTACAATATTCTCAATTTATCAAAATAATAAATGTTTTTACAATGATGAGAGCTCCAAAAAATGTTGTTCGAGCTAGCTTTTAATGTCCGCCTGTGTTGTCCCTTGACACAACTTTATGGGCTGAGGTAGTCTTCAGGCTTACGATACTGGCAAGGCGGTCTTTGAGTTCTTGTAAAGCTTTCTCGTATCTGAGGCATCACTCTTTTTCTAGGACTTGCAAAAACTGCATGGTGATCTTATTTTTTAGTTCTATGGCAAAGTAGCCGACGAACCTGGATGTCAAGTTATTGATTACTGGTCCAAAAATTTTAGTCCGCCATGTAAAAAATCATGTATAGAAGGCTTCTTCAAAGGCGAGTATATTTCTTGACGGCAGGAACATACACCTTGCGTAGAAGCCGTAGAGAACCTCCTCTGAAGGTTGTCCGCTCAAATCATAGCAATGACATCCATGGTGCTCCTGCCTGCTCCGGCTTATGAAATGCTTGAATACATGTGCGCAGCATTTTGCAAATTTTATAGAGCATGGCACAGGAGAGGTCCGGTACACTCTTGAAAAATTTTATGACGCCCGTGAGGATTTTCACCATGTACTCCTCTGTGCTGACTTGACCCTACTCTGGAGCTGGCAGTTTGGGGTAGTTTAGCTAGGTTGGTCTTTTATTTGTTAGTGCTTCATGTGCTTGCCAAGTCCTTACTCTTGGTACAGGACAAAAGTAGGGTCTTTTTGAAGGTTTGCAGGTGCTCTTGTGAGCAGAATCAGATACCTCGGATTCTTGTTCAACCAGCTCTTCCGCCACTTTGGGTGGTCATTTTCTGCACCTTCTTGTTGCATCTCTTTAAACAGTCTCTCTTTCACCTGTAGCAGATCTACTTTGATCAAAGGGTATGGCAGTACTTGTTGATGCCATTGTGCATTTATTTGGTTGGGAGTGAGTTGAGTGACATTGATAGAATGAAGAACTCTCAACTCCCAACCCATAGCTACTTTCCACTCTACATCTACCTCGTTGATCATCTATTATTTTAATGCCTCCTCTTCAACTTTACATAGATTTACTATTGGCGTTGTCGTGCAACTCCACTCACATGCAAAGAAAGATGCCAGAAAAATGCACATTAAGTTTGTTTGAAGCTTATATGTTTAATGAACAGTGATTAAGGGCTGGTTGCAAGTCGAGTTCAAATGCGACTGAAAGGACCAAAACATGCCTTAATGATGCTAAAAAGTGTTATTCTTGAAGTGAACATGGATGGGGTATTGTGCTCTTAAAATGCAGTGCTCGATGTGCTCTACCCGCCTATCTTTACGGCTCGTCGATTGGAGCTACGATGAAGAAGTTATGGCAGTTTAAAGTTCAAGTCGATTGCAGATCCGTGCCAGATTGGGCAACAGCAGCAGCTGGCAGAATAAAAATGAAATGAATGCATCGGGCTGAGGTGCTCACTTTGTGGAGGACCCATTAGCGACGTCGCTAATGGGTGCCTAGCTAAATTTAGCAAGAGGGGACATGCATCCATAAAAAGAACAAACCTGTGGTTTGTTGGGATTTTTTCACCTCATCATCGGAAGGGCTCCTCCTAAGCTCCATACCCTTAAGCTCTTGATAATTCTGAAGCACCTAATCTCCTCCTCATACGCGGGGATATTCTTAAGCTTCTCCTCCGAATCTTCCAGCTTGCTTAATCCTCGTAAGCTTAAAGCCCTTCATAAGCCATAATCCAAAGCTCTTAAGCTATCAAGAGCGGAGTTAACCCTCAAGCTTAGTTTTTTTTTAACCTCTCTTAATCTAATCTATCACCATAAGCTAAGCCTAATCGATTTTCTATCTCCTAAACCGAGCCTAATCTTCTAAGCTTTCATTACCCGAGTCATAAGCTCTCTTAAGCCGTCTTAAACCTTTCCTAAGCCTCATTAGCCATTCGAAATCTGCTCGAAGCTTATTAACCATTCGAATCGAGGAGCAAAAGGCAAAGTAAGCAGAATTTCATCAATTTCTTGTTTAAGCACCTGATTTAAGCCAGATTTTTCCTTGTAAGAGCATTTAATCTTCCATTAGGGATTGATTAATCATCGATTTTGTCGATTAATTGGAAATTAGACGAACTGCTTGTTTTGAATACTGTTGTCAATAATTGCATATGCTACACCTTGTTTCGCGCACCTCTCACAGCCAAGGGCCCGGTGCCTTCCCCGCTCACCTTTTGCACATTTATCCCCCGACATTCTTGGTGAACCCGACGCGAAACGAGCCGGGGTGAGCAATGTGGTGAAGAAGGATGTCGACACCGCAAGAGGCTGCCATGCAGCAAATGATGCAGCAGTTTGTTGCTTACATGCAACAACAGCAGGCTGCCCAACAGCAGTACAATTTGCAAGAGAGGATCCGTAAAGCTCGGCACACAGTTACCGAGAAATTGCATCGATTTGAAGGTCGGGATATTAGCAAATTTTGCAATATCTATGAACAGGCAATGGAAGAGAATGGAATTGATGATTAGAACGCAGTAGAAGGGTTCCATTTGATTGCTCAGCCAGAACTTAGGAGTCAAATTAAAGAAATTCAGGTGCTTCAAGGCCCGAATTGGCAGGATTTCAAGAAGGCGCTTCAGGAGGAATACTTCCTGGAGGATTCTCAAAGAGTAACCAGGCAAAGGTTCATGAAGTGGGTGCAGAAGAAGAACAAAAATCTGTCTGCACGAGAGTTATTATGGGAATTTGAGAAGAAATTCGAGCAATTGTCCTTGACAGAGCAACGTTCAATGAGGGATCAGAAGGTTGAGCTGTTCATCCAGGCTGCTGATCCTTGACTTCAGAAGAGTTTAGTGCAATTGCTAGAGGATCCAAGTGGAGAATTGGGCTTAACATCCGACTAGAAGGTAGTCGACAAAATGATCGTGGCTGACATCATGGATGTTGCGGAGGAGGAACCTAAAGAGAAAACAACCTCTGCAATACCCAGAGTGGAGGAGCCAGTTCTTGACAAATTGATAAAAGGTATTCAAGAATTGAATTTGAATTTTAAAGCTGTTAAATTTGATGGTGTAGCTGCAAAGGGGTCTACATCAAAGCCTAGGTAGCAGCCACCATGCAAAGGCTGGGACCAATGCATGTGGTGTGACAGTGAAGACCACAAGTATGTTAAGGAATGTGATGATTTTGATGAAGCATATAAAAATAATGTGGTGTTCTGGAAGGACAAGAAGATACACCTTAGGGCAACAGGTGAGATGCTCCACCTAAACTTTGGTAGGGGCGGCATGAAGAAGATAGTTGATGAGATTCAGCATAATGTTTCTCTTATGGAGGAAACTACATATGGGCTGCAAGTCTGCGGGAAGGGTGATGAAGATGGTGCAGGTACCAAGGGTCAACTATGGCCTTATGCTTTGAAGACAACAAAAACTGGACAGGTAACTTACGGGAAGCTGCGGCAAGTAGGGAATTCAGTTCGAGAAACCACAGGGTGGACTGATCCAATGGATTCCCTCTCGGTGTATGCGTTCATTGCGAAGTCTCAAGCTAATGAGGCTATGGTGGAGGAAAAGCGGAAAAGAGATGAAGAAGCTCTTGGGACATCGAAGAGGACAACGAGGTTCAACAGCAAGAAAGAAGAAAGTCCTGCTCCAAAGCCCGCTCCTGAAGTGGTGATGGAGGAGGCACCTAAAGACAAAAAGCAAAGAAAACCCAGGGGGCCCTCTTATAAGTTCAAGTCTGACATTGAATATAGCTACGGATTTAAAGAAAGTCTTTGAAGAGTGAATTCTGAATAGCAAGGTGGAGCTCACATTGGGGATTGCCAAACGTGAGTTTCATGAGGAGATAATAGATATCATCAAAAGGAAGCAGCAGATACCAAGTGAACAAGAGCCGGAGTTAGTGAAGAGCTAGGCGGTTTGCCACATTGAAGCAATTCTAGACGACTATGAACAGTATTTGGCGAATCTTGAAGAAGAAGAAGAAGAAGAGTCGAGGTCTGTGGTGGTGTCAAATCCAACCTTACCTGAGGTAAGGCATGTTCATTTCAATGAAGATGACGATAGTGAAAGCATACCAAGGAGTCACTTTTCAAGGACTCATTGGGCAAGAGCAACAACCGAAATTGTTGTAAAGCTAGGCGACATCGAAGAACCGGTCTTAGCACTCATAGATCGTGGATCAGAGATCAATTTGATGGCTAAAAGCTTGCACAAAAAGGGGAAATGGCCTATTTATGTGGACCATGGTTGGCGAATTCGAGCTGCCAATATGCTTCCAGGCGACCTCTATGGTGCATGTGCAATGTTAAGGTAACTTTAGGGGATGTCTGTGATGAGCAAAAATTATTTATACAGGAGCATTCCTCTTATCCTTTAATTTTGGGGCAACCATACATTACGGCTGTGCGAATGGAAACCAAAGTGCTGGATGATGGCTCGGCCTATGCTAGGGTTCGGAGCCATGATGGTAAGAAAGCAGTGCAATTCTTGACTGTATGTGTTGACCATGCTAGGAATAAGGACAGTCTACGTGATCATCCAATGCCAAAGATACACAAGGAGTTTAGAGAACACAGGTTTGCATAGGATTTTCTCGGAGTGCCATTATAAAGCGGGACTATGGTGGTACAAGTGAGGAGAAGTTCTCGCAAAGAGAAGCTTTCTCTTCGGGGTTTTTGGGGTTAACATCTGAAGGTTCATTCTCTTTCAGAAAATTTAATGATTTGCTGAAGTGAGAAAAACAGTATGTTTCAGGTATTCAAAGTGAATTGCAGGGTTGTGATGTGCTTGAATCTGATGATGTGATTTCAGGAGTCTTTGAAGAGGTATCTTATGAAGATACTATGTCAGTGCTTGAAGAGATGAGGAAAAACAGGTTACAAAGTGGAACTGAAGTAGTCAAGGTCCATTCAATGGACATGTATGATGAGTTAAGTTTATATAAAGCACTTATGCATATTGAAGATGATTTAGGTGAAACTGTTGAAGCGCAGGTAGAGACCAAATACAAGACTGTTGCAAACAAAGTGAGGCCAGTGGCTACACTGCTGCCAGAAGGAAGTGATGGGATGATCAAAGAGGCTTCTCGACAGCCTATACTCAGAAATCCGATTAACATAGGGCATAAGTTTACTAAGGAGACACTGCAGCAGCAGCTGAAGGTTGGAGAAGACGGTTTCCTCAATGAAGAGGAGATCCAATGTTTTCAAGGTATGCTCAAAAAACATGGTAAAGCTTTTGATTTTGAGCCAACTAAGATAGGGTGTGTGGATCCGAGTGTTGTTTCACCAATGGTTATTTTCATTGTTCCACACATGCCATGGAGCTTGCGTCCTATTCCAGTTCCTAAAGCTCACTTGCCAAAGCTCATCAATTTGCTTAATGAAAAGATCCAAATGGGAGTTTTGGAGCCGTCATGTGCTCCGTATTCTAATCGATGGTTTACTGTTCCGAAGAAAAATGGTACATTAAGATTCATTCAGGATATGCAACCGGTTAACAAAGTAACAATCCGCAATGTGGGTAATGGCCCAATTGTGGATGAATTTGCTGAGGCCTTTGCAGGTAGATCTATTAACTCCATGGGCGATCTTTATTCAGGATATGATCAATTCCAATTAGCTTGGGAGAGCAGGGATCTTACTACAATGCGTAATCCTCTTGGTTTGGTAAGGATGTGCACTCTGCCACAAGGTGCTACTAATTCAGTAGCTCATATGATGAACGGCATGAATAAGGTATTAAGGGACTTTATCGCACATGTTACCATGCCTTTCATTGATGATCTACCAATTAAGGGCTGTGAAGAAGGTTCAAAAGATGAAGCAAAAGACTAGAGGGGGTGCAAACAGTTTGTTGCTCAACATATTGTTGACTGTGATGCTATATTATTAAGACTTGAAGAAGTTAACTTAACACTTTTAGGTCAAAAATCGACTTTTGGAGCTAAGGAGGTCTTAATTGTGGAACATATGTGTAGTTCTGAAGGAAGAAGGCCAAGTCCAACAAAAGTTGAAGCAATCCAAAAGATGAAGGATACATGTTCTTCAGTTACTGAGGTTCGTCGATTCTTAGGCGCATGTGTGTTCTATCGTATTTGGCTGCCACACTTTGCCCATGTTGCAGAGGTGCTGTATCAATTGCTACGGAAGGTAAGAGGTTTGTTTTTGAATAAGTTCACACACAAGCTATTAAGAAATTAAAGAAGATGCTTCTTGAGGCTCCGACCTTGAGGAAAGTTGATTATAAATGTGACAGGCCAGTTATTTTAACAGTTGACACTAGCCCGATAGGTATTGGATGGGCTATAGGTCAGGATGATGTTGAAGGACACAGGTATGCAGTGAGATTTGGAGCCAAGGTGCTCAATTATTGTCAATGAGGATATCCACAGGTTAAGAGGGCACTTTGGGGCGTTGCTACTGCTCTAAGGACCGATAAAGAATACTTTACTGGAGCTTCCGTTGTGGTAGAGACAAATTGCTTGCCACTGATAGGGATGATTGCAAATTGCTCTACTCCGAACATTTCCATGCTACGTTGGATAGCGTATATCAAGTCTCTTAACCCTGAATTTTGTCATATTGTAGGTAGAGATAAGCCTGTTGTAGATATGTTATCAAGAGCCAGGTTTGAAGATGAAGAAGAGATGCTGACCACGAGTGATGATGTTGACTTGAAGTTCTACACGTTGTTGGGCGCATTTTTGACACCCCTTTTTTTGTAAATTTTTCCATATGGACATGACGCCCGATGTCAAAAGGGCGTGTGGACTTTCTTTTTGTGGGTTTTTTAGCTTGCTTTAGCAAGCACATGTACATGCACTGCAAGTCGCTAGTCTAGTGACAGCTGTTGGGCTACTGTAAGTGCCCGTTAGTGAGTTTTTTGAAGTGAGCCTTGTATATAACTAAAACTCATGTACAAACTTTAAAAAAGTTCATCCAAACATCAGAAATTTGCAGGTTTTAGCTCGTTGTGTCTCCTTGGTGCTCTTGGATGCAGTTTTTTGCCCCGACTAGCCTTCTCTACGTGTAGGGTGAAATCATGTTAACCTGTCATGCTTTTTCATGTCTCGGACAATGCTAACTAGCACAATTTTGACATATGCTAACTAGTACAATAACTTGAGCTACATCTCCAAGATCTATGACATATGATATATCAATAGAAAGCACTTGAAACAAGTAATCCAAATGTACAACCTCCGAAAAATTTTGATATTATTTGTAAAAAATTTACCGGACGCCCAATGTTTCGAAGATGTGCTAACTTGAAACTGCTAACTAGCACAAAAAGCGCGACAGGTTAACATGCTTTCACCCTGTAGTCGTGTTGGGACAGCTTTCTGTTCGCGTCAATTTTGCTCATGGAGGCATATGGAATCAATTTTGGTTATCTTCAGCTTTCTCGCCAGTCATTTTTCAATATTTTTTTCAAGCTTTAAAGTGCCCCAATTGGAGTTGTTCTCTTCAGGTTACGACTAGTTCTCTGCAGGGTTATGGCTATGGCAACCTAGTGGCAAATTGTGTGTAGACAGATTCGGAGGGAATGTATCTACGAATTGTGGAATTGATGTTGAAGTTATGGATTTGTGATGTTTGATTGTGAAAGGAGAGGCTCTCGTCTTCATCTGCATTGGTCGGCGTGTGCTGTAAATCCGTGCTTTGACAGGGTTTTGCTCCTAAGTGACATTGGGTGGGCGACAGCTAGTAAATTCCCAAGGGTCTACTCCTATTGGATTGGTGGTGTTTCAAAAATATTTTGCAAAGCTTTTGGTGTCCTGTAGTTCTCTTTCAACGCTCTTGGGTGACATCACTATAGAGGTGTTTCAGTTTGCTTGTTCCCAACAGTGTTTTGGTGCCCGCCACCAAGGAATCGCTTCAAGTTACCTTCAGTTTACAGGTTTTGAAGACATGGCATTTAATTTTCCGGAGTTTAATGGGAAATCAAATGAAAGTTCCAAAGCTTTCATTGAGAGAATGGAGTTTGCTTGCCTTCTTGCTGACAAGCAAGACCTAGCGTTGGTGTTGCGAATCTTCTATTTCTGTTTGAAGGGAGATACTAGGGAATGGTTGGAAGGCTACGAAAAGGATCTAAAATCAGCCCAACCTCCTCAAGTTATGACTTATGAAATGGTAAGGCATGCTTTTCTTACACACTTTCAACAGGTGGAAGACCCACAAAAGGTATGGCAGTCTATTCAAGGCTTAGTACAAGGTGAAGGCCAAACCATAGAAGACTTTGTCAAGGCATTCAATGCATTATGGACAAAGTGGTGTACATCTTTCGGGGCTAAAATTCCTCCAGCCATGTTGAAGAAGGACAGGTTTCTTGCAATTTTGAGGAGTAACCTACGCTTGAAGGTAGAGCTCAAGCAGCCAAGGACCTTTGAGGAGGTAGTTGAAATTGCAAAGAATAAAGAGTGGAAAGCAGAGCGTCTTCATCAACTTGGAATCAATGTCGAGCCAAAGCTTGAAGTGAAAGTGGTAGAGCAACCAAGGGTCCTCATCAGGGAGCCAGGTTATGATCAACAAGCTTCTCATGATGTGAATGCCTTTCGCAAGGAGATGCAAGAGGTTGTCGGTCTTATGAAGAATCTTAGTGTGCATATGATGGGAGGTGGAAGAGGTCAAAGCTATGGATATGGACGTGGTTATGGAAGCAATGAGGGTTATACAGGTGGTAGAGGAAGAGGCATGGTTGGAAGAGGGGATATGTTTCAATGTTACAATTGTGGTGAATCGGGTCAAAAAAGCCCTCAATGTGACAAGCCAAAGAGAATGGGTGGTGACATGTTTCCTCTTTCTCCACAAATTCCTTCTCGAGCTCAAGATTATGGTATTGAGATTAAACGGGAAGCAGGACCAAGTGGATTGACAGCAGAAGAAAAGGGCAAAACAAAAGTGGTAAGCATAATCCGTTTGGAGAAGAAAGAGGATGATTTGGGAGCTATGGTCATGCCTGTAGGTAAGAGGGTTACAAGAGATCATGACATGAGTGATGCAAGTCCCAGCCATAAAAGAGGGAAACAGGTACAGGTAAAGAGAAGAAGAAGAGAAAGCCCAGGAAACATTACAATGCATCTGACTTTCCTTTGGGAGAAGGGCAACCAAATTATAGTTTAAGGGCAGATTTGGTGGGTAGAAAGGCTGATGTTACCTTTGGGCAACTCATGGAGATGTGTCCCAAGTTAAAGAGGCAATGGAAGCACGTAGTCAACCCCATGAAGAAGGAGCCTACAAGGGGGTCAGTGAGAGTCCTATCTTTGAATGAGCTACCTGATATATGCCCCACTATGGATGCATGGCATAAGAGGAAGTGCATTGGAGAGGCTTATATTGATGGAGGTGCACAGGTATGTGTTATTACTCAAGCTTGTGTATCAAAGTTGGGACTCAACATGGTGTAGAATTCAGGTTGTGTATCAAAGTTGGGACTCAACATGGTGAAGAATTCAGGTTTTTGCATAAAGCTTGCCAACCAATCAAGGGTGAGATGCTTGGGAGTTGTAAAGGACTTGGAGATGGATGTATTTGATGTTAAAGTGCTGGTCAATTGTCATGTTATGCCCGTAGGTATTGGTGCTTTCCCTCTCATCCTTGGAAGACCATGGTTACAGGCAACCAAAGCTATACATGATTGGGGACATGGTACCATCACTCTCTACAATAGAAGGGGTGATAACAAGAAGTTTGACATGGCTAGCAAGAAATCTTTGGATGCTGATTTTGATGAGAAAAGTGATGAAGAAGAGTCCTCAAGTGAAGAAGAAGACAATGGGGATGATGGCAGTGAAGTGGAAGATAGCAGCGATAGTGATCTAGATGTTTCCTCCTTGTTTCTTGAAGAAGAGCATGATGAGAAACAAAGATTTATTGGCCTTATGGAGAATGAGGATATCTCTAGTCCTTATGAGCAAATTGAAGAGCTGATGCAACCCAAAGTTCAACCTAATGTCAAATAGGAGCTGATACAAGGTATGTTGTCTCCCGACTTGACTAGTCATGAGAAGGGTGAGTACCTACATATGATACAACAATTTCCCCAATTATTCATCACTTCTTATGAGGAAATTAGAGGCTTTTATGGAGAGGGAATCCACATTCCAATCAAGGAAGGAGCTCATCCCGTACGCCAAAAGCTAAGGAGAATTGGGCACGTTTGTCGAGGAAATTTGTGGTCTTGCTAAGAAAGCACCCGGGCTTATGGCTGTGAGAGTTTGTGAGAGAACTCAGCAAAAACTATATGAAGGAGTTAAACCATAGATTCCATGAAGACTAGGGTTTGGAAAGAAGTACAATCAAAGAAGCCCACCCATTCTCTCTTGCACTCACACGCACAAAGAAAGAACACAAAAGAGAATGTCAAAATAACACAAAGATGAAAACATCAAGGCTATGGTCATATCGTATCATGGGTAATATGAAAGGGTTAATAGATGAGTTAATGGAATTCAATCTTGGCTGACCAAATATGCTACGAATTGTTCTTTGGAATTGTAGTTTTGTGTTTACCATAATATATATATTTTGTCTAGTGATTGGGATTAATTGTGTGTACAAATCCTCTTGGTTCAAAGCAAGATAACTATGCTTACGTCAAAAGAAAAGTTATAGTCTATGGGAGGTAGTATGATGGGATCCGGTGATAGAAGTATTTCATTGAGCCTTTCTGGGCCAAAGAGAAACACTATACGTTGTTGAAAGTGTATTTTACGACTAATCCATACGTTAATTCTAATAGATCGTACAGAGTGAAAGCGATAGAAATTATCATCATGTGGGTTATTAATCTAGGATAGTATGTGAGAAATGTAGATATAAGAGAAGTGAAGAGATGAGAAGTTTCCCTCCCAAGCCCTATTCTTGCCCGTAGGCAATAAGGATACTGCGGGGAGAGATGTACCTGTAGCAAGGAGAACCTAAAATTTGTAGAGAGGATGAATTACTAAGAGTGAGAGAGATAGGTTTGGTTAAGGAGATGAGATTAGATATATATATATATAATGGGTTAGAGATGAAAAAGAAAACAACAAGAAATCAAGAAAACATCAATGTAGAACACATCTTACTTGACAAACCCTTCGGCACCATTATTGATGGAGAGAGAAGAAGAGGGGAGAATTCAACTTTGATTGATACGCCAAGTCAACGCCCTTCTTTGATTAGAGTTGATCTACCAAGGATAGCATGCAAGGATGGCTAGTCTTCCTCTAGGAGAAAGTGTAGGCTTAGGCTTATGTTAATGGCTAAGTACAATTAGGCATTACTACTCACTCCCTCAAGAATTCCTCTCATCAATGGCTTGAATGCTTAAGTTCATTTTCAAGGAAGAAGAGGTCCCCTTTTATAGGTGAAGGGAATCCCCAAGGTTTTACACAAGAAGAGAGGAGCCAGTGTGAACAGGAATTGGAAAAGTTGAAAATGAGCTGTCCCTACATGATGTGGACAGACTGGGGTCCAGTATTTTGATCATATATCCTCAACCGTGGCTCCAAATAAAAAAGTAAAAATATGGGCAGAAAATGCAGCTCATTAGCTACGATTTGCATTTTAAAATCGTTTTTCCAATTCAGATTGGAACCTTGTGTAAAAATTCATCAAAATAGGGTCCATTTCTGGCAACAAAATTCTTCCTGTGGTCCCCTTAGCTTAGACATTCATTTGATTCCAAAGGACACCTCATGCCATATGAAAGCATGACATTGCTCCTTGACAAATTTTTGTAATCATGCTTGCAATAATGCATTAAAATAAGTGTATCTTTGAAATCATGCCACCTAGTGTCCCACTAGGATTTGATTCCCTCCTAGTAGCTATTTAAAAGAAAATATAAGAAAAATATGAAAAATACATAGAATATATATATATTGGAGTTTAACTTAGATATAGGATCTAACTAGGGTGTGAGATGATAATGAGATAGTAGAAATAAAGAATCAATGTTTTTTGCCCCAAGTTAAACAGGCGGAGCTATTGATGCTTTTCCCATAGTATTTTCTGATGGTGGTAAAGTAAGAATAGGTTACCCTTGAGAAAAATAATAGGATGATATAGAAGGCTTATTATTATACCTAAATATGCATATGTACATTATAGGAAAGATAATTATGTATCTAAAAAATTACAAGATAGATCTTGTAGCATGCGTTCCCACTATGTACGTGTCACAGCACGACAACGTACAACTTAATGCTTTAAAGGAAGAGGTAGACAAGCTTCTTGAAGCAGGTTTCATATGTCCTATGAGCACTGCAGAATGGGTGAGTCCTGTTGTTGTCACACCCAAGAAGGATGGAAATTGGAGGATATGTGTTGATTTTAAGCCTCTAAACGCAGCCATGAAGAGGGATCCATACCCTCTTCCTTTCATAGATGACATACTTGATTATTTTGCAGGGCATGAGAGGTATAGCATATGTGATGGATTCTCTGGATATTTTCAGCTCACCTTGGCTTTAGAAGATCGAAATAAGACCACAATTATCATGCCATGGTGATGCTTTTGTTATTGTGTGCTTCCTTTTGGTCTTATGAATGGCTGTGCGTGGTATCAAAAGCACGTCAACAAGGTGTTCTCTCCTTTTCTTGGCAAGTTTGTGAAGGATCTTATTGATGACTTTTGTGTTTATAGCTCTAGAAAGGATCATTGTGCAAAGCTTGGGATGGCATTGAAGCAATATGATGAAAGTGGAGGTCAACTCAACCCAAAGAAGTGTCATCTTGCTCAACCAAGAGTGAAGTTTTTGGGGCATATGATCTCAGAGAATGGGATTGAAGCGGATCTTGACAAAGTGAAGGCTTTGGTGCTCCTCCCATCACCTAAAGATACAAAAAAACTTTTTATTTTTATTCAAAAGGTGAAGTATATGGCAAGGTTCATTCCTTTGTCCTCTCAACTTCTTTATCCTCTACAACAAGTAGCGAGGTTGGATCCTCTACAATGGACAAATGAATGTGAAGAGGTTTTTCAAGGTATCAAAGAGGTTCTTGGTTCTCTTCCTGCTATGCAAGCTCCTAATTGGGATAAGGATTTTTATGTGAATCCATCAGTAGGTGAGGATGCTATTGGAGCTATGCTTCTTCAACGAGGTAAAAACTCCCACTACATGAAGCCTATCTATTGTGCTAGCAGGGTGAAGCTAGAGGTGGAAAGAGGCTATACTGAGGTGGAGCTCATTATGGTAAGCGTGATTTATGCATGTAGAAGGTTTAGGCACTACCTTCTCCCTAAACCATTCACATTCCTCACTAGCTACACTCTTCTACCTCAATTGGTGAATAGCCCTACTTTGTCAAAGAGGCTCATGAAGTGGATTATGGAGCTACAGGAATTCCAATTCTCTTTTCTTGTTGAGGAGAGTACAAGGGCTACATTGGCTGATTTGTTTACCTATAAGGAAATCCCTCTTCTTCTTAAGGAGGATGCAATGAAGAAGCAACACATGGAAGCTCCTGACATGGACAATGCCTATCTATTGTTTTTTGATGGCTCTTACAGGAAAGCGCATGATGAAGCTTCAGGAGGTGTGGTAATCTATGATCCTCAAGGTGCTTTGGTAACTAAAAGGATTTTGAAGCTTACCGCACAAAGCAACAATGAAGCTGAGTATGCTACTTTGGAGAAAGGTCTCAACCTTTGCCTTGAGCTTGGCATCCGTCGTGTGAGGGTAAGAGGTGATGCTCTTTTGGTGGTTAAGCAAGTACTTAGGGTGTGGCAAAGTAAGAATCCAAGGCTGAAAAATATGTGTTTTCAAGTGAAGAATATGCTTAAGCATTTTGAACCTTGGAGCTTAAGGCATGTGGACAGGTCTCAAAATGAAGAAGCACATGGTGCAGCGCAAGCTTCAATTGGGCATTTGTATGTAATAAGGGATGATTCTCCTCTTTATTTGGGAAGGGAAGCTTTAGAGAGGGAGGAAGAGTTTCTACAAATCGGTATGCTTCCATCAGAGTTGGAGAAGCCAAAAACGTACGCCTTCCTACGTCGTGCCAAAAGGTATGCGCTACTTGTGATGCCTTGTATATGAAGGGGGCTGATCTTGTGATGAGAAAAGTGCCTTGGAAAGAGTAAATTTACAAAATTTTAGAGGAGAATCATGAGGGTTCTTGTGGTGGTCACTTTGCTTCAAAGATCACTTTGCAAAAAGTCTTGCAATAGGGTTATGTGTGGCCAAGTGTTCAACGTGATGTTCATCATTGATGCAAGTCTTGTAAAGAGTGTCAAAGCATGGAAAATAGGGTTCTCAAATCATAAATTAGAGGCACCATTGTGGCTTATGATGTGTTTGAGATGTGTTTGAGAAGTGGGGTATTGATACAATAGGTCCTCTACCTATGACAGCTAGAGGCAAATGTTACATACTTACTGCTGTTGATTATCTATCCAGGTGGGCCGAAGCCAAAGCTGTTAAGCACATCACGAGTAAAGATGTTTCCTTATTTATATATGAAGATATTTTTTGCAAATTTGGTATGCCATTGGAGTTACTTTCTGACAAGGGTCCAGGTTTCAGGGGAGAGTTGGTGGATTATCTATGTGAGAAGCTTCATGTGCATCACAGGTTTACTACTCCATATTATCCCCAATGCAATGGCATGAATGAAAGGTTTAATGGAGAGCTCATAAGGATGCTTACAAAGATGACAAGAAACAATGTGAAGACTTGGGATTTAGAGCTACCTTGTGCCCTATGGGCTTACAGGACTGCCATCAAATCAAGTACTGGTTTTTCTCCCTTCCATCTAGTTTTTGCCAAAGAGGCTTTACTTCCTATTGAGGTGGATATACCAGCCTTGAAGATGATGATAAAGCTTGAAGAAGAGCCCAATGATGAATTCAAGGAAAGACTTTTATATTTGCAATGTGTACAATTGGATAGGGTGTTAGCTTTTGAGCATTATGAGTAGGTCTTGAAGAAGAATCAAGCAAAGGCAAATGAGAAGGTAAAGGACAAGGACATCAAGAAGGGTGACATGGTGCTTCGTTAAAATAGTAAGCTTGATAGAAATTTTCAAAAGAAATTTCAAATCAAGTGGCAAGGTCCTTTCTTGGTCTTAAACGGGTTTCCAAATGGCACATATCAGCTTGCTGACTTGGATGGTACCCCGCATAAAGCACGTGTGAATGGCTACAGGTTGAAGAAGTATATTGCAAGGTTGATGACTGTGATTGAGGATGAGCCTTCTTTTGAAGCATTTTCTGATCATGTTTCTAATGATAGATAAAGTGAAGACTCCCTCATGTGGTTTACAAGATCTCTTTTGTGCTGCTGACCATGAATGATCTAGCAGGATGGGGTGTGGCAAACTATGTTGGGCGCATTTTTGACACCCCGTTTTTTGTAAATTTGTACATATGGACATGACGCCCGATGTCAAAAGTGCATGTGGGATTTCTTTTTGTGGGTTTTTTAGCTTGCTTTAGCAAGCACATGTACATGCACTACAAGTCGCTAGTCTAGTGACATCTGTCGGGCTACTATAAGTGCCCGGGAGTGAGTTTTTTGAAGTGAGCCTTGTATATAACTAAAACTCATGTACAAAATTAAAAAAATCTCAGCCAAACATCAGAAATTTTCAGGTTTTAGCTCGTTGTATCTCCTTGGTGCTCTTGGATGCAGTTTTTTGCCCCGACTAGCCTTCTCTACGTGTAGTCGTGTTCGGACAGCTTTCTGTTCGCATCAATTTTGCTCATGGAGGCATATGGAATCAATTTTGGTTATCTTTAGCTTTCTCTCCAGTCATTTTTCAATATTTTTTTCAAGCTTTAAAGTGCCCCAATTGGAGTTGTTCTCTTCAAGTTACGACTAGTTCTCTGCAGGGTTATGGCTATGGCAGCCTAGTGGCAAATTGTGTGTAGACAGATTCGGAGGGCATGTATCTACGAATTGTGGAATTGATGTTGAAGTTATGGGTTTGTGATGTTTGATTGTGAAAGGAGAGTCTCTCGTCTTCATCTACATTGGTCGGCGTGTGCTGTAAATCCATGCTTTGACAGTGTTTTGCTCCTATGTGACATAGTCTCTTGGGTGGGCGACGGCTAGTAAATTCCCAAGGGTCTACTCCTATTGGACTGGTGGTGTTTCAAAAAGATTTTTCAAAGCTTTTGGTGTCTTGTAGCTCTCTTTCAACGCTCTTGGGTGACATCACTATAGAGGTGTTTCAGTTTGCTTGTTTCCCAACAACGTCTTCTTATCTACATGCCAACTGTGGTAGTATTGCTCGTGTTTTTGAAGTCTTTTTTGAAGAGTTTTATGATGGAGAGTGGCTTATGATTGGCCGCTTCCTAAGTACTCTCACTAGACAAGAACGATGGAGTGATCAAGAATTCAGGAAGATCACGAAAAAGGCCTATTACTATTTCCTGAAAGACGGACATTTATGGAAGCAACCGAAGCGCCCAGGAGGGGTACCACAACGAATTATTTGCGACAAAGCGACCCAACAGCAGGTGATTAAAGAGTTTCATGAAAGTATATGGGCTGGACACAGAGGAGCCTGGGCAACCTTTGTCAAAATTAAATACCGATATTGGTGGAAAGGTATGTACAAAGATGTGGTTCAATTTGTGGAATCATGCTTAATATGTCAACAGTACTCTAATGTGCGACATAGAGATGGGTTGCATCCCACCTATCCACTAGCTATGCACTACAAGTGGGTGGTGAAACTTATTACGATGCTAGTAGGAGTGTGGCAGATGAGATATATTGTTCTTGCCAGGGAAGATCTTACAAACCAGGTTGAAGGCAGAGCTTTGCGTACCAAAGCTACCAGTTTAGTATGCAAGTTCTTGCTTAAAGATGTTATCTCTAGGTATGGATGTGTTGGCAGAATTACTGCAGATAGAGGAGAGCTAGATGCAGATGAAGCTCGAGAGTTTTTTGCTCATATGGGCATTAAACTCGCCCTCACCACAGCATATAATCCAGAAGGTAACGGGAAGAGTGAAAGAGGACATCCGCCTATTGTTAAAGCTTTAGCAAAGGCGTGTGAAGGACATATTGGTGATTGGCCTAAACTCTTGCCATTTGCTTTGTGGGCTGATCGCACTACTCACAGTTCAATTACAAGATTTATGCCATTCAAAGTAATGTATGGGAATAAACCCATTATGCCTACAGAGGAAGCACTTACAACTTGGACCATAATGCCATGGGAAGAAGGTATGTCTACTGAAGACTTGCTTGCTCTACGTATTCGGCAGCTGGAGAGGCGTCGAGAGGATATTGAGCAGGCTAAAGAGAAGCTTAAGGAGGCAAGATTGAAGAACAAGGCAGCATTTGATGGAAAGCATAGACTACGACCACATGCTATCAAGGAAGGTGACTGGGTACTTGTTTATGACAGTAGCTTGGAGAACCAATACTTTGCTATGCGGAAAATGGTGAAAAGGTGGTTTGGACCATATGTGGTGCAACATGTTTTTGATAATGCGACATATCAATTATGTGAACCAGATGGTACTATGCTTAAAGTGCCTATAGCAGGAAAAAGAATCAAGTTGTTCAAGAAGCGAGAAGGTGAGATTGTTCTTGAATATTCTCATTCAGATCCACCTCCAGAGGATCATGTTATGTATACATCATATGATATATCTGATGATGATTTTAATGAAGCTGATTAAGTGCAATTGGCACAGACCGGAGGCTGTGCAGGTTCAGAGGGGGTGAATGTCATGCAGCTCCGATCACATGCAAAGAAAGATGCTAGAAAAATGCACATTAAGTTTGTTTGAAGCTTATATGTTTAATGAACAGTGGTTAAGGGTTGGTTGCAGGTCGAGTTCAATGCTGAATGTATGTCAAATGCGGCTGAAAGGTCCAAAACATGCCTTAATGATGCTAAAAAGTGTTATGCTTGAAGTGAACATGGATGGGGTATTGTGCTCTAAAATTGTAGTGCTCCATGTGCTCTACTGGACTGTCTTTACGGCTCGTCGATTGGAGCTACGATGAAGAAGTTATGGCAGTTTAAAGTTCAAGTCGATTGCAGATCCGTGCCAGATTGGGCAACAGCAGCTGACGGAATAAAAATGAAATGAATGCATCGGGATGAAGTGCTCACTTTGTGGAGGACCCATTAGCGATGTTGCTAATGGGTGCCTAGCTAAATTTAGCAAGAGGGGACATGCATCCATAAAAAGAACAAATGTGTGGTTTGTTGGGATTTTTTCACCTCATCATCGGAAGGGCCCCTCCTCCTCCTCCTAAGCTTCATACCCTTAAGCTCTTGATAATCCCGAAGCACCTAATCTCCTCCTCATAAGCGGGGATATTCTTAAGCTTCTCCTCCGAATCTTCAAGCTTGCTTAATCCTCGTAAGCTTAAAGCCCTTCATAAGCCATAATCCAAAGCTCTTAAGCTATCAAGAGCGGAGTTAACCCTCAAGCTTAAGTTTTTTTTAAACCTCTCTTAATCTAATCTATCACCATAAGCTAAGCCTAATCGAGTTTCTATCTCCTAAACCGAGCCTAATCTTCTAAGCTTTCATTACCCGAGTCATAAGCCGTCTTAAACCTTCCTAAGCCTCATTAGCCATTCGAAATCTGCTCGAAGCTTATTAACCATTCGAATCGAGGAGCAAAAGGCAAAGTAAGCAGAATTTCATCAATTTCTTGTTTAAGCACCTGATTTAAGCCAGTTTTTCCTTGTAAGAGCATTTAAGCTTCCATTAGGGATTGATTAATCATGGATTCTGTCGATTAACTAGAAATTAGACGGACTGCTTGTTTTGAATACTGTTGTCGGTAATTGCATCTGCTACACCTTGTTTCCTGCACCTCTCATAGCCAAGGACCCGGTGCCTTCCCGGCTCACCTTTCGCACAATTATCCCCCGACAGCACTTGTTGTTCTTCAATGATGGGCACTTGAAAGTCGGACTCTTCCTGGAGCTCTTCGACTGGTTGTGTTTCTGTTTTTGTAAAGGAGAGTGGCAACAAATCCAAAGGCGGTTGTTCAGATGTACCTGCCTCTTCTTGAGCTTCCGGATGTTTGTCTCTTAGGAGTTGATTTTCTCGCTCAGATCCGCTATCTCTTTGAGTAGTTACTCTTATTTTTGGACCCGCATCAAAGCAAGGTCACGCCGTTGTGATTGTTCTAACTTTAGCTCAAGCTCTAGTTCTTTATTCCGCTTCTCTGAAGCTTTGCATACGCCACTAGTTCCTTTGAGTGAGACGACAGCTGGATTTTCTCGAATTTGTCTTAGAACTGTTGCTTGATCATTGATCCTTTGTTCAGAATATTGCAAGGAATCATTTGCTACATCCAGTTATACCTAAAGCTTTTGCATTGACTCAGTAGTGACTATAAGATCATTTGTCACCTTGGCCAGCTGCTCATCTTTTGTCTTGCAGGCATCGGAGAGTTTGGTGAGAAGCTCTCCTAGCTCTTCCAGTTCCTTCTACTGCTTTCCTTGTTGAGCTGGTGCTGTACTGCTTCATTCTTTAGCTGCTAGATTTATTGTTTTAATTCTGAAATGGTAGTTAATCTATCATCTAGCTCCCCTTGTAGAGTGTCGATGACAAGCTCTAGTTCTCTTTCCTTTGCACTATGGCTAATTGTGGCTGATCTCATTTTATCAGTCATTTGCAACATCTGCTGGGCATATCCATTCACTTGTAAAATGACCTCATCGATAGCTTCCCAATCTTCAGGCTCCACTTAGATGATTTGTGAAGTTCCTACCGTGTCAGCTTGTGGCTCCTTTTCTTGTATCGTGGAAGTTGCTTGTGGTAGAGGCCGGGGTTCTACTTCACCTATAGGCGTTGTAGTTGCCTCTGATGTGGGTGCTTCTTGAACTTTTGTGGCAGCCTCTTGTTGCTTTTCAGGATCTTTTAGGCCAACAACTTTTGTTTGTGGTTGTGCAGCTATCACAAGTGGTTCTTCTGGAGGCTGATAGATGCCTCAACCTATTCCTCTTGGGTGGTGGTAGATGGTCCAACTTCGGGTTGTGTTCTCTTAGGTCTTTTGAAACTGACCTCTTCTTGTTCTTTTAACTGCTCCTCTTCAATTGGTTTGGTAAGTGGTGGAGGACTTGGATGTGGCGTAGGAGGATATGCTTGCTCTCTGTGTGGTCTTGGAGACATATCTCCCTGTTCTTGAAAATCTTCTTGCTGAGCAGCCACCACTGCTTCCTTTTCTCTTTTTTGTTCTTCAAGATCCTCTTGCAATTTTAAGGCTTCAGCTTTGGCGTACATTCACTCTAATAGTTCAGTGGGGTCCTCTGGGGTGGGCTTCAAAGGGTTCTTGGTCCTTGGACCCTTAATCTTGCTCGGTACCCATTTCGTGGGATATTCACCCGCTGCCTGACGACTTCTTTCGTATGCATGTTCTTCTCTCTCAAACCTCACCTTCTTCTGTTGTGGCTCCTCCTGGTGGGCAGCCACTATTGCTCTCTTTTTCATCCTTTCTCTTCGAGCCTTTCTCTCCTCATTGTCAGAGCTCTCGCTACTATGAGCTTTAGAGGATTCCTCGTCAGATTTTTGCTTTCTTTTTTCTAACCTGGTTGTTCTTTGAGAAGGTGGAGCAGTGAGGATCCAAGTGTTTTGGTCTGGGGCTGGCGATAGGTTCTCAGTCATACCAATAGCATGGTATGCTATGCGTGTTAAAACTTCAAGTGCACCTAAATATGTGATCTTTCCTTCTTTTTTAGTGATTTTGAGTGTGGTCAACACGTACTATGCATGATCGATAGGTTGCTTGGCCGTCGACTTCAATACCTGCGGAAAGGTAATCGCCACTGCATGGTTAGGTTTACTGTACCTCGGCGGTTTCTTTGCCAAGAAATGGAAGTGTTGATGGTATAAACGCGCCGGGTATTCCACCTGTCTCTCAATAAGTTCAACAAATGTAGCAGCCGCAGTGTCTTTACTGAAAGTGCCAGCTGTTTTTCTGTCTCTTGCCCGCATCGTCATTCCTTTAGTGGGCAGCTTCAAGGCTTCTGCCACTATCTCTTTAGTGATTGACACTTCCACTTTCTGGCCATGTTGGTTAGTGATTTGAGCAGTGCCATCCTCTTTAATGGTTGACAATAATTCATATGCTTTCTAGAAGTCTATTCCACATGGTTCTTGGTCGTGTAAAACTCTTTTAGACCCAACCTTCTATTGGCTTCTTGAGTGTCTAGCTTACCTGCAACATCATATATGTCCTTCGGTAGCATTTGTAGCTCCACTTGATGTCCTTCTTCACTCTTAAATCTGCCGATGAATACTGTTGTGTTGCCGTCTTCAAGCTGTTCCTTTGTGCGCTCCATGCCGCACTGTCGAAGCAAGGACCTTGCCTAACACTGTGTGCGCATTAGGAAAAATATGAACCCTCTAGGGGCCCTTTGGGATTAAGGTTAATTAGAGGCCAGCCAATAGGAAGAGGGTGGTGGACACACTCTATACCCTCAAAAAAGTAGGGGGACAAGGTAGCCTTACACCTCTTAATGGCCTCTTACCTAGTGAGAAGGTAAGGGAGGTGGCTAGGGGAAAGGGGGAGGGGGGGGGGGGGGGACCACTTTGACCTTTTTTCCCCCACTTTTTGGCCCGGATTTAAAAATACACTAAAAATTTCAAAATTTCAAAAAATTTCAAATTTCAAGTTTTCCCTCCTTAAAAGGTCCCCTAACCTACTTCATGGTCAAAAAAGTATTTTTGACCTCCAAAAGTCAAAACGTGCACTAAAAAATTCCAAAAAATTAATTTTTTTCAAAAAATTTCAAAACATCATTTTCCACCCTCCAAAGTCTTTCCAAACCTATTCTATAGCTAAAAGTGATTTTCTCTCTCTACAAACCCTTTTCCAAGCTCTCCATGGCTGCAACAACCACATGCACCCCCTATAGTCCAACATTATCTCTCTACTAGCTTTCTCCCATCTCCATTGTAGCACCAAGCAAGCTTCTTCCCTATCTCTTCCCCTTGCCCACCACATAGTTCCACACCAAGCTAGCTCCTCTCCCTTCTCTCACCTCCATTACAGCATGAAACAAGATTCTCCTCCTTCTACTTTCATTCACTCGCACTACATGAAAACCTATACTCCCGAAGGTGGAAAAAGCATCAACTCACATGACTTGCATACCACAAGAATAGGAGGTGTGAATAGTGCATGGGCATTGCAAGGATTCATCTCCAACATAAAGATAGAATGGTGAGAAAACTACCCTTGTAGCTTACATTCAGAGCATAAGATCATCTCCATCTTTAAGTTTATCATGCTGGAGGGAATTAACCTCTTTATGGCTTTCAATGTTTAGGCTTCACACCTCATAACATTGGGTGGTGCTATTTTGTTGATGGCTTTGGTGTGCCATCTATAGTTTTGTAGCATGTGATTGAGTCTCACAATGTAAGTAAGTTGTGTTATCTATGGAGAGTCATCAAAGATTTTTCTTATAATTTATTCTTTGTATAGTTGTCATTAGATTATTAGAATGATATCATTTTGTACTTTATAACTTTGTGCTCACATAATCTGTTGTTTACTTACAGAGTCAAATTGTTTTGAGAGGACATGAGCAAGCAACCATGTGCAGAGATGGAAATCACCCTATTTTTGTTCCGTGAGGAACCTCTCACTATCGTGTTAAAAGATTTTGATAAGAATAGTAGGATTTTTGTAGAATCTTGAACCAATAGGTACTCTCTAGGAGCTCTTAGAAAAGCCATCCCTATAGTACTACTATCTTCCCTAGTGTCATAGACACACAAATACTCGTGTATATGAATCTCTAGATGAGAAAGAAATACTTGTAAGAGAAGCCTAACAGCAACAACATTGTCTCCATTTGTAATTATTTTTATGAGGCTGGATTCCTCTATAAATGCAATATAAATATTTCTTTTTGTTAAATGGTGTCGCACTGAGTGAGAGTATTTTATTTAGATTATTGGAGTTTCATACAGATTTGAGAAATATTGTTGATTTTTTTGGATATTCTGATTTGTCTGTAAGATGTTTGAAGTTTCAAGTCTTAATCATTCCACCATGAAGAAATTCATGCAATATTTTGATTTCAGTTTAATCACTAATGGTTATTCTTATTAAGTGGATCATAACCTTTGTCAAGATGTCCTCATTTGGGGATGTTGAATATATATCAATAGCAACATTTCAAAAGTTGAGAAAGCTAAATTCTTGCTTTCCAAAATGTTATTGTTTCCATACTATTCCTATGCCAAGCTTGACTTAGAGAAATGACAACTTGAGATGGAGGTGTAGATATATAGGGGTGAATTATTATTGATTCTTGTTTCATCATATATATTATAAAGCCTTTGAGTTTCCACCTTTTTGAGTAGTGTTGAAAAGTTTTTGGTATCAAACCTTCTTAAATATCCCTATTCATTCGCTATTGGTAGCTATTTATTTGGTATTGTTAAAGATCATACCAATAGCTATCACCTTGTGAACTTAATTGTTGAATTGCGGATTTGATTTTTACTATGTAGCTCATTTGGATAGAGAAAGTGTAAACATAAATTATAGATACATGCATTGTTAACATAGAAGATATATCACTCGAACCTATATAACTGCTAATCAAGAAACCTTTGGTCGGATACTATAACAATAGGGGTCACATGTGGTTTTAAATACCAAAGAAATGGCTTAACCAAAACATTTCCAAGAACACGAGGTGAACACAAGGAAGTAAAAATTGGCTCCTTGTTTGGTTGATTTCTAGTGCTAAATGTTCTGAGTGCACAAAATTTGTGAGGCCTTTGACCTTACGAGTTCACTAAAGTATATGTAACATAGCACATGTGTTCAACAGAAGGGAATTTATATTCTTGTAAAGTTACAGAAGCATGTGTAGGTAAGGCCTATAAGGGCTACTTTCAATCCATTGTGGTGAACGGACATGATATAGGAAAATTTGACATAGTGAATACTCCGGACATCAAACACTACAACTCTATCTCATGGCCATACATTAAAACAAAGCCCCTATTTGTCATTTTGAAGCCCCAGAGACCCTCAACAAGAGGGACCACAACGACGCGTAGAATGCCCATCCAGGCACAAATAGGGACCAAGATATTTCCAAGAACAGGGGATGGACACAAGGAAGTAAAAAATGGTTGATAAGCATGATACAAGGTTTAGGTATCTGCCATTTGGGGGGGGAGGGGTTGCTATGAACACATTAAACTGCCCAGTTCTATCTCATGGCCATACATTAGAAAAAGCTTGTACTTGTCATTTTAGGGGCCCAAGGACCCTCAACAAGAGGGGCCACAAGGGCAAACTGGCCATCCAAAATTTTTGGATGGACAGTTTGCGCGCCCTTGTGGCCCCTCTTGTTGAGGGTCCCTGGGCCCCTAAAATGACAAGTACAAGCTTTTTTTAATGCATGGCATGATACAATGTTTAGCTATTTTCCATTGGGGGGGGGGGGGGGAGTTTGCTATGAATACATCAATTTTCCCAACTCTATCTCATGGCTATGCATCAAAATTTTTGGATGGCTGATTTGCGCGCCCTTGTGGCCAAATTTTGGATGGCTGATTTGTGCGCCCTTGTGGCTCCTCATGTTGAGGGTCCCTGGGGCCCTAAAATGATAAGTACAAGATTTATTTTTATGCATGGCATGATACAATGTTTAGCTATTTGCCATTGTGGGGGGGGGGGGGGGAAGTTTGCTATGAATACATCAATTTGCCCAATTCTATCTCATGGCTATGCATCAAAAAAAGCCTGTACTTGTCATTTTAGGGCCCCAGGGACCCTCAACATGAGGGGCCACAAGGGCGCGCAAATCAGCCATAATTTTTGGATGGCTGATTTGCGCGCCCTTGTGGCCCCTCATGTTGAGGGTCCCTGGGGCCCTAAAATGACAAGTACAAGATTTATTTTTATGCATGGCATGATACAATGTTTAGCTATTTTCCATTGTGGGGGGGGGGGGGGAATTGCTATGAATACATCAATTTGCCCAATTCTATCTCATGGCTATGCATCAAAAAAAGCCTGTACTTGTCATTTTAGGGCCCCAGGGACCCTCAACATGAGGGGCCACAAGGGCGCGCAAATCAGCCATCCAAAAATTTTGGATGGCTGATTTGCGCGCCCTTGTGGCCCCTCATGTTGAGGGTCCCTGGGGCCCTAAAATGACAAGTACAGGATTTATTTTATGCATGGTCATAATTCAAGTGGTAAGTTTTTTTTTTTTTTTTTTAATTTAAGTGTTGGACTTTTAGGCTGTTTTCAAGAGCTTCTAGTGTTCAATTGGCTCTGAATCTGTCTGGGCTTGTCTCACATAAATTTGTTCATCTCGTCGCGCTCTTCGACTATCGTGTGATGCAAAAAAAAATCATATCCTACTCGGATTTTCCAAAAATCAACGTGCAAGTTGGCAATTTCTTACAAAATGATGTAAAACAGACATTTCTTACTTTTTCCTTAATCTACGGGCTCGAACGGGCATTAAAACCATGGAATCTGAAAATACTCAGAGAACCAATGTTTTTTATTGTGTTAAGGACTGCATTTCCTACATACAAAACTTTCTCAAAATCTCACCCTAACACCTTCAAAAGTGGCTTCCAAGGAGTGCCCTCGATCAAAAATTGAAACTGAAGGAAAACAATCAGAATGAACTCCTAGACTGTGTACAAACTTTAAAATAACCAAAATTTCCTTTTTTAAAAAGTTATTGCTAAAAATTTGAAAATAGACCACCCTTAGACTTCCCACAATGATAGAAATCAAAAGGTTCAAGGAGAGGTCTGGTGTCACAAGTGCATGGTAGGAATCTAATCGAGGCTTATTCCGTCAAGGTCTCTTATACTTTATTATGTCTTCTCATGTATAATCTTACCAAACAAAAACAAACTTACACTTTAAATGACTACAAATTTTATTTAACTTATCAAACAATCTAAAATATGGTAGACCTAGAGTGCTCTTACACATCAACAAACAAAAAAGTCCAAATTTCTTCTCATTAACTTTGATAAACATACATCTGTGAACACTTTACAAGGAGTAGTGTGGTCATAGTTCTTACATCCATTCCATGACATGGTATGCTCCTGGGGTGACCTATCACATAAAAATATCTTTGGTAGGAGTGCCCTCATGTTAGGAAAGAGTGTGTTGCTGCTAATGAAAAGTTTTTGCATTGTCCTACTAGGGATCTCTTCATGTCAGCATAATGATTTTTGGTGTAGTGGGAGCCACATTGCCGCTGAGGAGAGCTTTGTGCCACCGTAAAAGCTTCATGTTATGCCAGTTCCTTGAGCCGTTCTTGCAAACAACGCCACTCAACTAGCATAGCAAGAGGTCACCTTGTAACAAAAACATGTATGAATTCAACATTTGCAAGCTATATAATGAAAACACTTGTTAAGTATATGTTGTACAAATTTGCAAGTATTTCTATCTAGCTGGGAATAAACAATATAAAAATATACATTAGGATGAGACTACCACCCCTAATAAGCATGGATTTGAAGCACCTACCTGCAAGATGTAACAAAGAAGACTGTTTTAGAGGAAAAGTGGTGACACTTGGCCTCTCTAACCTGCAGCCTTTCACTATTTGTGCATAAAAGCAACCTTTGTGCCAAGCACTACAAAACAAGTAGAGGCAACATCTTAGACTTCAAAGTTTATGATAAGAAGAACACAATCAAAAGTAATAAGTATATTGTTACCTTGCATAAAGGGGTGTTTTATTCAAATATGTGATGGTATTGGCAAGATATTGAAGAATCGTCAACATTCATCTCACCGATGCTACGACGTTCCTGGGATGACCTCTGCTCACCCTCACGTGCGGCCTTCGATGCAAAAGTTGCGAACAAACAAATATGTATGCATACGATTTGTGATGTCCTTGAGCACCATGGTAGTTGTTGCATGAGGAAGCAAAGGATGAAAAGAGAGAGGGGGGAGGGAGAGAGAGGAACATGGGAGAAGACAAGGGGGTAGTGGGGGAGAGAGAGAGAGAGAGTGGAGAAGGAGGAGAGAAGGGGGCAGGGAGGGAGAGGGAGGAACATGGGAGGAGAGAAGGGGACAGTGGGAGAGAGGGAGAGAGGGGAGAAGGAGGAGAGAAGGGGCAGGGAGGGAGAGGAGAGGGAGAAAGGAGGGAGGAGGAAGAGAGAAGAAAGGTTTTTTTTTTGGGGGGAGTTTTTTTTTTGAAAAATTGGACTTTTAGTGCTTGTAAGTTTAAAAAAATGTCAAAAAATACTTTTTTGATATGGATATATGTTGGGGGGGAGTTTTAAGTCAAAAATAAGTAAAAATAACTTTTTTTTTTAAAAGTCAAATTTTGGCTCTTAGTGATCCACGTTTTTTATGATGTGGCCACACCTCTTTACTCCCTTCACTTTCAAAAAGCTAGAGAGAGAAGGTGACCTCTTAGGTCCACATCCTACATGTGTCTAAAAAAAAGGCTAGAAAAGCCTACTCAAAACTAGCTTCTTGAATGCCCTTGTCCCCTTAACCCTACACACCATTAGCCTTAATCCCTAAAAATTAGGATTCCTTACAAGGCCCATGCAAGGTTCATATTTCTCCTAATGGAGCCATAGACAGCTCCAAGCACACAACTAGCTTAACTAGTAAGCTCAAAAGAGGGCAATGGTGTGTCACTCACCGCTCTATGCTCCTGCCGTGGAGGATTCCTCGCCGCGAAGAAGAAGGAGACACCGCTATGTCGCGCTCAACCGCTTCACCGCCGTCGTGCCGCCGCAATGCTCGATCGCACTCTCTCTCTCTCTCACACACACACACACACACACACACACAAGGAGGTGAAGAAGAAGAAGATGGAGATGGAGATGGAGCAAGAGCACTCTTCTATTGCACAAATGAGAGAATGAGTGAATTTTAGGTTTAGTTGGCTTTTATATGAGCTCACCCCATTCACACTTGGGCGCCCATGCTTAGCCAACTAATCCCTTGAATGTCCCAGTTAGAGTGCGCCTCTCATCGGCGATCACTCTTACCCTTTTCCTATTGGTCCGACAAGCCCGGTACCTGACTCTACCAAATACATAATACACGTCCGTCGTAGGTGATGGGGTGTCCGTGAGCCGCCATGCACATGAAAAGCTACATTCCAATCAGGTGTTCGCAGGATTGGAGCACTTGTTAGGGCCTTCTTTAATAACTCATAAGATTGATGACATTCTTCCGTCCAGTGAAACTCGATAAGAAGCTTGTACAATGGACGCGCTATCTCGGCAAAGTTTAAAATAAACCTTCGATAATAACCAACATGGCCCATAAATCTTTGAACTCCTTTATAGTTTGTAGGTGGTGGCAAATCGGCAATGGCTTTAACCTTACTCTCATCTGTGGATATCCCGTTCTTGGACACTATATGCCCTAGAATGACTCCATGCTTAACCCAAAATCGGCATTTGAAAGGGTTCAATGAGATGCGATAAAATCTGCACCTTTCAAATATTTTTCGTAGATATAACAAATGCTTCTCCCAAGAAGAATAAACACAAAGGTCGTTTAGGCAAGCTTCACAAAACTCCCTTAGAAATTCTTTAAACGCAGTGTTTATTAATCGTTGGAATGTAGCAGGGGCATTCGTTAAGCCAAAAGCCATAACACAAATGCAAACACTCCAAACTCTGTGATAAAAGCAGTTTTAGCTTGGTCCTCTAATGCAATTGTGATTTGATTGTAACCAGAGTACCCATCTAAAAAGCTATAAGCTTCCTTGCCCGCAACTCTTTCAAGCACATGTTCTGAATATGGCAAGGGATAATGATCTCTCCTAGTGGCTGCATTAACTTTATTGAGGTCCACGCACACTCTTAGTTTCCCATTCTTTTTGGGCACAATGACTATTGGAGAAAACCATTCTGAGTGCTCAATAGGGTATATGAATCCACATTGGATAAGGTTTTCAATCTCCTCTTGTACAATTTTGGCGTACTTAGGATTCATTGGATAGGGTCGTTGCTGGACGGGTTTAGCAGTGTTGATCATGGGAATTGTATGTTGCACCACAGAAGGTGGAACGCCCTTCATGTCATGATATGTCCAAGCAAAGATATCCTTGTATTCCTTGAGGAGCTCCTTAAGTACAGCCTCTTCAGTTTCGGTAAGGTCTTAAGCAATAAAGACTGGTTTAGACTCCTCACCTGGTTCTGCTAATTCTATCTCTTTAACTACCGCTGTGGACCATCATAGACTCCACTGCTTCCATTGGTAGGTATTCGTTGGGCTTTGGCATACACAACCTTTCGCTCCCCCGTGGTATAAGATTTAAAATGTTCAGGAGCCGTATGTAAGTCAGCAGGCTCTTGTCCTCACGGAGACCTTTCTTTTAGTTCTGCCTCCTTTTGTTGTTGTGCTAACTCTCGGTTTTGACGTCTTCTTATAGTTCGACTCAATTTCGGCTTTGTAACCTCCAATTGAGCGAGGTCAATGGGTCGCGGGCTGCACCACATGACACTCTGGAGATGTTTACCCCAATTGTCTACTAGCTTTCAATGAGCATCACATGCCCCTAGATAGCTAAGCCATACTGCAGTAGATCTTTCCTTGTTTATCCTAGCTCTCACATTTGCTGGATATCGTCGTCTCTTATATGACCTTTGTTTCTTGTTAAGGTTTTGATTTTGGTAAATGTTTGAACTCGACTCGCTTGATAGGTCGTACTAGGCCTTGAGTGTTCAGTTTCTATACTTGGCTCACTCGATGTTTCCTCAGGTTCTGAATCCATTTCTCCCTGAGATTCCGTTTCTAATGTGTATTGGCCTGAAGCCTTTGAGGAATCATCGGTTTCACTCTCAGGTAGGTGTGCCTCTTTCTTATCATCGGATGTTACATGCACTACACCTAACATGTTTACTGGTGCAATGTGTGGTATCTCTTCCCCATTTGGTGTTACCCAGGTTGTTCCTCTAGCTCCCCATGTATCTATAGTTGCCGCTAGGTGCACCCAATCGACATTGTCTAACTCAGCCATTCCGGGTAGGATATCCATATAAGGAGAGTTCTCCCCAATATCCGTGTCTTCGTTACACGTGTAACAATACTGTAACGGAGCTGAGTGAATTGTTGTGTCTGATCGATTATCAATGATGAATTTATTTCCTAGAGGATGCGTTCGACCACTTAAAAGATCAACTCGAATGACAGAGTCTTGGAACTGTAAGTAGACGTGGTTTTTGGACCAGTCATGCACCATTTTTGCTTCCCTCATGAATGGACGCCCTAAGATCATCTCAAATGACATAGGATGCTTGGAAAAATCCATAACAATGAAAGTCTGTCTTACCTTGTGTCCCAAGACCTTGATTCTGAGATCCTTTAGCATTCCAATAGGCGTAACAATAGATCCATTAGCCATTTTTACCACTACGCTTGTGGCTTCAAGGTGAGGCCGCCCATAGACTCCCAACAACTCTTTGTCACCATGCTGACTCCCGCACCACCGTCAAGGACCCCCTTTACAGTTAATCCTTTAGTAGTGATTGGTAGAGTAGCATTAGATTCATCACCTTCAAAGTATTGCCCCAACTTGTTAACGGGTACTTCAATTACAGATTCATGTCCCGCTAGGTCAGATGATGGTGCTAAATGTTCCTCATCATTCATTACCGAGTCAGGTTTGTTCATATGTGCAAACTGTGGTAATCCGGCCTGTAATTCTCCATTGAGGAAGGCTCGAAGAGCTGAGACTAGCTCGAGGTCTTTATATAGTTTGGACATGATGGTGGTTCTAACTTCTGAAGACATGAAATCCATCAATTTGGAAACATTTAATGGCATCTTGTGGGACGTAGGACCCTGACAAGAGAATGGTGAAGATGGAATCTCCACTTCCTCAAGGGGGTCGGGCATTCCCTCACCAAACATTCTCTCTAGTAGGAAAGGTGTGTGTCCACTTTCAGATGTCCTACGCTCACTCTCTTCCCGAATGATACTGGGTATAGCTAATGGCCTGTAGTTCTTGTGAGGTTGAACTTGTGTGGGAAACACTGTGTCCGACATCTAGATATGTTTGGGTTCAGGTTCTAATGTTCGTTGAGTTTCTTCCACCAAACCCCTCAGTTGTTGGACTCGTTCAATTTCCACTGTTGGGTTTGGATAGGTTCCAATCTTTCTCTTGCAATCCTCATTTTTTGTCTCTCATGGCTTATCTTGGGGGTTCGCAACTGGGTGGTTTAACTTTGAATACTCTTTTGGTGTTCGTCGTAATTCCCTCTCGTGATCCTCCTCACTGGCTTTTTCCTTTGCAGTAGCAGTTTTGGTCTCCGTGGTCTCTATCGAATCTGAGTCATCCTCAGGGTCATTCATATACACGGGATCCTCTCCTGTCCCTATGTTAGTCTTTGAACTAGGTTTTGAGCTAGAAGCATTAAGGGATTTCTTTCTTCGTGTTTTCTTCTTTCTCGCTCGGCCAATGGATGCAGCATCTCTCTCTTCGAGGATGTAATTTTGCTTTTGGAGCATCAACCGTGTGAGTGCATTCACTGGTGCTATGTTTATAGTTGGTGGTGTCCCATCAACAATCTCTATTATGTTCAATGGTGTGATTTTCGGTGCGTTTGGATTGTTAGGACACTGTGCGATCAAATGATCTATGCCACAACGATTACAAGTGAGTATTGGCATTGCCAATGCACTCCCTTGACTTGTTTGCATTAGTGCGGCATTCTTTTGCATTCTAATGGGGCACTCAGCTACTCGATGTGGTCCACCACATTCGTAGCACTGAAGAGGTGGTCTCCTGGTAAAACTATTAATGTTTTGGCCTCTTGCTGCTAGCGCAGTAGCTTGATATACCGGTTTGATTTGTCCCCAATGGTCTTCCATATAGTACATGGGACACTCCTCAAGCATGTCGACTCCATAGGTGATACTAGAGTCTATGTCCTCTTCGCAATCTACATAAGTACTAGATGACTCGCAACCTATTTGGTTCATAGGTGTAACTCTTGGATGAGGGGGTTGCGGTCCTAGCATTGGAGGTGGCAACGGTGTGGTTTGGACCACATTTTGGGTTCTAGGGACCATGTGCTGTAATGGCAACTGTTGCTCCATGGGTGGGGTAGGCATCAATGCAGGAACTCGAGGTGAGTCTGCCCAAGCTATAGGCAGTCTATTTTCCATGATGCGTTTAAGCATTAGGCAATCCTTCGCTTGATGGCCATACCTACCACACGCGTTACAAGTCCCATTAAACTTTACTCTGAAAGTAAAGCATTCACTCGTAGTATGTGGGCCCAAGCAAATTGAGCACCATTGTTGCTCCCTTCTTGGATACATATGAGTGTTTTGTGGAGCACGATTACCCCTAAGGCTTTCTTGAATGGCCTTTGTGAGATCAGCCAAAGTCATCTCAGATATCGTTTGATCTTTCACGATTGGCTTTATCTTCATTGGCTCATGCCCTGATGCTTGCGAGCTACTAGACTTCGGCTCGGCAGACACTCTTTCTCCTGCAATCATTAAATTATCCTCCAATTGGATTGCATTCATGGTGACTGCTTCCCAAGTAGTGATACCTCTAATGACTAGGCCATTATAAATACTTTCATGTCGTAGTCCCCTAATGAATCTATCGAGCAATTGGTTGTTGTTGAATCGCTCGTTTGGATTGCATCGAGAATTCAAATTCTTTAGGCGACTAATGAAGTCTCTCACGGATTCACCTTCTTCTCGTTGGGCTTTCTGGAGCTGAGAGGCTACACCCCAAAGTACTCCCTCTCGTATGTATTCTTTTAAGAACAGTCTCCTAAGAGTAGAGTAGATCGTTTTCTCTTCTACTCTTAAGCTTCTATACCAATCTCCAGCCTTTCCGCTTAGGGTCAAACTCAAAGCCTTACACTTATGTAGCTCATTGTGCTCTTCCAAGGAATCGCACACATGTTCAAAGACTTCCATATGCTTTCTAGCATCTCCATCTCCACTGAATTTCTGTGTGAGCTTAGCTACTTGAAGTGCCTTGCTCCTAGGCTCTCTATCAGGTGCACTACGCATGTTTTCCGCAATAGAGTGACCGATAGTTTGAGCAAATGCTGCCAAATCTCCTATTTGAGCAGGTATAATGGGTGTATGTGCTCCTGGAACCACATGTGAGATGGGAGTTGGCCTTGGCCTTGGCATATGCGCGGCTCTTGGGTCCCATATTTCGTATGGTGGTGTACCAGACGGTGGTCCAAAGTTTACAGGCGTGGCCCTAGGCATAGGGGGTGCCTGATATGGCATGTTATTATTAAATGGCATGGCTCCACTTGTATAAGAGCTTGGATAATTCTATTGTGGATTGTAAGCTCTTGGAATAATCGGTGGTGTAGGAGCTACATGAGGCTGAGGTACGACAGGTGCACATGATTGATACATACATGTAGGTATAGTTGGGGGCACTGTGCTACTAGGCATCGGCGCAGTGTTAACAAATGAACTCCATGGTGTATTTCTTGTCATGCTCACCACTGGGATATGCATGGTAGCCGTAGTGTCATTAAGAGAAAGATGAGCTAGATCTGGGAAGGTAAAGCTGCCACTTGTGGGCTCAAATTGTACTGAGGCCCCTGGCAAAACAACATATGGAGGATCAATGGGGCTCACTGAGAGAGTCTCCATTTGTGATAGGGTTGGTTGGTTGGCCTTTCCCGTATCCAAGAATCTCATTAGGCCTGTTAAAGGCATGTTGATCCCTGTGTTCTGTCTTTCTAACTCGACAATCCTATGGAGGACATCACAGACTTTCTGGTGTTGCTCATCTATGCTAGTAGCACCCGATGTGGATTGTAGAACATCTAACCAACCCACATGATAGGTGTGTCCTGTGTACCGATCAATTAAAGCTTCTACTTGTAGGTCATACTCCCAATTTTCGTTTAGGAATATCCCATCTAGGCCTGGCGTGCTGGAGGTTTCCCTCGAAGTGGAAGCATTATTGCTCCCCATCGTTGGCCCCTCTGTGACTGCTACCTTGGGAGCACTCGGTTGCTCGGCTGGCATGATTGTTGTCATAGGAGCCTTTGCTTTCAGGGCTCGACTTTGTTCTAGCCTTCGTAGGTTATCAATTTCCCTCTCCCTTGTTGCTTGCATATAGCGTTCGATCTCTTGTACTTCGGCAAGACTCCTACCATCGGGTAGTAAAACCTCAGAGGGAGATAGTCCTAAAGGATCAGGAGGTGCAGTGGATGGAACATTCACATGCACACTCTCAAGAAGCATAGGGTCTATTTTAGGCATGAATGACGAATTTACTTCCCCACTCCCTTCATTTATTTCATTAACCGCATGTTCGGAGCGAGTAGCTCTACTAAGGGTCTCTTTTAAGCGGCTAAACATGCTGGACCCGGGCCGTGGGCCCATGGCATGCATGTCTTGACTTGAACCATCAGGGTTTGGTGTAGGATACCCCTCCATGACTTCGTAGTCAGAGGAAGAATCACTAGACGCGATATGAGGATCTTGGGTCGCGCTACCTTGAGTCCCGGCCGAAGGTCCAGAACCTAAGGTGGAGGAATAATGGGTGCCTGCGTAAATGGAGGCACTACCAATATGCTCGTGCTCTAACACTCGTCCAGAGTGTAGGTTCATATGACTTGGATCCCCTAGAAGTGTTAGTGAGTGCCCGTGAAGGCTGCTCACCTAGTCTTTTTGGGTGTTTTGCAACCCAAGTCTTCTCTTATTTTATTTTATTTTTTTTGATTTTTTGGTCCTTTTTTTCTGACCCATCTAAAGAATAAAACGTATGATAGCTCAAAACGAGCGTCTCCGTCAGAGGGACGTGTCGTGCTTTACAGCCCTCCGTTTGGTCACTTTATGCCCTCGGAATCCCTAAAACCGTCAATTTCTAGTAGGGAACTAGGCCAAATTAGAAAGTCTAAGGGTGCAAGTGGGAAGAGAAAGGAGGAGAGTGGAGGACTTGCCCACATGCTCTCATTCCCTCTTGAGGGGGTAGGGTATATATATAAGAGTGAGTCTAGTATATATCATAAGACTGAGGGCTGAGGCCTGGGCCTGGGCCTGGGCCTGGGCATAGGGAAATGATCCTGATCCCGATCGGAATTTAGTGTCAACAGCTCACAGACAGCTCTTTACCTATCTACTTACTAACAGTGCTGCCTAACACTAGCTACTCTATTAATTGCTTACTAACAGTGTGCAAACTGTCCACAGAAAATTGCTAACTGCCTTCCTACCTATTATTCATTGCAAACAAGCTAATGACTACTAATTGTGCAAAGACTGTGTGCAAACAGAAAACACAACATTATGCAGAAAGAAATCACAAAACTTGCAGACAATACAGAAATTAACTAACTTGCAGAAAAACAACTCATTCCTCTTCCTCTTCCTCTTCCTCTTCTTTCCTACTACAAACAACTCATAGGAGAAGCACAAAGTGCCTCTTGGGCTTAGTGCAGGGCGATTCCCCGGCAGCGGCGCCAAAAATGTGCGCTCCTTGCCGCACTGTCGAAGCAAGGACCTTGCCTAACACTGTGTGTGAGCCATAGACGGCTCCAAGCACACAACTAGCTTAACTAGTAAGCTCAAAAGAGGGCAATGGTGTGTCACTCACCGCTCTATGCTCCTGCCGTGGAGGATTCCTCGCCGCGAAGAAGAAGGAGACGCCGCTACGTCGTGCTCAACCGCTTCACTGCCGTCGTGCCGCCGCAATGCTTGATCGCACTCTCTCTCTCTCTCTCTCTCTCTCTCTCTCTCTCTCTCTCTCTCTCTCTCTCTCTCTCTCTCACACACACACACACACACACACACACACACACACACATACACACACACACAAGGAGGTGAAGAAGAAGAAGATGGAGATGGAGATGGAGCAAGAGCACTCTTCTATTGCACAAATGAGAGAATGAGTGAATTTTAGGTTTAGTTGGCTTTTATATGAGCTCACCCCATTCACACTTGGGCGCCCATGCTTAGCCAACTAATCCCTTGAATGTCCCAGTTAGAGTGCGCCTCTCATCGGCGATCACTCTTACCCTTTTCCTATTGGTCCGACAAGCCCGGTACCTGACTCTACCAAATACATAATACACGTCCGTCGTAGGTGATGGGGTGTCCTTGAGCCGTGAGGGTTAACATCCTTCGACAGATATGTGGCTTTGGCTATAAGAAAAAGAGAGCAAAAAATTGAGCAAGAGAGAATCTTATGCTTAGAATAAAGGATAAAACTCAATTTTTGATGCTTATAAAGGGTGACAATTGTGTTATCAAATATCTGGAAGGTTCCCTAAAGCTCTAGATCCAAAAAAAAAAAGGAGAATATAAGAAGACAAAGGAAACAAACTTGTAAGATTGAAAATGAAACAAAACTAAAGAAAACAATGAAACTAGGACTGGACGAGTTTGGAGAAACACAATGGACCAAGGTTAAGAGAAGTAAGAAGTACAGAGAGCTTAAGAAAACTCTCAAGGAGGTATGGACAATAGAAGTAGAAAGTGGAGAAGAAGAATATAAGAAAAATGAGGACAAAATGAGTGTTCCTTCCCACTACAAAAAATTCACTATACAAGATCGGAGGGTAGTAATGATGCAACCTCTACGAGAGCGAAAGGACAAGGAGTCCTACGATGGGCCCTAGAATACAAATAAAATAGACTTGGTAGGGCTAGGAGAAGAACCACGACCAGCCTACATAGCAATTGATCCAAGTCCGAAAGAGGAGGAAAAGCTTGTAAGTCTTCTCAAGGAGTACAAGGACGTGTTTGCTTGGTCATATAAAGACCCGGAAGGGGTAGATCCTACGATATGCCAACACACAATCCCCTTAAAGCCCGATGCAAAACCTAGTTGGTAGAGACCTTACACGTACAATGATACATTTGCTAAGCGCATCAAAGACGAGACTGATAAATTAAAGGAGACGAAGTTTATCTACAAGATAGAACACACCGATTGGGTATCTCCCATTGTGGTAGTGCCTAAGAAGAATGGAAAACTATGAGTGTGTGTGAATCTAAAGAAGGTTAATGCCACCACGATAAAGGATAATTATAACTTACCTATTCCTAACCATGTCTTAGAACGAGTGACAGGTAAGCGGGCGTACTCCTTCTTAGATGGATACTCAGAATATAACCAACTCGTAATTGCTCTTGAAGATCAATACAAGATAGATTTTGCCATGGAATGGGGAATATGTGCATATAGGGTGATGCATTTTGGCTTGAACAATGCCCCAGCAACGTTTCAGACGTTGATGGCACATGCCTTTAAGGAATACTTAAGTATTTTCTTGAAAATTTACATGGACGACTTATGTGTGCATTCTCTCTTGAGAGATGAACATACATAGCACCTAAGAAAAGTATTGGAGAAGTGCCAAACTTATAGAATTTGTCTCAACCTAGAAAATTGCATATTCATGGTTAGACATGGCAGAATCCTGGGACATATTGTCTTAGAGAACGGTATATCTACCGACTTGGACAAGATAAAAGAACTTGTGGAACTGCTTAGACCAAACAATGCAAAGAAATTTCATTTCTTTATTGGACATTGTGGTTACTATGGGAGGTTTATACACATGTATGCAGTTATTGCCCAACCCTTGTACAGACTTATAGTGGCCTTTGTATGGACGAATGAGTGTGAGGACTCATTCAAAAAATTGAAGAAAGCACTTATATATGCTTCAATGCTGAAAGCACCTGATGGGGGAAAAATCTTTCATGTTCATATTGATGCTTTGGCATTTGCTATTGGATGCATTTTGGCTCACCCAGGAGATGGAAAAATGGATTTTCCAGTCTGCTATGCAAGCAGGCAGCTTAATAGTGCTGAAAAGAACTACACCACCACGGAATGAGAGGGGCTTGGGACGATATATGCTGTTAAGAAATTTTGACATTATCACCTTGAAACACGTTCATGTTTTTTACCGATCATCAAGCCCTCCTATACCTCGTAAACAAACCATGCAATACCAAAGAATTGTTCGATGATTCATCATATTGCTAGAGTTTGATTTTATCATCATGGTCAAAAAAGGAAAGATGCATCTACGAGAAGATCATCTTTCTAGATTACCAAATGGGGAAGCTCCAGAAGGGGTAGATGATGACATGTCTGACACATATCTTTTCAACATTGAAATGATACCAAAGTGGTCGGAGGAGAAAGTCCATATACTATCATATGGAGGAGAGTTTAATAAAACAAGGTAGGAATGTAAAAGACGAATGATTCTACACGCAAGACATTTAAATTACTTGGTGGACGTTTGTATCATTTAGGACTCAACAACACCTTACGATTATGCATAAGTCCGGAGGAGTAAAATTGTTATCTTGTGGAAGCACATGTTCAAGGCTTAGCATTTCATTGCTCTCAAATGAAGACATACCAATGCCTGAAACAGTTAGGAGATTATTGGCCAATTATGAAAATTGATGTTCATATGTACGTCACCCAATGTGCAGCCTGTAGGACAAAACCATGGGTAGAAAATGCTACATTGTTTCAGTAACAATTGCACCAAAATGGAGCCAGTACATAATTGACTACCTAACAACGAGCAAGTTTCCTAAAAATACCTCTAAGGCACAACAAAGAGCTATAGAAATCGAGGTTCAAGAGTTCACACTAATTGAAAATCAATTGTATAAGAGAGGAAAAGACAATCAGCTTAAGATATGTGCAATTGAAGAGATGTACTTGCAAATCCTAGGGCAAGCACATGGAGGAATCAGTGGAGTCCATTTCTTGGGGGACAAGACGATAAAAAATGTCTTAACCGTGGGAATATGGTGGCCTACATTGTACATGAAAGCTGCTGAATACGTAAAGAGATTTGATTCTTGTCAGCATACCAAGGTCCCAATAAGGAGAGATGAGATGCCCTTACGGCCAATGATGGAAGCCAGAGAATTTGCTAAGTGGGGCATAGATTTTGTTGGACCAATTTCACCCTCCGCTTATCTCACTCCCAATATATCATTGTGGCTATAAACTATCTCACAAAATGGGCTGAAGCAAAGGCCACACAAAAAGCGGATGCAAGGACCACTGCATAGTTTCTATATAAAAATATATTTGTTAGATATGGCCTACCCATAGAATTTTTAAGTGGATCATGGCACACATTTCATTAGTGAAGTCATTGAAAACCTTTTAGATGGATTCATGGTAGTTCACAAGAAGTTTGTGCCATATCATCCACAAGCAAATGGATAGTTGAAAGCTACAAACAAAACTCTATGCACTGTCTTGACCAAAATAGTGTCTGATTCGCAAACCGATTGGGATCACAAGTTACACTCTACGTTGTGGGCTTATAGAGTAGCCTACAAAACCTCTATTGGAACAACACTATACAACATGGACTTAACGCTATCTTGCCTATGGAATTCCTGATCCCAACACTATGGGTAGCTAAACAACTTGAATGGACGGGCCATGAATTATCTTCAAGCCTAGAGGACCTTGAAAAGCTGGATGAACTTTGCTTAAAAGCTATAGATTCTATCTATGCTCTAAAAAGAAGGCAAAAAGAATTTTTCAATAAGCATGTACGCTCGAAAGAGTTTAAAACAAGAGACTATGTCCTGGTTTATACATTGCAACAACATGCTAAGAAACTTATAAAGCGAGGGATGGGACCCTTTGTGAATTATCACCAAGTGGTGCCATCAAGCTTCTCATCTTTACAGCAACAGACCTTAGTCTATATGCTCTTATTGCACAAGATGCTAGCTTTTATCAAAATCAAGTAAGAGATTTTGAAGCCAGATTCAATGTGACACATCATTAAGAATGGTTCTCTACGTATTCACATACTGGTGGGTGGCAGAGTGAAGCTTGATGATGCCTATGAGCTCAAAATACATGGTGCTAGAGACATCAAGCTAGTCATGCAAAATGGCACATAATTCATAGTCAAAAATGTTAGACATGTTCCCAGGTCAACAAAATGTTTTGTATCTACTCGTCAACTTGATGACTTGGGGCACAACCACCAATTCAGAACGCAAATTTTGTGATTTTTAGGGGTTTAAAACATGGAACGCTTTACTCTATGTTTGTTTTGTGTGTAAAAGAGGATTGTATATCCATAGATGAGCTTCCGTCTACTGAGTTATGGCATATCCAGGTAGGCCATATGAGCCAAAAGGGAATGAAAACACTAGCTCATTTTGGTTACTTTCCTGTGTGAAGTTATTCTGACTTTTCTATATGTGAGCACTCCATTTCTGGTAAACAAACTAGGACCACCTCATCCCCATTGAATAGGAAGTGTATGCAGCCACTAGAGCTTGTGCATAGCAACATTTACAATCCTATGTAGACCAAGTCTCTAGGGGGAGCTAGCTATTTTGTGATTTTCATAGATGATTCCACTAGGAAGGTGTGGGTTGTCCTTTGCGATATGAGGATCGGGTCTTCTCTACTTTCGAGAAATTCTTAGCACTAGTAGAAAATCAATCTGGAAAGAAGTTTACTACAACTTGAGGATTGATAATGGTGGAGAATATGTCTCCAAGGATTCAATAATTTCTATAGTAAGAGAGGTATTAAGAGGCAGCTTAGTGCACATTACACACCTAATCACAATGTAATTGCAGAAAGGATGAATCATACAATCAAAAGCGAGTCACAACCATGCTTTCTATGGAAAATTTGACTCAACCTTTTGAGAAGAGGTAGTATTGGCAACAGTACATATTATCAATCAATCACCTAGTATGCCATTGAATTAATAGATTCTAGAGTATTTGCGGTTTGGAAAGAAACCACATTATGATCATTTGCGTGTCTTTGGATGTGAGGCATATGCACATGTGCCCAAAGAACTTTGAAAAAAACTAGACCCAAAGTCACACAAGTGCATTTTCCTTAGTTATGGTGTAGATGGAGGGATGGGATATCATCTTTGGCACCCAAAATCTTGCAAAGTAATTCACAGTTCACATTTTATCTTCAATGAGTCAAAAATGCACAAAAAAACCTATCAAAGAGGTTGAGTATAGAAAAGTCACATTCAGGTTATTCCCTCATATTCTGTGAAAACTCAGAAGCCAGAGTGCCATTGCTTTGGCAAGAAGTTAAAACACATTGAGGTGAGGTAACATCTCATCTGAGATGCATTGACGAATAAGAGTTTGGAGCTTGTTAAGATACACATTGATGAAAACGTAGCAAATTCTCTTACGAAGAGCCTAGCTACGGAGCATTTTGTAATGTGCATCGATTTAATGGGTGTAGGATGAGCAAATTTGAATAAGGGTGAAGCTGGTGTGCTTCATGGATGTACATACTAGTTTTAGTCACCACTTACAATCACATTGGACTTTAAGTGGGAGATTTTTGGGTAAAGGCCTTGTAGCTGGCTGCCTGGACACCCCCTACCCTCACTAACTCACTAACCCTTGTATTCCTTCTACATACAAAAAGAATAAAGGTGACACAAACAAACATTGGCTCTGTGTTTCCCCCAAAGGCTTGGTCTCTCTCCTCTCCTCTTCTCCTTCCCCCTTCCTGCATGCACACTAGCACGGGGATCCACTCCCCTCACTAGTGATCTAAGATCTTAGATAGAGCAAACGACTCTGGTCACACTTGGAGCCAAAATAGATTTGGGTAAGGATGAAGTTTGGACATCTAAACCAGCAACAAAGAAGCAAAAGCTCATCAAAAAGTTATGGGATCAGCTTAGTGCTCGAGTTAGTAAGAAAATTGCCGCCACATCAATAGTTGAGAAAACAACGGAATCTACTTTTGAAAAAGCTCTTGGAACATTCGAGGCAATAGTAATTGTGTTGCAAGGCACCAACCCAAAGACTTCAATTAGATTGTAGAAGAGTCCAAAGCACCTCTAAACAACCCATTGTTGTCACCTCCACTATCATTGAAACATCAATGGATAGGTTATAGGCACTCCAAATGAATAAACTGGTAGAAAGTAGGGTCATGGACACATCTTGGAAGCTACCAGTTTCATATAAAAGCCTAGTAATTACATACAAAGTTGATAAGTTAGATCCAAAGACTATTACAAATAGCTATGTAGTGATGATCCATACGGGTTGGAACACTATAGTAAATTCCATTGATTAGATGATGCAAGCCTAGACTTCTATCAAGCAATGTCTGACATAACCTGTATTGAGGCGAAATTGGAAAGAGAGGTCCTCAAGTCTGAAAAACAAAGGAAAGAGATCATTTCAAAGAAAGAATATTTAAGTAATGTAGAATGTAGACACGAGAAGGATCACAATACCATCAAGGCACTTCAACAATAGGTGGAATAGATAAAGACCCAAAACTCCACTTTGAGTGCGGATAAGTGGAGACTAACCAAGGATATGAGTATGGAGAGGGTGCAGTTAGACCAAAAGAATACTTATAGTCTGCAATAGTTTAAAGGAATTGCATATTGTATTGAAATATCCTCAATAAATGCATTTACCAATCCATGGAGGATATATCTGATACTAATGGAAATCTCACTTTGAATTTTGAAGACATGGAAAATCGGGTGATTACCATAAAGGAGGATTCAAAAGAGAAAACTTTAGTTTATACTGTCACATTTGCCAATGAAGCCCTCATTGAACATCTAACTCACAATGTGGATGAGGATAAAGAAGATGAAGATGATGAGTAGGATAAAGATAGGGAGACTGGGGCAGGAGTTTTAGATAAGAAGGATGATGACGATGTCCAATCCCCTCCACCTCCTCCAGCTATTGTGGGTATTGTGGGTATTGTGGGTAGCCTGGAAGGATGTGTTGAATGAGTGTCAAAAATGAAAGACGACTAATCAACTTCAAAGAAATGATGACGCAATGGTAGAGCCAGATTGGCATGCTGATTAAGTATACCAATGAATTGCTCCAATTCTCAATGAAAGCCTCAAAAATCTTGCAACAAAGCAAGCTCTGAACTCCAATTTAGAGAGATGGCGGCTCCTTTCATAAGTTTTCTTTTCTCTTTGAAACCTCACCTTCTTTTGTTGAGGTTCTTCTTGGTGTGTAGCTATCGCTTTCTTCTTCATCTCTTCAATTCTTGCTTGCCTTTCCTCATTGTCCAAGATCTCACTGCTATGAGCTTCATGAGAGCTTTCTGCAGATTCTTCGTCTAACTTATATACTCTCTTTGATGACCGTGTGGTTCTGAGAGAAGGTTGGGAGGAAACAATCCATGTGTTCTGATGTGGGTCTGGCGTCAAATTGTCGGTCATGCCAATAGCATGAGATGCTATTCTTGTTAGTACTTCAAGCACGTCTAGATATATGTGATTTTACCTTATTTCTTTGTGCCCTTGAGCATTGTGAGCACATATTGCGCATGATCAATTGGCTGCTTGGTTGTTGACCTCAACACTTGGGTGAAGGTGATCGCAACCGCATGGTTTGGGTAGTGTACCGTGGTAGTCTCTTTGATAAAAAGTGGAAGTGTTGATGGTATAGGCGTGTTGTTTCTTCCACTTGCCTTTGGGTCAAGTCGAAAAAGGTTACAACAGCAGTCTCCTTGGTGAATGTGCCTGTTGTCTTTCTGTTTCGGGCCCGCATCATCATACCTTCAATTGGCAGCTTCAGTGCCTTAGCCACTATCTCTTTGGTGATTACTACTTCAAATTTTTTCCCTTGTTGGTCAGTGATTTGGGCTGACCCATCCTCTTTGATTGTGGACAGTAGCTCATATGCTTCCTGGAAATCTACACCGCATGGTTCCTGGTCGTATAAGTCCCTGAGGCCCAGCCTTTAGTTGGCTTCTTTTGTGTTTGGCTTGGCAGCTACATCATATATTTTCTTTGGTAGCATTTGAAACTCTACCTGGTGTCCTTCTTCACTCTTAAACCCGCCTGTGAAAACCGCGGTGTTGTTCTCTTCAAGCTGTTCCCTTGACTAGTATGTTGCCTTGGCCGTCTTTACTGAACTTGGGACAAGTTGGTAGGGTGGCAGCTCTTGCAACTTCTCTTTTTGGGACACCCTTTTCTTGGCCTTCTCGGTAGCTTGCATTGCTCCTGTTAGGGGAATACAGTACCAATGTTAGACAATTCTGCAAGTTTCTCTCTAAAATGCCTTGAGAGTCTGAATTGCTGACAGATGATGTCCATTTTATGAAGTCTCAAGGTCATTGCCTCTATACAAAGAAAGCTATAGATGCTAGTCCCTGCTAGTCTATTGATTTTGATCCTTTATGTGTAAGGCATGCTCATAACTTGGAAATACATCCTTGAGGCAGATGCATTGAAGGAAAAGTAACATGAGAACTTTGACAACAAACCATATTCATGTGGGACAAGGCAAAGAATGTTCTTTACTAGTCAAAAAAGAGTACCCTTTTGTGTATTGAAGTGTTTTGTTTTGTTTTTTTTTTTTTTGGGGGGGGGAGGGGGGGCGGGGGATGCGATTTCTACTTCATTCCCTTTATTGGCGAAACTCACCTAAGGAAAATGTCCCATATTTTTTCATATAAGGAATGAGATGACCAGGATTCCATATGCATGTATTGTTGGTTCTTTGATGTATGCCATATTGGGACTTGTACAAACATTGCATTTGTAGTGGGAGTTGTAAGCAAGTTTATGAACATTTTGGAAAGAACCATTTTAAGGCCAACAACTATTGTGTAGCCATACCAAGAGTCTATTGCTCACTACTGTTGCACGCTCCCCCCCCCCCCCCTCGCCCTCCGCTTCCTCCAGCCCGTGCACTACCCCCCCTCCCCTTCGCGCTGCCACCTCGCGCTGCCCCCCCCTCGCCCTCATGATGCCTCCCTCACCCTCGCGCTGCCTAGCCCAAACCCCCCCCCCCCCGCCCGTCCCTGCCCTTCCCTCCAGCCCATCCGCTGCCCTCCCCCCTCCCTGGTCGCTTCTCCCCCACCCCGCCTGCAGCCTCTTGTCTCTCGCTCGCCGCTCTCTCCGTCCCCCCCCCCCCCGTCGTCCTCACTGTTCCCGAAGGTCTTCTACACCTCGCTCTGCAACATTTCTTCTTCAGACGAGTGCTCGGCGTACTCGATTGCAGACTTCCTTCACCATCCGCTTCTTTGACTCAGCAGTAGACACAGATGGAGGCTCCAGCTCCTCCACAGAGGGACTCGCCTGAAGCCCCCTCACCAGACCCCGCTGAGCCCACCATTTGACTTGCTCTTTTGCCGACAGAGCAAGCGAGCCTTGCCGCAGAGGTAGAGCGCTTGCAGGTGACTTCTGTCATCTGCAAGGTTCTCAGCACCCGTCCTAGTAGAGGAGAGCTGCGAGACCTTCTCCAGGCCCGCCTTCTCGCAGAGGTGGGAAAGATCTTGGATGTCCAGATTCTCGAACGGGGGTACTACCAGATCGAGTTTGAGACTTCCGAGATGGCCTCCAAGGTCATAGCTATGAGTCCACTGGCCATCCGAGCATCGCGCACCCACTTTCTACAGTGGCGACATGGTTTTGACCCGACTTCGGATGTGCTCGTAGAGGAGGCAGACATCCCCATCTCAGTTTGCTTTCCGGGTTTACGGAGGGAGTACCTTCCACTTCTCTCCAAGATTGGATCCACCATCGGGACTGTCCTGGAGACACCTCGTACGGCAACATTAGTAGCTGCCAAGGCGGCTGAAATCCCTTCAATTCGAGTTTTGGTCAGAGATACCCACACGCTCCCGAAGGTGATCCTTCTGCCTCGCGTGAGTGGGGGTTGGTTTAGACAGAGTGTGGAGTACTCGGGTCTCCCGAACCAGTGCTTCATTTGCGGACAGATGGGCCACCTAGTGAAGGCCTGTCCACGAAGGAGGCCACGACCTGCACCTCAGCCTCAGCCCAAGCCTTCCAAGGCTGGGCCGCAGCCACAGCCAGCGGCACAGCGCACAGATTCAGAGCCATCCTCCGAGCCTGGGGCTCCAGCAGAGGGGGTGGCAGCAGGCCGTGGCGTAGGCCCGTGGTCGTCGACGCCAGGGGCCACAGCGACAGCCTGGCACTCAGAGTGGCCCTCAGGTGCCTACTCAGCAGCAGTGGGTTCCCACGGGGAACCGCTTTGGTCCTCTTGAGCAGGAGGAGCCCCCTACGCCAGCCTCCACCTCAGCTGCACCCTCGCTAGAGCCCCACCTTCAGATTTCCCTCCTCTCCACACCCTCGCCACTCCCCTCCCCGCCCTCCTGCTCTCCCACCTCACTCCCCTCCCCGCCCCACCTTCAGATTTCCCCTCTCCTCCACATCCCTCCCCCGCCCTCTGCTCCGCCTACTCCCCTCCTCGCCCTCCTGTCTCTATCGCCCCACCCCGCTTCTCTTCTCCTCCCCCCCCAGCTCCTTCTCCCCCTCCTCCTGCTCTAGTACCACAGTCGACTCAGGATACTGGTCCCTCGCCAACGGCTAGGAGATCTCTTGGCAGCGCCTTTGCCACGAGTCGCCTAGCGAGAGAGGGTCAGCCCTTCTTGCGGCCCCCTCTGCAGATTCAGACATCTTCCCTTGCAGCTATCCCTCGTGGTCTGACGAGAATTGACCTCCGATGCCGCTGGGATTTCTTCGACTACGGGTTCACTCGCTTCCTCGGCGATTCCGCAGCAGACCACGAGGCAGCCTGCTTCAGGGTCCACGCTTTGTTCCTCGCCGCTAGGGGAACAGAGGCCTTGGACTCAACAGTTGGTTTCTCCTTCCCCCTCTATGGGAGGACCAAGACAGAGTGGTCCCTAGACTCAATGGTGGGATGGTTGCATACACAGGTTATCGAGTTCTCTCACCACATGGGAGAACTTGGAGTTACAGATTTGCTGCAGACTTTGTGGCCTCTGGCCAAGTTTGTGGTGACACCCCCAGACTCAGTAGGATGTAGGCACATTGTGGTGTACTTTTTTGCTGATATGCAGTGTTTGCCTTGCTATGTATACATTCATGAGGACTCCTGGATAGAGGAGGTTGCTTTACGCACGACTCGATCTGCTTGGGCTTGGGCAAGGCACTCACTGCAGTCTCGCCTATCTAGAGGACGCTCGGATGCGGATTACCCCCCATCCAAGCCAGCCTCGAAGATAGCCCGTCTTGCTGCTGCGACAGCATCTGTTCTCTATCGCTCCCCATGAGGATTGTCTCGTGGAACGTGCAAGGACTAGGTGGGCCCCAGTTTCAGTGACAACGGGGCCGATTGCATCAGGAGCTTCAGCGTTGCCTTGTGGGAGGAGAGATTGATCTCCTTATGCTTCAGGAGCACCATTTGTCTGAGAGCCGCATTCGGCGATGTGGTCAGATTTTGCGTGGATGGTATGATACCTTTTGGTCAGCTGCTTTTGGACCTGGAGGCATCCAGGGTGGGGTATGTATGACTATTGCGGACTCACTGCAGCAGGCCATTGTGGGCAGAGGGATTATTGTGCCAGGCAAGGCTCAGTGGATTACTATGCAGCTTCAGGGTGGCCTTGTGGGCTTCCTGAACATCTATGCGCCCAATGTGGCGGGTGCTCATGCAGAGTTTTGGTCATAGATTGTCGAGTCTTTGCCACAGGTTGACCATTGGTGTGTAGGAGGGGACTTCAACATGTTGGAGGACCCTTCTGATAGGATCGGAGGCAGCCATGCTACTGTGCATGGAGTCGAGTTAGCAGCTTGGGAGAGGTTGTGTATGACTTTGAGGGTCTCGGATACATGGCAGCATTCTGGCTTTGTGAGGCCTCCAGAGAGTCTTGCCTTCTCTAGATCGGACCGCAGAGTGGGAGGAGTGAATCTATCGCGGATAGATCGCTTCTACACTAGTGACCACTTCAGTGACTTGGGGGGCTCAGTGGGCATCCTGGCAGGGACATCCTTCTCGGACCATGCACCAGTGATCCTCACAGTGGTAGACAGGCAGAGGAGTGGGAGCACGATGCTTCGCATCCCAGAGCAAGTCTTGTTGGACTCAGCACTCAGAGAGAGGGTAGCGGCTCTCTGGACAGAGGGCATGGATAGCCAGGCTCTTCCTGCAGACAGAGTGGCCTTAGGCCTAGCTCAGCTTAGCCACTTTTTTCTACAGGAGTATCTGGCTCGACGAGCTGTAGCGAGAGAGGAGGAGCAGCGTCTGTGCGCTCCTTGCCGCACTGTCAAAGCAAGGGACTTGCCAATACACCGTGTGCGAGCCACAAATGGCTCCAAGCACACAACAAGCCTAAACTAGCAAGCTCAAGAGAGCAAAGGGTGTGTCACTCACCGCTCTACGTTCGCCTTCGTGGTGGATTCCTCGCCGTGATGAAGAAGAAGCTGCAGTCGTGCCGCGCTCAACCGCTTCGCCGCCGTCGTGCCTTCGTAATGCTCGATCGCACACACACTCTCCCTCTCTCTCTCTCTCACACACACACACACACACAAGGAGGTGAAGAAGAAGAAGATGGAGATGGAGATGGAGATGGAGCAAGAGCACTCTTCTATTGCACAAATGAGAGAATGAGTAAAAATTAGGTTTAGTTGGCTTTTATATGAGCTCACCCCATTCACACTTGGGCGCCCATGCTTAGCCAACTAATCCCTTGAATGTCCCAGTTAGAGTGCACCTCTCATCGGCGATCACTCTTACCCTTTTCCTATTGGTCCGACAAGCCCAGTACCTGACTCTACCAAATACATAATACACGTCCGTCGTAGGTGATGGGGTGTCCGTGAGCCGTGAGGGTTAACATGCCCCCCTTCCTGATGTAGATTCCGTCCTCGGAAGCTATTGAGTTGAAGCTCGTTCGTCGAGGTGGAAGAGCATTTGAGATGAATGTCCTTAGCCTTCTTCAGTCACTGCAAAATCAAACAACATTGGCACAGTAATTGCATTCTCTTAAAAAGCATATGCAGTTTTAGGTAGACGAATTGATTGGTAAAAGAATTTTAAACAATTTGTCAGCAAATGAACAATTGCAATGTAAACAAAAGAAAAACAGTAAAGGTAAAAAATTAAACAAGTCTGGGGTCGCTAATTTGAGGTCGAAAGGCACTAGAGATCGAATATTAATACCATGGGTAAGCTTCTTAATTTTCAGTGGTCAATTAAGTTGTTTAATCGCGAGAGCCAAGTATTCATGTTCGAGGGCTGACTAGAGGCTATACCTAGAAGACTTTGTAGTTAAGCTACGATAAAAGGAATTTCTCATGAAATCATCGCCTGACTGATTACTTTTTCTTTGACCCCCCAAAGTCTTTTCACAGTGATTCAATTTGATGTGTGTGCTTATTTTGTATGCCTTGGGTTTTTTGCTTTTCAAGGAAAAGCGCCCACACTGGGAACCTCTAGGGCTCTAGTACCATAGGCGATACATGTGAGTGAAGTACCAATTTAAGCAGGGATTTCTCCTCCAACTTAAAATTTTACATTGTGGCACTTTGATTTTTTGTTTGTTCATTTTCAGCATTTTAATTTTGTAACTTTGGGGGGTCATATAACACTGTTACCCTCCCCAGGCTCATCACATTAGTAAACTCCCTTTATAATACTTAAGCTAAAGGTCAATAGGGTTAAGCCCACTAGAAAGCCCTAGTACATTTCATACAATGCTGCCTAAATCGGATTAAGAACCTAAGTAACCATTGCTTATTAGGAAGGCATTCCCCATGGTATTAAGAGAAGATTTCTAATACCTAGCTTGGTCAAACTAGCTTAGTCGGACTGCTTGATTTTTAAACCTAGACAACTGATTATGACAAAACATTACATTGAATTAAATGTTTGATACTAAGCCAATGCGTTGAATATTATGCTACCAATCACAATCAAAGCAGACAAACATGGATGCAAAAAGATAAGGGCAATGCTAATGGACATAAAACACCTGTTTGTGTTGATGGTCGCGCTTGATTTGAAGTGTGAACGAGAGAAAGGTTCCATGAAGGTCCAAATCCTACCAATAGCAACATGCTCCTGTACACACTAGGAAACAAAAGGAATACCTCCAGGAGGCACATTAGTGGGAAAAGAGAACTTCGCTAATCTCTCAACTCTAAAACAGAAACACTCCTATCGTACTAATCTTACCTACCCTCCATCACTCAAGTGATGAGGATCAAAGGTGTTTTATGGCATAGGTTTCTGTTTCACTGTACCGGATGTAAATGTGTAGGTCTGGGTCAATGTTTTGACTTTTAATGTGCATACTCGTTTGCTAATTGCTCTTGCTCTTTATTTTTTTGTTTTTTGTCAGTATAAAGCTTTATATGTACATTCCCTAAGATTGGTGATTGAGAGGTCAGGGAAAAAGGTTGAGAGGGAAGCAAGTGAATGATGGATGTCCACAAACACTCCCCCCTTCCTTGGGTAGATCATACCATTTGAAATGAGCTTCTCACCCTTTGAAACCAATTGTTCCAGTTGGTAATAGGTGAGGATTTTTGCCAGTAGTTTTCTATTACCCTAGGGGCCTCGTCAAGTTGCAAGGGTGGTAAGGTACTCTCCCAGGATCGAACTTGAAGTGGTTCATCAGGTGATTCTTGAACACTGGGAGGTGTGGATTCTTTTGTAGCTTCATGGAGGTCCACTACTATAGATGGAGGCTGTGTAGAAGCTTTTACCTCTATGGATGTATTACATGAGGAGCTAGAAGCTTCATGGGACTCCACCCTTCCTGAGCTAGGTGGAACAAATCGTTCTTTCTTTGGTACCCAAACTAGCTCGGGAGCGGGTGTGTAGCATTCTGTGATCTTTCCCTTTCCACGATCATTGATTCGTTTTGGAGCTACGGGATTGGGCTCACTTGGGTCAAGTGATAGGTAAGAGCACAATCTACGTTTTGGCACCCAGATTTGATCATTTCCTTGATAGTAGCCTTGGGCTTCCAATAGTAGTTTAGGGATCCATCGCAACATTTTCTTACTTTTCTTGGAGCGAGTGGTACGTTTCTTACAAGGCTTCTGTTTTTTAGCACTAGCTATGGTCACTAAAGAAGATTTAGGGACCCACTTGTATGTTTTCTTCGTTACATTAAGATGAGTCTTGTCGGAAGCGATATGCATTGCTTGTAGCATATTTAAGGGTATAGGCATTTCATCCCCCTCAGGTGTTACCCAGGTCGTCCCCCTATTTCCCCAAGTGTCTATGGTTGCTGCTAGGTGGACCCAATCCACATTGTCCGACTCAGTCATCCCAGGTAGGATATCCATATAAGGAGAATCTTGGCCAATGTCTGTATCCTTCTTACAAGTGTAACAATATTGTAGTGGGGCCGAGTGAACTGTGGTGTCAGAGCGATGATCAATAATGGTTTTACTCCCTAAGGGGTGTACCTTACCAGTCACCAAATCCACTCTAAGGACAGAGTCTTGGAATTGCAAATAGACATGATTTTTAGACCAATCATGAACCATTTGTGCTTCCCTCATGAATGGTCGTCCTAAAATCATTTCATATGACATAAGGTGTTTAGAGAAATCCATTACAATGAACGTATGTCGTACCTTGTGTCCTAGAACTTTGATCTTAAGATCCTTGAGCATCCCCATAGGTTTGGCTATGGTACCATTTGCCATCTTTACCACAATGTTAGTAACACTGAGGCGGGGTTTTCCCATGGATTCCCAACAATCTTTTGTAACAATGCTAACTCCTGCACCACCATCAAGAATTCCCTTTATAGTTAATCCCTTGGTAGTGATGGGTAGGGTCACATTAGACTCGTCGCCTTCAAAATACTGCCCTAATTCGTTAATGGGTACCTCGATCACAGACTCGTGTCCATCTAAGTCAAGTGATTGCACATGATTTTCCTCATCAATCATAATCGAGTCAGGCCTATTTGGTTGCGCAAACTGCGGTAATCCCGTTCGTAGCTCTCCGTTAAGGAATGCTCGAAGTGCAAGGAATAACTCAGGATCTCCATACAGCTTTGCTATGATCGTGGTTCGGACCTCAGAAGACATGAAGTCCACTAGTTTGGCAACATTCATTGGCATTTTGCAAGGTGTAGGTCCTTGACTAGGAACTGGTGAGGATGGAATCTCATATTCCTCAATGGGATCAGGTATTCCTTCATTAAACATCCTTTCCAACAAGAAGGGTGTATGCTCACTTTCTGATGTCCCGTCCTCACTCCCTTCTTGGATGATACTAGATATGGCTAACGGTCTATGGTTCATGTGGGGTGGATGAACTTGCGTGGGAAACACTGTGTCATGAATTTTGACATGCATGGGTTCTGGTTCTAGTTTCCTTTGAGTCTCCTCCACTAAACCTCTTAGATGTTTCACCTGCTCAATCTCGTCTACTGGGTTTGGGTACGTCCCAATCTTCTTGTTACGATTCTTCCCTTTTTGCCCCTGCGGTTTATCTTGGGGGTCTTGGATTGGATTTGGAAACACTTGTGGTGTTTTCAGAGGCTCTTTATGGTTTTCTCTTATTCGGTTTTCATTTGGTTCCATGTTACGGTTTTCTTTGTCGGTCCTTCCCTTTGTGGTATTGGTTCTAGTCTCCATTGTCTCGATTGAATCTGAATCATCCTCGAGGTCATTCATATACACGGGGTCATCTCCTGTTCCTATGTTTGTTTTGGAACTTGGCTTTGAATTTCCCGTATTCTGCGACCTCTTCCTTCGTGTCTTCTTTTTCTTTGCTTGGATAACTGACGCGGTATCTCTCTCTTCGAGGATATGGCCTGGCCCTTGAAGCATGGACCGTGTAATCGCATAAGCGGGTGCGACGGGTGGTATTGGCGATGTCACACTAGCAATTTTGACCAAATTTAGTGGTGTGATTTTAGGCGCATTTGGTTATAGGGGCATTGGGCAATCAAGTGATCTATGCCACAACGATTACATGTGAGTATTGGCATTGCAGACGTGCTCCCTTGATTCAATTGCATCTGTGCAGCATTCTTTTCCAGCCTAATAGGGCACTCCATTGCCCGATGTGGTCCACCACACTCGTAGCATTGAAGAGGTGGCCTCCTAGCCTGCGTGTTTATATTTTGACCTCTAGATGCGAGAGCAGCAGCTTGATAAACCGGCTTGACTTGTCCCCAACAATCTTCCATGTAGTATATAGGACACTCTTCCAATGTATCAAGTCTGTAGGCAATACTAGTGTCTATTTCCTCCTCACAGCCATCTGCATAAGCATTAGATGGCTCGCAACCCACTTGGTTCATAGGGGCGACTCTTGGATGCGGGGGCTGCGGTCCTAGCACAGGAGGTGGTAGCGGTGTAGCTTGTACAACATTTTGAGATCTAGGGACCATGTGTTGCGGTAGTTGCTCAACAGGTGGAGCAGGCATCAATACAGGAGCTAGAGGCGCATCCGTCCAGGCTACAGGTGGTCTATTTTCCATCATACATTTGATCATTAAACAATCCTTAGCTTGGTGACCATACCTACCACATGCGTTGCAAGTTCCATTAAATTTTACTCTAAACGTAGGGCACTCACTAGTGCTATGTGGACCCAAGCAAATGGAACACCATTGTTTCTCCCTTCTTGGATACATGTGACTATTTTGAGGGGGTCGATTATCCTTAAGAGACTCTTGGATTGCCTTGGTGAGGTCTGTCAAGAATGTCTCAAATACATTTGGCTCATTGGCAATGGGCTTGGCAGTCATGGGTTCATACCCAATGGCTTGTGAGCTAGTGGATCTCGTGTCGGTAGACACCGTCATGCCTGCTATCATCAAGTTGTCCTCTAATTGGATTGCATTGGCAGTGACATCTTCCCAGGTTGTGATACCTCTAATCACTAGTCCATTATAGATTCCTTCATTCCTCAACCCTCGAATGAATCGATCAAGCAGTTGGTTATTGTTGAAGCGCTCATTTACAGGGCAGCGAGAGTTTAAGTGCTTTAGACGACTAATGAAGTCCCTTACTGACTCTCCTTCCTTACGTTCGGCCTTCTGTAGCTGAGATGCTACACCCCAAAGCACACCTTCTCGTATGTACTCCTTTAGAAACAACCTTCGAAGGGTAGGGTAGATTGTTTTCTCGTCCACCCTTAGGGTTCTATACCAATCTCCAGCCTTCCCACTTAATGTCAAGCTTAAGGCATTGCACTTATGTAGTTCGTTGCGTTCCCTAAGGAATCACATACTTGTTCAAACACTTCAATGTGTTTTCTAGCATCTTCGTCCCCATTGAATTTTTGCGTGAGTTTGGCAATTTGTACTGCCTTACTTCTAGGCTCTCTATCAGATGCATGATGCATATTTTCCGCGATAGATCGACCTATGGTTTGAGCAAACGCTGCCAAGTCACCTATGTGAGGAGGCAGGGCCGGTGGAGGTACTCTTGGAATCATATGTGGGAGAGGGACGGGTACCGGTCTTGGCATATGTGTGGATGATGCAGGATATGGAACATAACCGGGCATAGGTCCACTCGGATAAGGGCTAGGGAGCGGCACTCGAGGAGCATAAACAAGTGGTACAATTGGAGGTGTGGGGGCCATGTGTGCATAAGGGGCTAGAGGCACATACGGTCGAGGCCCCATATTAGGTACTACGACACTAGGTAGTGGCACTGCGCTAACCGTAGATGTCATCGGTACATTCTCTGTCAGGCTTATCCCTGAAGTGAGCACTGTGTTTTCCTTAATAGAGGGTTGAGCCAAGTTAGGGAAGCTAAAGTTGTCGCTCGGAGGCTCAGATTGCATAGAGACCCCAGGTGAAATGACGTAAGATGGGTCCATGGGACTCATTAGAGGAGTCTCCATTTGTGATAAAGTAGGCTGTTGAGCCTTGCTCGTATCCAGAAATCTCATGGGGCCAGTTGAGAGTATATTTACCCCTCGGTTTTGCCTTTCTGATTGAATAATGCCATGGATAACATTACAGATCATTTTCTGTTGATCTTCGATGCTCGTGGCACTAGAGGTGGATTGTACAATCTATATCCATCCTACATGGTAGGCGTGGCCAGAGTGTAGATCCGTCAACACCTCAGTGTGGAGGTCGTATGTCCAATGATCATTAATGAACAATCCTTCTAGAGTCGACGTGTTAACGGTTTCTTGTGAGGTAGAAGCAATGTTGCTCCCCGTGGTTTTACTTGTCAGCAGCGGTACTCTAGAGGGAACTTCTGAAGGAGGTAGCTCAACAGGGCCTTCTTGGTAAGAAGTTGGCAGGATATCCACATGGACACTCTTTGGGGGTGTGGGGTCCACGTGCGATGTGAAAGGAGAGTCCACTTCCCCACCCCCTTCGTGTGCTTCATTTGCATCAGGTTCCGAGCGAGTAGCTCTACCTAATGTTTCCATGAAACGGCTAAACATACTAGTACTAGGCTGTGGAGCTTCGGGAGGTGCATGGCCTTCTCTCTCAGTGTTTTGGGTAGGGTATGCTTCCATGATCTCTGAGTCGGAGGAGGAATCACTAGCGGCTATTTTAGGGTCTTGGGTGGTGCTACCTTGTGTCCCCGCTGAGGGTCTAGAGCCTATCGTGGATGGGTAATGGGTGTCCGTATGAACAGAGGCACCCTCAATATGCTCGTGTTCTAGCACCCGCCCAGAGCGTAAGTGCATGTGCTTTTGATACCCTAAGGTGTCAAAAAGCTGCTCTAGGAGGCCTTGTGACTAGTTTTTTGCGTGTTTTTTTGTTTGTTTTTTTGCTAGATTTTTTAGAGCGTGTCGTGGAATGGGCCGTGTGATAGCTCGAAACGAGCGTATCGCTAGGAGGGACGCGCTGTGCTTTACAGCCCACCGTTTGGTTCTATTTTGCTCCAGAAAAGCCCGAAAGAGTCTTTTCCTAGCTGGGGAACTAGGCTCCAAATAGCAAGTCTAAGGGTGCAAGTGGGAAGAGAAGGGAGGAGAGTGGAGGACTTGTCCCACATGCTCTCATTCCCTCTTGAGGGATTAGGGTATATATATAAGAGTGAGTCTAGTATATATCATAAGACTGAGGACTGAGGCCTGGGCCTGGGCTTGGGCTTGGGCAAATGATCCCGATCCCGATCTATCTTTTATACAAACCAACCCGTCCGTTTTAAAACTCACGTTTTTTATTTTCAAAACGTTTTTTATTTTTTTGTACGCGTTTTGGTGCGCGTTGACCTCGCCTACCTGCTTTCTGTCTCACCTAATTACTGGCCTGCTTAATTAACTAACTGTGCGTCTAACTGTGCACAAACCAGAAAACACAGAAAATGCAAAAAATGCAGAAATTGAAACTTGACAGAACTGTGCAGTGCAAACCAAAAAATGCAGAAAATGCAAAAACGCAAGAAATGCTAATTGTGCAGTGCAAACCAGAAAACGCAGAAAACAGAAATCTCCACACAACTACACACACTCATTCCCTGCCTTTCCTATGATAGAAATTGCACCACAAGAAAGCGTAAAGTGTTAACCGAGCTTAGTGTAGGGCATTTCCCCGGCAACGGCGCCAAAAATGTGCGCTCCTTGCCGCACTGTCGAAGCAAGGGACTTGCCAATACACCGTGTGCGAGCCACAAATGGCTCCAAGCACACAACAAGCCTAAACTAGCAAGCTCAAGAGAGCAAAGGGTGTGTCACTCACCGCTCTACGCTCGCCTTCGTGGTGGATTCCTCGCCGCGATGAAGAAGAAGCTGCAGTCGTGCCGCGCTCAACCGCTTCGCCGCCGTCATGCCTTCGTAATGCTTGATCGCACACACACTCTCCCTCTCTCTCTCTCTCACACACACACACACACAAGGAGGTGAAGAAGAAGAAGATGGAGATGGAGATGGAGCAAGAGCACTCTTCTATTGCACAAATGAGAGAATGAGTCAAAATTAGGTTTAGTTGGCTTTTATATGAGCTCACCCCATTCACACTTGGGCGCCCATGCTTAGCCAACTAATCCCTTGAATGTCCCAGTTAGAGTGCGCCTCTCATCGGCGATCACTCTTACCCTTTTCCTATTGGTCCGACAAGCCCGGTACCTGACTCTACCAAATACATAATACACGTCCGTCGTAGGTGATGGGGTGTCCGTGAGCCGTGAGGGTTAACAGCGTCTCAGACGAGGCATTGCTTCACTACAGAGGATGCAGGAGCAGCATCCAGAGAGTCCATGGTTGGAGGAGCAGTTACAGCAGGCTCGACAGGAGCTTGCTTGCACAGAGGAGAGGCGCCTTGAGTTTGCCTTTCACCGACAGGCATCTTAGTGGACTCAGGTGGGTGACAGAGTGACAGGTGCTTTTTTTGAGACAGTGGGACCTCGGCACTCGCATGCCAAGGTCAATCAGTTGAGGAGACCAGATGGGTCAGTTGTTTGTGAGCCTGAGGATATGCGTGCAGTTGCTACTGACTTTAACCGTGAGTTACTGTCGGTCGAGCCCCAGCCAGAGAGATAGGATGCATGCAGGGAGCAGGTTTGGGCACAGATGCCTTGTCTTGTGACTGAGGAGATGCACCAGAGGCTAGAGATACCTCTTCACCTTGAGGATCTGCACACGGCTCTTAGGGCCCTCCCTCCTGGTAGCTGTCCAGGTGAGGATGGGCTAACTCCCAGTTTCTTCTTGGAGTACTGGGACCTGCTTGTCCCAGATCTATGTAGTGCCTTTCAGTACATTTTGCTCACAGGAGTGATGCCGGATAGCATGAGTGAGGGCCTGATTTACCTCATTCCAAAGGAGGGTGGCTCCTTGGATGAGATTCGACAGTGGCGCCCCATCACCATCCTAAACTCAGCCTACAAAATTCTTGCCAAGGCTCTAAGTTTGAGGATTCAGCCACTTTTGGAGAGCCTTATACATGGGACTCATACAGGTTTTGTCAAGGAACACAGTATCCTTGACAACATCTTCACCTTCTAGGAGGCTTCTGCCCTGGCACGACTCCGTGGGGAGGACCTTGTGATTCTTCTTCTCGATTTTGAGAATGCATACGACAGAGTTGACTGGGACTTTCTAGAGGGCACGCTTCGCAGGATGGGCTTCTCCGATGCTTGGATCAGAGGGGTGTCAGCTCACAGTCAGGTGCTTTTGGCAGGCGGTAGAGGTGAGCGCTTCATGCTCACACGATCAGTCATACAGGGTTGTCCTCTTGCCCCCTTTCTCTTTCTGTTTTATGCGGAGGCGATGAGCAGATTTTTGGTGTCACAGCAGGTTGGTCTGAGGGGCTTAGCACTCCCTATACGGAGAGATGAGCTTCTGGACGCTCAGTTTTCCGACGACTCGGCCTTGTACTTAGAGGGCCAGGAGGGCAATTTACACAGATGTGAGCAGGCTTTGGAGACCTTCTGCTGTGCATCGGGCGCACTGATCAACTGGAGAAAGACAGTGGCTTTCTCAGTTGGCAGTGCTCCTGTTCCAGATTGGATTCGAGGAGAGGGTTTCAGGTGGATTCCTCCAAGGACTGCAGTTCGGTACTTGGGTTGTCAGGTTGGTTTGGACTTGTCCCCCGAGCAGCAGATTGCTCCTCTTCTCCTGTCCATCAGGAGAAAGCTGTTACATTGGAGCTCAGCATGACTTTCGCTGGCTGGTAGAGTAGTAGTTGCCAACCAGGTGTTGTTGGCGACTATGTGGTACATCACTTCTTGCTGGATCTTCTCGAGTTCTTGTATCAGCCAGGTAGAGAGGCTGATCAGGAACTTCCTTTGGTCAGGTCGCGACACTCAGATTGCCTGAGCCAAGGTTGCTTGGTCGGTCATCACACTTCCTTGTTCTCAGGGAGGGCTTGGGATCATTGATCCAGCACAGCAGAGCAGAGCCCTTCTTGGGAAGTTCGTCGTCAGAGGACTTCTTCCAGGCGAGGAGCCCTGGAAGGAGTTCTTGATGCAGAGGCTTCGTGCCAGGGTGCCTCAGTCAGGAGGCCCTTGGCAACCTTCGACCAGATGGATCTTTACAGAGCTGCGCCGAGTTGGTTTGAGGTGGAGACTGGAGGACAGATTTGCTGTGAGTTTGCTTCGATCTTGGGAGCTCTTACGGCATGGCCTAGAGCAGAGACAGCCGACGTGCACGGAGGAGCGCCTACGGCAGCCCCTCGTCTGGAACCCCATGTTTAGCACTCAGAGAGGCCACTTGGTTGGGAGTCGGCCTCATGTTTCTTGGGGTCCCATGGCAGCTGGTCCAGCGCGCTCTCTAGGTGACTGGATAGAGTTCACAGGTTTGTTGGAGGAGGTGCAGGCTGTCCAGCTACAGGGCATGAGAGGGGTGCAGAGCATGTGTCAGGAGATCTTAGAGTCAGTTCCAGCTGAGTGGCTCACTCCTCTCGAGCCAGTAGCACCCCGGTGGATGGGAGCCTTCACACGACAAGAGGTTCTCATTTCAGTCAGGGCTTGCTCAGAGACTGTCCCAGCCCTGTTCTTCGAGCTTCAGGGTGGGGGACGCTTACAACGAGTTTCAGTAGAGGCCCCGCAAGTAGCAAAGTGCTGTTTCCAGAGGATCCGAGTTGTGGGCATATGTGGGAGGACTTGCGTCTTAGACCCTTACCCAGCAGCTCTTGAGATAGGACACTGGAGGCTATGGGCTTGGGAGTGCTATCCACTGGCAGGAGTACAGTGGGATCTTGGTGAGTGGCTATGGAGGGACCCCTTCTCTTGTGCAGACCGCCCAGGAGTCCCCTTCTTTCAGTACAATGTTCGGCTTGGACGTCATATACGTGCAGCACAGAGAGAGGCCCGCCCCGTTGTAGCACGTCATTGGCAGGAGGAGGGCCTCACAGTCGAGTTCTTGGCAGCTTTTTGGCAGAGGCTGTGGGACTCCAGACAGCCGAGGCGAGTCACCTTGTTTCAGTGGCTGGTCGCACATAGAGCCGCAACAGTAGGGAGCTGGCTTGTGCATAGTGGTCTCTCGGCCACATGTGCAGCTTGTGACCATTTGGTGGAGAGTCAGCATCACTGTCTTTGGGACTGTCCCTCGGCCCAGCAGGTGTGGCTACAAGTTCTTCGGCTGATGCCTGCTCTCTCCACGGCTCGACAATACACTTGGGGGGCAGCGGCTTGGTCCACCCTCACGGGCCCGGCACTTCAGTTTGAGCTATCTTCCACCAGCAGGATGATAGTGATACAGGGGGGAGACCTACACTTTAGCCTGCTACAGATCTTACTCCACTGGAGTGGTGCAGTGAGAGAGAGGAGTGTTGGGAGCTCATCAGTGGCCTGACACTTTGGTTCATTTGGCGGGCCCGTTGTTTTCGCATCTTTGAGGCTCGCCCTGTGCCACCAGCAGAGACTGTTCGTGACTTTTGGCTAGAGCTGATCCATACTCTCAGAGGACAGCTTGAGGGACTACAGGGCAGCTCCGACCGCATGCGGGAGCGCCGCGAGGCTTTCCTTCGACTCTGGCACGCTGGGCCTTTCTACACCATAGTCTAGGGGGTGCTCAGATGGCACTACTGTCCACCTGTGTGGCTTTTCCCTCCTCCCATCTCTTGATTTAGCCCATTGTATATATGTTGTTTTTTCATTGGGAGAGTCTCCTCATCATGCTTGTTGTAGCCCTCTCTTGCAGAGGTGGTTGTAGCCCTATGGGCAGTTTTCATTAACTAATAGAAGGATCTTTTTCTCGGAAAAAAAAAACCATTTTAAGGCCTTGAAGGCTGTGGTGATGTATATTTGAATGGTACCAAAGAGAACTTATGTATTTTCTTTGGAGGCAATGATGGAGACGTAGCTGGTTATATGGATACAGATTATGCAAGGAATGTGGACAACAAAAGGTCTATGTCAGAGAATTCATTGGTGCAATTCATAGCAATCTTCTTTGCAAGATTATACATTTCAATCTATCAGAGAAGCAAAGTATGGTGTTATGCCATATGCTAGCAAGGAAGCTATGTAGGTACTTATTAATATGCAATCTACCTTAGTGTTTAATGTGGAGACAAATCACATTGATGTGACACATCACTTTCACTCATGAGGTGCCTGAGGACAAAGTGCATCAAGCTTGTCAATGCTCTGATATAGTTTGAATGAATGTGCATTCAAACTTCATCCATAAAGATCTCAAGACAATTAAAAATTTGATGGTAAAAGGGTAATCTATCTAGATAACTATTTGTGATTGGTAATTGGAAGTGGGTAATAGTCATGAACGATGTTAAGCCTCTGTTCAGACCACGCTAATGCATCGAACGCACTTGTAACCTTTTATAAAGCAGGCTATTCACACTTTGCGTAGAACAACAGAAGGCATGAACTAATAGTTCCCTATCTTTTGGCAGAGCTAGTATGACTGTGATCAGCAAGATGGAGAGATCGATGCTTCGCTGCATTCAATGTTGCAAAAGTGTCCGCTCTGTTCTTTGTTCTGGGGGGTTGATGCGATTAAATTTATAGCATCTCAAGTGAATAGCCCAATATGATCCCAATTTTTGTTTTGGCTTTACGTATTTATTTTACTTATTTGTCAAATCTTGGGTAGGGAAAATTGCTAAGATGAGTATATAAGCACCATCTTACCCCCATTGTAAATCATCAACAAGGTTGGTTGGTTCAGAAATATCTCTCTCTCTTGTGTATTCTCCCTGTTGCTCTACGCTTCTTCATCGTCGACTTTGACATGGTATCAGAGCTTCATGGTCGTTGATCGTGGAGAGGACTAGCATGTTGAAGAGAAGAGCTTTGAGCTCGTGGAGTTGTAGGGTGTAGACGGGTAGCATCTTGAAACCCTAGCATTTTCGAGGACTTTGGTGTGATGTGAAAGACAACCCCCCCCCCCCCCCCCCGGTGTTGCGTTTTGATGCGCAATCGATAGCGGTGCTTGACAACGGCAGTGGTCACGGCAACGTCCTGACGAGCATTCTGAGATGCCGATAATGAGAGGGATTTGATTTGACAAAGCGTTTCAAAACACTCAACAGAGGAGGAAGGCTTGTTGAGGCAGCATTCTAAAACGAAGCCTCTAAGAGGCTCCCAGGCTACATCCATCTCCGGTTCCTGCAAAATCATCTTAAAAGGCTACGACAAGGGTACCCACGACAAAATTTTTGGTGAGATTTTCCCTCCCCCTCATCTTGAAATGCTAGACATTTGGTGGGGCTTGGGGATAGTTTGCAAGAGTCAAACTTGTGCCAAACAGGTACCTGCATGGTCTCGGCTTCTCCAACAAATACAGTGAGAGAAATGGAAAAGGCAAAGATAATAAGTTTTTGTGCAAAGCTTCCACCTCGAATGACCAACCCACTATCCGCTATGGAAAGTGGATCGACCAGTACCCAATTAGTAGCCTATGCAATGGTAAAATTCTCAAGGAAATTGTCGAATTGTTTGGCTCGGGATTGTGAAGCCAAAAGCAAATGCATGAGTTCGCCAGAAGACAGAGGCAAAGGCAAACTTGACAGAATCAGTGCTCAGTTAGCTGCCTCGGTGCCCACAAGGTCTGATACCCATTGTTATAAATGCGAGAAGACGCATTGTTTGGCTCAGGAATGCAATGCCAAAGGCAAAAGCAGGGACTCACAAAAGGACAAAGTCAAAGGCAAGTTGCATATACAGATAACGATGATTAAGATTTGAAAGGGGAGATCAGCATGGCATGCATAGTGGTGGCCACAACGCCAGATTTCTAGTCAAATGGTGGTTTCCGAAACATGCTTCAACCGGAGAGAGGCTTTTGAGCAACAAAGAGGGATAAAAAGGAGCTCCCTACAAATGATTTGGACCCATGTGTTGGAGTCCAAGTTATCGCTGTTTGAATATGTGGGTCGGAGTTCAATGCACATGCATCTCGCAAGGAACCAATCAGATGTATCTAAAAACACTATGGATAAGTGCACCAATCCATTAATGTTGGCCGGATTATAGACAAGCTGTGTTTCAAAGTTTATTGTCTTGTTCAACGTTATGTGTCCACAATTTACAAATGGGGATTCTTTGCTACAGACGGGGCGTGGCTGCCCTGCAAAATACTCAAAAGAACACGCTGCAATCCATGTAAAAGCACAAATCGACATACCTCGAATCACACAACGCATAATCCAAGTTGTACACGAGCAGAGATAGAAAGAGAGCGTGATAGAACGAGAGAGCACGTGCAGGCGCACCACCTAGAGCACAGTGCTACGCCGGCACGGCAAGAGAGAAGAGAAGAATAACACAGAAACTGGGTACAATCTCCCCCCGTGCAAGAGTGACCATGTCCCTCTTGCACGTATTTAATTTATAGAGAAGTTCATGCTCAAAATTGAGTTACATCCAATTCACACTTGGGCATAAAATAGTCATGGCTCATAAAGAGCTCAATGTAACAATTAATAGCTGTTTACATCTCAACTTATAACTAAACCATAAATACTAAGGCTTGCCACAGAAAATCCAATGGTGGCAGTTTTATTCCGAATAACTGCTATCGCTTTATTGTCCAGCACGTGCCAATCACTGATCTGCTCACACAACACCCAACAAGTGATCATATTCCACAATTCAAATCAACATTGCAATGCTTCATCAGAATATCAAATATTTCACAAATATATCATCAAAATATCAATTCCATTACATACCCCGGGGTTGAAAGACAATTGTCCTCAATTGTTACCGAAACCAAACTAGCGACAGTGGTGGCCAGCCACTGGTAGAGTGGTCTAGTAATTTGGTGTTACCTAGATCGGTGAATCTACACCAATGGTCATGCTGCCTAAATCGGCGGATCTGCAGTAATGATGCCTAAATCGGCGGATCTGCATTTTGATTTCGTGTTGCCTAGATCGGCGAATCTACACTAGTGCTGCCTAAATCGGCGGATCTGCACTTTTAAAATTCGTGTTGCCTAAATCGGCGAATCTACACTAGAAGAAAAGCAATGCCTAAATCGGCGAATCTGTGTCTCTAGGTGTGTGGTATGCAAGTATCAAGTGATGGTAGTGTGGACTTAGAGATTGCTCAAAGATCCATTGACACTCTTCCAAGGAATGGTTTTTGTATTTTACCAAATATCTTCTGTACTGGTTTCCTCTGCGGGTAGTGGTCATGTCATGATCTAAAATTATGTCGGGAGTTAGAATTTCTTCATCGTCCTCAATGAAGGGGGGGTCAGTTGTGGTAGGGGTGTCGGAAATAGGTCCCTTGTGTGGTCTCAACAAACTAACATGGAAGGAGTTGTGTATTTTCCAATGTGAGGGAATGCCCAAGCGGAACGCATTGTCATTTATTTCATGAAGAATTTTGAATGGGCCATAAAATCTAGGGGCCAATTTCACTTTAGGATGTTTTTCTACACTTTTTAAGCGTCGTTTTTCTACAAGCCAAACGAGGTCGTTTTCTTTAAAAGGTGCAGGTCTTCGTTTCTTATTGGCTTGTGCAATTTATCGTTCTTGTGCTCGTTTAATGCAAGTTTTGGCTTCTTGTAAAATGTGTGTGTGATCTCTTGCTAAAGCGTCAGCCCCCAGGGACATCAGACTAATAGTGGAGACAGGGACAGGGAGTTTTTGCCCATAGACAATTTCAAAAGGTGCACGGTTTGTGGATGAGTGGGGTGTGTTATTGTAAGCAAATTGAAGCATAGGGAGGTGTTGGTCCCAGTTTGCAGTATTTTCAGTGGTATAAGATCGAAGAAGATCCATAATAGTACTGTTTGTGGCTTCTGTTTGACCATTACTTTCAGGGTGAAATGCAGATGTGAAATCCATTTTAGAGCCTAAGTTTCTGGCTAGGGCGACCCAAAAATGATTGCAAAAGCGTCCATCACGGTCGGAGAGAATGACCTTGGGGAAGCCATGGTATGGAAAGATGGTTTTGAGAAAAAGATTTGCAGCCTGTGGTGCAGACAATGTCTTTTTGCAGGGTACAAAGTATGCTTGTTTGCTAAAACGGTCAACTATGGTCCATATCATATCATTCATTGTGAGGATGCCAGTGGGCCAACAACTACAAAGAAGGGTTGTGTGAAGTCGGGTAACTGCAGGATGGGGGCATGTGTAAGGAGATATTTGAGAGTGTCAAATGATTTTTGTTGTGTGGGACCCCAATTGAATGGTACTTTTTGATAGTAAAGTGGTCATCGGTGGATGCAATGTGTGAGAAGTTTTTGACAAATTTTTGATAAAAGCCTGCTAAACCTAAAAAGGATTTTATGTCATGCACGGATTTGGGGGTAGGCCATGTTTTAATAGTGTCAATCTTTTGAGGGTCAACAGATATTCCTTTTTCTGAGACTATGTGGCCTAAATAGTCAATGTGTGTTTGAAAGAATATACACCATCGTGGTAGTCTCTCCGAGAGCTACGCGCCCATGCCACGCATTCACATTTTCGAGCTATTCGTGATCGATCCTTCCTCGAGCTTGTTTTGTTTGTAAGTAGCACAAACAGTGTCTGTTTTCAACAATCAAGTGCTTTATGTAATGAGAAAGAGATTAGCTACACATAGATACTCATGAACTTAAGTTTTGCCCACTTTTGGATTATGACATGTTAGTCTATCGCGACTGTATTCGAGATAACTAGGGTTCAAATCTGGTGAGATTAGACTTATAGGTAAGTATATCCTAGTGAGAGGATGGTGCCTACAAGGTTTGATGAGATTCCGAGTTCATTGGAAGTGTAAACGGTGTTGTGAGCGGTTAGGGATAGAGTGGGTTGCATTCTACCAGGGTTAGTGATTGATGCATCATAAAAGTGCGTATGAGTAGATTGGTCTCAGCCTGACAAGCTAACGAGATTGCCTACGTGCACCTACGGGTTAGTCGTGTCATCGGATGATAAGTATGTTGTCTGTGTCGTGCTTGTGAGTATGAACAGGGAGTAGTTAAGCCCTAAAACATTGGCGCCGCTGTCGGGGACACAAGACCTTAAGTAGGGAGATCTACGTCACTTGTGTGATGGTTAGCTTACTTTAGTTTTGACTAGAGAGAGCTTAAACTTTTAGAACAAGATCCAGGATAGAGTATCCTGAGGTCTAGTGGATAGCCAGGAAGCCTGTGTCTTGCCGAGGATCTGCGACTAGTTAGATTTAGTTAAGTAGGATAATGTGGAGTTATGGTTTTTGGTTTTGAGTGCTTGTTATACTTGTGTAGAAATAGAGTAGAAAAACGCTGTAAAAACGCAAGAAACAAACAAAAAGAAGCAACAATAAGGCTGTTTGCTTGCCTTGAAAGCAAAACCCACACCATATACCCTTGAAGGGGGTGAAAAAAGTAGACATTGAAATTTATAATCCAACACTTGAGAAAACATAAAAATTGCGACCAAAACCAACAAAAAAAACAGGTGATTGTCATAAGAAAACACTAAGTGAACCTAAAGAGGCCAAGAAGAGATATAACCATTAGCCTAGGGTAAACTGACTGTGTCAGGTGGTACGACTGATATTCACAAGTTTAAGATGAAGTGTCATCAAATTTGCATCACTTCAAGTGCATTTGAGTTGTGAATTACCATAGAAGAGTGAAATTTGTTAAGTGCTTGAGTCTAAGGTCAAAATAAGTCCAAACTTCATAAAACTTGGGGATAAACTTATATGGGCACAGGGAACACAACTATGCAAAAACAGACAAAAATTAAATCCCCATTGCTCTCTGCCTAGTCTATCGCGATAGACTGATGAAGGTGGTGATTGACTAACAACAAGGAAAAAACCTTTATACCACAGGTTTAACACATCAATACAAGGGTACTCACAAAGATTGAGTGAAACTGAACACCATCTTGACCACAAAACTTCCAAACCGGTGTTTTAGAGTCTGAATTTAGAGACAAGGGCAAGAAGGCTTTGACCAAATGTCTAAACAATGCCAAAATTTGTCAATGCACTACACAAGGAGAGGCTGAACCAGCTGTGGAGAAAACTTGAGAAAAATGCTAAAAAGGGAGAAAATTGCCAGTCCATCGCGATAGACTAAGGAAACTGCTGCTAAGGACCATATCTTCCAAATTTCCCCTAAGGAGAGCTTTATCGGAGCCTATACAGCACACACACCAAATTTCAAGGCATTTAGACCACTGAAAATCAATCTAAGGCCCAGATAGAGAATCAGGCTCTGACTAAAATACTAAAATGGGACCAAAACCCAACCCAAGTGTCCAAACTTCATAAAACTTGAGGGATAGGCTATAGAGGGTAACTAGAACTCAAGGGTGAAGTCACAATTTTGAATTGACTTGTGCTGAGCAAATTGTCAGTCTATCGCGATAGACTAAGAAAGTAGTGATTCAGACATATTTTGCAATTTGTGACTTTACTGCTAGGACATACTCTCCATATAGATCCCAGCCATCATTTCATATTTGAAATTGGACCACCAGAAGGCTGACTAAGTGTTGCTATACATATTTGAAAGATTTTTGGTAATTCGAGGAAAAACCCTTGTGAACAGACTAACCATCCTTGTGTAGATCACAGAAGGAGATCATCACAAAGCCACACAAGAAGGAGTCCAAGTAAGATTTAAGTTTGCAACCCAACTTTCATTCTTATGTATTTAAGGTCGGGAGCCTTTGTTAAGTCGGGAGCTAAAAGTGTCAAAAGTCAAGTAAGCACCACGTCCACCGAAGAGAGTGTAACTCAGACGAAACTAGACCCATTAGCACCGATCATTGAAGAGGGTAGTGATACTGACACTTCGTCAGAAAAGTCCTTCTTCATGATGAGTCAACAGCCAGGAGGTTTCAACGGTGAAGGACCAATGCCAGGGGGGAGCACCTCCCTACATCCTTTAAACAAAACCAAGTTCACTATAATCTTCTTGGAAGGAACTAACTCGAGGGGAGCCTAGTTTATTTTGACTATCGGGGACGCAAGTGTATTTGTATTGAAGAAAGACCCTCGGCTCAGAGACTAGAGATAATTCGAGTCTATGATGATGGAGACAGATTCCGAGACGAAAAGGGGAACCACTATCTGATAGTGAGTAACCCTGAGGATTACAACAGATATGGGGATAACGTGGCAAAAGGGAAAATGGTTTCAGAAACCCAAGAACCGCCTCCTAACATTGATCGACCTGGAGCACTTTTTATGTATGATAAGAAAACAACTAGGGTCCCAACCTATAATGAGAATGTAGGGATTTACAAGCATGAAAGCGAGGGAATAGTCTCTTACTTTCGATGCAAGGAACCCTACCCAAACGAATTAAGCACGAGGGCTAAGGGATTTACAAGAACCACCACTCTACGCATAGTATCAAGGAGAGAGTAAGCCAAAGACTCAGGGGTCAACTGAACCTGGAAGAACACCCCTAGAACGAGTTCGGAGGGATGAGCCATCTCTCGCGAGAACTGTTAGAAATTATGGCTTAGGAGCACCATTGGGAGAGGAACCTGGCCACTACAGAAGACCAGAGGAGGTATATCGACTAGGACGGGGAGATCCCATGATGAGATTTGTAGACCATCATAGAATTAGACCTTCTCAAGTGCAAAAATGGGTAAACAAGAAATATACGGGAAGCACGGATCCGAGAGATCATGTAGCAGCCTTTGTGCGTGTAATTAGAGCTGAAGAGGTGTTAGACTTTCCTACCCAATTTGTTGGATTCAGTTTAACCTTAGAGGATGATGCTGCTACATGGTTTGACTCAGTGGAGCGAAGAGACTTTGAGTCTATGGAGGAAGTGTTTGACGAGTTTATCGAGGAATTCTCACAAAGGGGAATAGCTCATAATACAGTCTCACAAATTCATAAATTCAAACAGAAAGATGGAGAGTCTGTGCAAAAGGCAGCCCTCCGATTAAAAAGATATGTTAAGTTCTGCCGTGGAAGAACTACCAACTCAGTCCAAACTTATGCTTATATTTATCCAAGGACTAAGGAATGCAGATCTTCAGAAGGACTTACATATGAAAAGGAGCACGACGTTGAATGATTTAACCAAGGAAGCTCTATACCTTGTGGAAAATTGTGCGGTCTACAAAGAGGAGTGAGTTCAAGGATCTTGACGATGATTCTTCCTCGCAACAAAGCGGAAGCAAGTCTGCTAAGACAACACCGAAAGGAGAAGTAGCGGTAAGCCAAGAGCAGCTTGTAGAGGAAGTGCTTAAAAAGATTAACTTGTATTCCAAACCACAAGCTAAACAACCAAAATGGTGTGCGATTGAACAAAAATGGACAAACCATGGGACGGAGGAGTGTTATTATAACAAGGGATATGTGAGAGAATGACCATATGCTCCGCAAGCTCAGGCGACATCCCCTCAAGTCCCACCGATGCCTAGATATAAAACAGGCAACCTACCAGGACCTGTAGGTGTAGAAAGACCACAACCAGTGTTGGGACAACAACCACCCCTACCAGGATTACGACCAGTCGGCATAAGATACACACCCACAGTAACTGAGTCGGATGAGAAGGCTTTGGTACCTATGCATGCATACTACGACGAGCCCAATGGATATGCGGCGAACTCTGTCTATCCACAGGAAGAACCCTCTACACCAGAACCATGGAGCATGATAGGAAATACTGGACCACCAACTGCTGCACAGGCGGCGGGGGAAGGAAGATATAGCTTGGATGAAAGAACACTGTTGTTCATAGCCAACGGAGGCATGAGCGGGCAAAGAATTGCACACCAACAAGAGGAGCTCCAAGAGCACCTCAACAGCCTAAAGGACCATGCTACAAGTGTGGTGGAGACCATTGGCTGAGGGACTGCCCTCATGAAGAAATCATTAGGGTCAACGCATATTGCACCGAGTGTGGAATTACTCACTTGATCCCTGATTGCCGTAAAAACCCGAGCAAAGGAGCAAAAACTACCTTGAATATGCTGGGAGCGCTGCCTTCCAGTGGAGGGTCAAAAAACGAAACTCCGATTCCTCTTAAGGTCTTGACGAGAGCCCAAGCAAGGGGAAATGACAATCAGCCCAAGAGTAATGATGAAAATCAGGAAGAAATCAAGACTGACAAGTCTAGCATCATTCGTGATAATCCTTGGAAAGAACGAAGAGCAAAAATGAAAGCTAGACGTGAGCGAAAACAAAAAGATGTAGAAGCTAAGCTAATGATAGCTCGAGAGCAACTTAAACAGCAAAGAGAGTCCAACTCTCTAAAATCAACGGAGGGACCAAGAAGTGCAAGCTCAGGAGGGTCGGTATTGGTAGATAAGATCAATGAACCCTTAGATGCAATCTTGCAAGCATATGAAGCAAGATTGAAGAACAGACAGACTCTAGAGCAAAGGTGGATGACATATCCATATCCAGAGATAGAAAAACAGAGACTAGAGATGTACAAACAGCTGATTGAAACTGCACAAGCTTTACTGGAGCCTTCACCTATGGAAGTGGGGGATAGAGTAATCAAACCACCAAACAATGAAACACCTCACAAATTGAACAAAGGATACCCGACAGATAGAAAACGTTAAATCCTTGTCGGATGTAGAGGATGCAAGAGACGTGCCTAATAGCACTGATGAATCACTGAAAGATTTTCCACCATATACCCCTATTGTGGAAGAAAATTGGCCTGAAGAGCTATGGAAACGGTGAGAAAAGCTCAAGAAAAATATGAGACAAAAACAGTCGAGTCGGCGCCTTTCTCGAAGTTGAACTTGAATAAGCCTCCATGGGATTTAGACGTTAAATCATTTCAAGGGGATAATGGTTCAGTTGCATCCGAAGATAGCAGACCAGCATCACTCAGAACTTTGCCATCATATATGGGGACTATGAGGCAAGGTCAGAAATTCGAAGAGTACCTTCTCAAAGAATAGGCGGGTCATGAAGCAACTCAAAATGGTGCAGAACTGGGGGTATGATTATTTGTATCTAAGACATGCTGAAACTACTACACGAGTAAACATGAAAAATCATAACTACCATGATGTCACGAGAACCCCTGTGGAAGAATTTGACTCAGCCACCATTAGTGGATCAGAAGTCCCAGCGTGGCTTTGTAAGAAAAAGGAGATATGGATGTGCGGGGCATCCCAATGTAGTGAATTTGACCACAATGAAAAGACACTAGAGAGGGTCTTGGAAGACGATGCATATATACGAGAACCTTTTCCTGAAGAGAAGCTCGAACCCCTAGAATGGTCTCAAATTTTGGCTACATTGGATGTATGCGTCAATGAAGTCACTCCCACCAAATTTTGTGATGAGAATGGCTACGATATCATACCATACTACATGTTGAGAAAAATTGTGGAGGAGGACGAGAACGATGGAGATACTGAGAATATGAGGATCAATAAAACAGAAACAAAACTTGAGATTAAGATAGTGGGCTATGTGGACATCCCCACTAAAGAAATCAATCAGGAGGGAGAATAATTTTATGATTCTTCTGATCAAAGTGAAAACAAGGATAACGTGGATGACGAGAAGTCAAAAAATACGGAGGGAGACGACAATCAAGATCAAGACAATGACGTCTTCTACAATTTTCCAAACCAAAGTGAGAGACGCCAAAAAAGATACAAGAGTAATTGACACCATATCAATCTACCAACCAGGCTGAGACCCATGCCGGAGTTTAGGGGTAAGACACATTTCCTTATGAACATTCATGCTGTTGATTGTGCTAAGGATAAAGTGTCAGGAAGATTTCTTAAGGTTGTTGAAGACTCGGGATTTAAGTCCAAACTGTTGAAACCTAAGATAACCAGCAAAGCAAAAAAAAGAGTTGCATCAGAAAAACTGAATGTCTCTGGTGGTCCAATTATGACGAAAATTGAACAGAAAACGAGATACAATGAGTTGAAACAAAAAATTAAAAATGTATGGACAACTGAAATGGAAAGTAGCAATGGAACGAACGCTAGTGATGGGAGTAAAAAGATAGATGTACCTCCTCACTATTGTAAGTACACCATTCAGGAAAGAAGATTGGTGGTTCAGCAACCAATGAGGGAGAATAAATCAAACGAGTCCTACGATGGGCCAGAGAACGCCAAGAAAATAGACTTAGCAGAGCCAGGAGAAAGTCCTCGACCTGCTTACATTGCCACAGATCTAGGTCGGGAAGAAGAGGACTTACTGATCAAAACACTTAAGGAGTTTCGAGATGTATTTGCATGGTCGTACAAAGATTTGAAGGGGGTGGATCCTAACATTTGTGAACATTCAATCCCTCTGAAGTCTGATGCAAAGCCAAGCAAACAACGTCCATACACGTATAATGAGACATTCGCCAAAAGGAAAAGAAGAGATAGACAAACTTATGGAGGCTGAATTTATTTATGAGATAGAGCACACGGACTGGGTGTCCCCGATAGTGGTGGTACCCAAGAAAAACAGGCAATTACGAGTGTGTGTAAATCTCAAGAAGGTAAACGCAGCAACAATAAGGGACAACTACCCTCTTCCTATCACTGAACACGTCCTAGAACGAGTAGCAGGCAAGCAAGCCTATAGCTTTATGGACGGATTCTCTGGTTATAACCAATTGGGGGTCAAACTAGAAGATCAATACAAACAGCGTTTGCAACAGAATGGGGCATATATGCGTTTAGAGTAATGCCATTTGGCTTGACCAATGCTCCAGCCACATTTCAGAGATTAATGACACATGCTTTTAAAGAATACTTGCGAATATTCTTGGATATTTACATGGACGACTTGTGTGTCTATTCTCTATTGAGAGAAGACCATATAGATCATCTTAGAAAGGTATTTGAAAAGTACAGAACGTATAGGATTTGCCTCAACCCAAAAAATGTATATTCATGGTACAACAAGGTAAAATCTTAGGCCACATAGTGTCGGCTAATGGAGTTACCACTGATGAAGACAAGGTAAAGGTGATCATAGAATTGCCAAGACCAAATACTGTACAAGAGGTACAATCATTTATGGGACATTGTGGATACTACCGACGTTTTATCTACATGTACGCTGTAATAATAGCAAAACCTTTGTATAGTCTAATCATGCTCTTCAATTGTACCAATGAATGTGAGGAGTCATTCCAGAAACTAAAAGATGCACTGGTATCTGCACCAATTCTAAAAGCACCAGATTGGTCAAAGATCTTCCATGTACATGTAGATGCTTCGGCATTTGCAATAGGCTGTATATTAGCACAACCAGGGGAGGGTAAGACGGATTTTCCAATCAGTTATGCTAGTAGACAACTCAACAGTGCAGAAAAGAATTATACTACCACTGAAAGAGAAGGATTGGGTATGATATATGCGGTAAAGAAATTTCAGCATTACTTGCTCGCGAACAAATTCACATTCTTTGTGGATCATCAGACACTCTTGTACTTAGTAAACAAACTTTGTAACACAGGACGAATTGTAAGATGGTTCATTGTGTTGCTGGAGTTTGATTTTACGGTAGTAGTTAAGAAAGGAAAAACTCATCAAAGAGCAGACCACCTTTCTCGATTACTACATGGCGAAAAAGCTACTGGGGTAGATGATGATCTCCCAGACGCATACCTGTTTAATATAGAGATCGTACCGAAATGGTCATAGCAAATTATTCCATTGCTGACATATGGAATCAATCTTGATGACAAACACACGGTGCAAGACGTTAGACAAGCACGAAATTACACAATGCTTGCGGGAAGAATGTACCATCATGGAAACGATGGGATTCTAAGGTTGTGTATAAGCCCAAAGGAGTACGAAGCGTATCTAGAGGAGGCCCATACACAAACAAGGGGATTCCATAGAGGAAATCAAATGATGTATGAACAACTAAGAAGACTTGGTGTGTATTGGCCAGGAATGGCAGGCGATGTAGCTAAGTACATCAAGAAATGCGACTTTTGCACATCCAATACTATTGTGGATTATACCACATTATACCAAGTGACAGTAGCACCCGCATGGAGTCATGCTATTGTGGAATATTTGACTAATAAGGAGCTACCAGGAGATAGGAGATTGGTCTAAAGCCAGACAAAAGGCTTTACAAATCGAAGCGAATAGGTATGCCCTCATTAGTGACCAATTGTATAAAAGAGGAACTGATGACCAACTGAGGTTAGTTTCTCATGAGAATGACTACTTTCCATTATTGGAGCAAGCTCATGCAGGCATAGCAGGAGGTCATTTTTCAGCAGAGAGAACCTAAAAATCATTATGGTTGCAGGTATATGGTGACCGACCATGATTCAAGATGCAGCAGAATTCGTGAAAAGGTGTGATGAATGTCAACGCACTAAGGTACCAGTTAAAAGAGACGAAATGGCTTTAAGGCCAATGATGAGTGCCCGAGCATTCGCTAAATGGGGATTGGACTTTGTTGGTCCTATCACTCCACCAGCGTATCGTTCACAAGCACAATATATCATAGTGGCCATGGATTACATGACCAAATGGGTGGAAGCAAAAGCCACAATGAAAGCAGACGCTAGAACCACGGCACAATTCTTATATGAATATGTGTTTACACGTTATGGCCTTCCAATCGAGTTGGTGGAGTGATAGAGGGACACACTTTGTAAATGAAGTTATCCAACATCTCTTAAATGAGTTTATGGTAATTCATCGCAAATCTGCACCCTATCATCCACAAGCCAATGGCCAAGCGGAAGCGACCAACAAAATATTGTGCACAGTTCTTACGAAACTGGTTAGTGAAATAAGAACAGATTGGGATCACATGCTCTATTCGGCATTGTGGGCTTATCGAGTTGCTTATAAAACAACACTCAATGCTTACACCATTTAATATGGTATATGGGTTAAATGCAGTATTGCCTATTGACTTTTTGATCCACACACTAAGGGTAGCCACACAATTGGACTGGACGGGGCATGAACTTTCAGAACGATAGAGGACCTTGAAAAAGTAGATGAGTTATGACTCAATGTTGTAGCAGCCATATATGCAAAAAAAAAGACAACAGAAATAGTTTTTTGACAAACATGTCAAGAACAAGGACTTTAAAATGGGCGACTATGTCTTAGTATACACCCTTAAACAGCATGCCAAAAAGCTAAAGAAAAGGGGAATGGGGCCTTATTTGATCCAAGAAATATCGTCCAGCGGAGCAGTAAAACTGTCGACACTAGATGGAAAAGAAATGCCGAACTGGATTAGTGGGTGTCGTTTAAAAAAATATCATCTACCTTTAACACCGGAAATGTTGTTTCAATTGCATTATGGAAAAGCCTATAGACAGGAACAGCAAAGAATTCAGGACCAGGCACAACAAGAAGCCAAGGAACGGATTGCTAAACGAAAGGAGTTTCTCGACAATAAACATGGTCACCCCAATCATGACTGACGAATATCCTCTTTCGACATCCCAAACAAACGAAGCGGATATACAAAGCGAAGAATTAGCAAATACCATGACAGACTTTAGGGCTCAGGATGATAGCATCATTGACGACTTGGAAGATACGTGGTGTAGTCCTTACATAAAAGCTTATGCAGGCACAAAACAAGTTGAAATATATGCATTGCTTGACACTGCAGCAAAAATGAGTGTCATCAACTTTGAGCTCTTTCAGAAACTTGGACCAATGAGGACGATCCTAGAGACACACCGGTTGAAAGTAGCATCGGGTGATGAGGTGACCACGTTGTGGTCTATTATAATACCAATCATAGTGCAGGCACACCAGTACACTACAAAATTCCATGTACTGCCACCAAGTAAATTAGAAACGCCGTGTATCTTAGCAGTGTCATGGATGAAAGCTAACAGGGTATTCATTGATTTGGATACTAATGAAGCACTGTTCCGAAATGACAACTTTTCAGAACCCTTCTTATCATATAACCAATACATGTCAAGGAGGAAACATAAGTCAATACAACCACAAGGATATGCCCAACAACAAACAGAGTTTACAAGTCCAGCAACGTCTTATCAAAAATCAACAACCATGCAGGGAACCAGGAAAGTTTGGGTACGGCGTACAGATCTGGCCGAGGCACAATTACACCAAAAGAGGAAATACAAAGTTTGGATAAGGCAAGACAGCCTAATTCCTATAAAAAAGGGGGCAGAAAAACAAACAAAACACCAAAAGCCAGCAAAACTTCAAAGAACCACAGTCAAAATCGGTCGATTACGCAACGGACTATATTGGTATGGCGGCCAAAATTGCCAATTCAAAACAGGCCAACAACACAAGAAGGGAGGCCAAAGATGACCATCGAGCAGTTATCTACAACTGTCAATGTCAAGCCACATCATGCAAACAGCACGAGGAAACAAACAGAATCAACAACAAAAACTACAAGGATCTATAAGACCCAAGTCATCAAAGGAGAAAGAAAAAATGTTCCACCAGAAAATGTAACAAAATATACGACAATATCGACTTCAAAGGATCCACATACGCCAATTCAAAACCAGTGGAAAACAATCAAACAAAGAGCGGCAGATTTACAACTACTCCTTGCAAAGAAAATCTGCCAGCCAACTCAAGCTACCACAGGAAACCTCAACGACAAATGCCAATAAGCGAATCGCTTATGCCTTCCTCTTACACCGCATAAATTCTTTCTACATGCATTGACTGCACATGCATATAGGGCTATATTACAAGGCCTGCATTAGCACGAGTTCACACCCATGCACAGCACATACCCTTGATGATACCCTGTCGTCCGGGAGGACTACAACTAGGAGGGGGGGAGGCATTCCAAATGCGGACTCATGACTCATGTCATATATTAGAGGGCAATGTTTGTGAGCAATTTTTCAACCATTTTTGCATTTTATTGTGTGATTTTGGAAAAAAGAATATGCCCTCGTAATTAATCAGAATTGGGAACCAAATCATCACACATGAGCCCCTAGGGATGTGTAAAGACTATAAACAGAGTCAAATCTGCCCAAAAAACGTCTAAAAACAGCAAAAAATAGGCCAAGATTGACGATTATGAGTGAGAATGTACATAGACGAGAAAAAAGTGAGCTACAAAGTGTTTTGCTTTTCACAGGTATTTTTATAGGTTAGAATTGCTATTTTCGGGTTATTTTGGGATTTATTTGCTTTATTTTAGCCATTTTCTAGCAAAAATAATAGAAAAAAATCCGTAATCCAGATGGAAACACAAAAGAAGAGACGCCTGATCGGAGAAAGGTAAAGAAGACATAGAAAAAATAGGGACTGCAAAGGTGATAGGGCAAAATGACCACCGTCATGAAGGGACCTCCAACAGGAGAAATCTACAAAAATTGTAGATCTGGAGCAACCGAGGTCCAAATCAGGAAATTTGCGAGCCTAAACCGCATCTTGCAAAAAGTTATGGCCACAGGTAAAAGATGGGAAAATTTTGTGTCGGAGTCTCGATTACATATAGAGAGGCTAGGCTAGAAATCTCTCATTTGAGCCATTTTCCATTGTGAGAGAGAGAGCTCCCTACAGCAGTTGAGACTTCCAGAAGCTCATCCATCGCGCACGGTCACCAGATCGACATCAGATATGAGAGGTACGCTCGTCAACACTGACTCTAAGTGTTGTTTACTTCAGTTAGTCGCAAAACCTCGCCAGCATCACAATCACAACCTGTGCACACATACGGTAGACCGGTTGTTAGGGAGACCTAGAGGCCACCAAATGGAACCAAAATTGAAAGACACAATGCATATAGCTTAGGGATCAAGTCTATGACCTCGGAAAGCGCGAAGGAAGCTGCTCAAAAAACCCTAATTTCACAGGACCTGCAAAAGGGCAACTGAACCAAGGTGATCGGAAATGAGCCAAAACTCATAGACAGCAAGCCAATAACCTCGACAAACCGACTGAAGGGTTAGATCATGAAAAAGTTCGTCAAAACGAAGCCTAAAGTCCCTATCTGATGAAAACTGCACAAAGCGTCATGATACTCTAACGGGCCGACTAAATGACAAAATGACACCAAATTTAACAAGGTACATCCAAAAGAGGTCAACTACGAGATGGAATGTGTCCACTCAGGAAAAAAGCTCTTCCACTAGGACAAATGCCAGCAACAGGCCAGAAAGATGTCCAAATGGTCGTTTTTCGTGTTGTAAACACCAAAACAACAACCGACTGCTTTGATGGAAGGTCACAAGGAAATAAAAGAAAGCCGGAGTCATACAATGACCAAAAGGAATGGCGACCATCACCTAAGTGGTCTACTTCGACTCCAGGACTAGCTAAGTGCTACAAACAGGGAGTACACTCTTCTAAATTGATTAAAACTTGATGTGTGTCTAGGAGAGCCTATTAACACCATTGTGGTCAACTAACATTAAAAAAAAAACTGGTAAAAATGACTAAGTACTAGTCTATCGCGATAGACTTGAATTTACAATTAGACAAGTAAAATTTTGATTTTGGCTTCATGAGGAGTTCTAACAAGGAATATTAACCACCATTATCAAATCAAAGTGCAAAAGGGATCTCTCTTGGCCAAATAACCTAGTCTATCGCGATAGACTTGCTACTACAATATTTGGGGGAAAGACTTTTCAAAATTTTTACAAAACAGACTTGGGAAAGCACATGAAGGCAATACACCAAATTTGGTGACAGGATGGACTCATATGGCAAGCCGAGAAAGACATGACGACAACTCAGAGTCAGAACAGGACATCTCAAGGGCAGACAGTTAAAATTCACATGTGAGAGGTCAAGAAACCTTACATCAACTTGGAGAAGGTAGACAGATGATCAGAGAGCCAAAAAATGACAAATTGACACTGAGTACCAGTCTATCGCGATATACTAAGCAGAGGGATACTAGGCCATCTAACCAAAAATTTGAATTAACAGTTGGATTCAACATGATGCAAGAAGACTACCCACTAAGTTTGAGCCCAAAACAACACAAAATTAAGGAGATAGACCAACATCTCCTTGGAAGGAATGTGGAAAAAATGGGAGTTGATCCAAAAAGGGGTCACTTGACATTTGCGGTGAAAATGGGATCAGATCATGTGCAAGGTATGAGAAACCAATTGGTGGAGGCACAACTGCAAAATAGGACCCTTGTCAAAAGATGGCTAGTCTATCGCGATAGACTGAGCAAAAGTTGCAAATGAACTGATTTTCAGTTTGGGATTATAGAGTGACCTTACATGCCCTATGAACATACACCACACAAAATTTCAAGGCATTTGGACTTGTTCGCCTTCACCAACAACATTAATTTGAAGCCGTCAGAGTCGCACAATGGAAGAGCTTGTCTATCTGCTAACATTTTACCTTAACTCATCTTGGGACTAAGAAGGCTCATCTAGATGCATGATTAAGTGGTAATCAATTTAGAAGAGAAGTACTATGTTTGTACATTAACTGTTAATTGTGAATACAGGATCCATGGATGCTTCTCCGGGGAAAAGAAAAGGCAAGAACCAACGGAAGGTGCAATACCCTATGCACTTCTACCCAATTCACTAAAGCCAGCGGCCACTTGGATACTTGCAGACGTGCAACAGGCAGCAGCCTTTCAGATCTATCAAGGTTCATATGTGGATGACAAAAGAAATTTAGTGGATACAGTGATGATCCCCAAGGAGGCAGAAAATTACTTGAAAAGATCACCGCAAAGGTCATGGCTCAAAAAAGTTGGCTTATGGAACTTTGTATCACTACCACCAGTAGGGATAGATTTCAAGAGGGTACAACACCTAATTGAGACTATCCAAGAAGATGGAACTTGCAGAGTGGCAGGCATGGATAATGAAGTGATGGAGATCCAGATCACCAAAGAAATCATCAAGGAGGCATTGAAATTGTCTGATCAAGGAGCCAACATGAGAGAAAGAAGGAAAAACCTCACAGTCTACTTGCAAAAGTCCAAACTACCATCTTTTGAACTCATAGCAAACCCGGAAGTAAGAGAACTGACACAGATCTATAGTCAGTGTTTGTTGAGTTACAGCAAAAGACCGCTAAGATACACTACACCACACGGGAGCATCTCAACCACACTGACATGGGCTATGGGAATGACCCATGAGTTCTATATAGATCACGCATCATATCTGTTTGAAGAAGTGACAAAGCTAAGGCAGGACAAGCCAAATTACATTGCAGGAGGAGAAGTCCTCACCAGAATCATATACCAGGCCATAGGCGCGGCAGATTAGCTGCCACCTGCTCCCCATCAAAACGACTGGCTGGTGTTAAGAGAGAATATCGAAGACAGATCACAAAGGAAAGTACCGGCCTCTATTAACACCATTGGAGGACGCAGGCTGGAAAGAGTAACAAGAAGTGCACAAGAAAAGATGGAAGAAGAAAGAAGAACTGAAGAGGAAGATGTTCGACTAAATAAGCGGAAGCGGAAATGGAAAACAACACCAGGTTGCAGAAGATAGCAAAAATGGAAAGGATGCTAGAAGGATTTGTTCTAGAGAGATCTCTATGAGGCGATGTAGGCGCCACTTGGAAACCTCTAGTAGCACTTACACACTGAGAACGAAGAATAAAAACAACCCAGCTTTTGAGTTGGACTGGTTCGAGAGGTACATCCAAGAAATAAATGCTAGGGACGAACCAGAATTGCTACTAGAAGAGGAGGATCTCCAAACTTTGAGAGATCAGTTGAGGCCAACTTCACGAGATCAGGAAACACCACCGCCATCTCCAAGGCCAGAGACAAGTGAGAGGCAATCTACCCCACCTGCTGACTCTCCTTCGCATTCAGAAAGCTCACATCGTGATGAGAGAGTTCATACACCACCCAGTGAAGAAGAAGAAGAAGAAAGAACAGATGGTCACCCAAACACTGGAACCATATCACAAATCGATAAAGGCAAGCAAAAGGAGGTGGATCAGACAAAAGATAAAGCTTCCTCCTCTCAAGAAATTGAGTTGGAAGCTACTATAGATGAAGATTTGCAGTCAATGGAGACAATACTAAACCGAACAAGACTGCACAGTCAATGGTTAGCTGATCAGAACAGGTCCAACAAAACGAAGTTAGAAAAAACCCATCAAGAAGTTATGAGACTACAGGAGCAAAGAGATGACACTCTAAAATTGATCAGCATCAGAGATGCTGAGATCTTGGGGGTCAAAAGCACGGTAAATCTCCTCAAAGACAATTTACAGGAGTTTGAAGATTTCAATGCCATTTGTGAAGATACAATCAACGTATTCCTTGAAGATGTCAGTGACAAAGATGAACACATCCATAAGTTGGAAAAAGAAAAGCAAGATGCGCTGGAGACAGTCAAAAGTTTGCAAGTCGTCATCGATGACTTACAAATTGAAGTCAAAGATTTGAGGGCAGTAACAGATATACAAGCAAGGAAATCGAACGAGGTAAGAAACAAAAAACGTCGCTACCAACAACACCGGTAGTCCACCCACAAGAAGAAGTGGCTGCACTGAAGAGGGAGCTGGAGTTGGAAAGAAAACAGCGCTTAATGATAGCCGAAAGTGCTCTTAGAGCAGAGGATCAACTACAAAGGAAAATTTCAGACTTACAAAGTGAACAGCAACAAGGACCAGCTGCTGACAGTGAAATGGAAAGCATTGTTTCCAAATCACTCAGGGAAGAAAATGAAAACTTGCACATCAGGGTAAAGCAGTTAGAGGAGTCTGCAACTCAAAAAGAGATGGAATTTCAAGCTCTCCAAATCAATAGTAGAACAATGGCTGCACAAATCGCAAGTCTTCAAACTGCAAGGCAACACCAAGGACAGGTACGAGTGCACTTGGAGCAAGCAGCCACGGATTTGGCTGGACTCGCCGAAGTATATGGGGGTCAAGATGACTACGAGGGAGAATCAGATGATCAGGAAGCCCCAGATACACAGACTGATCAAACTGGCTCCAAAGACCAAGAAATAGACGAAGATTCAGTCACGAGATTGGAAGAGCAGAGGCTGGCCGAGCAAATGGAAAAACAATCAGAGATGATATGGTACAAGGCAATGCAACTAGAAAAGGAGATGCTACAAGGGCTCTCCAGATCAAGCAAAACAGCAGCAGAGCTACGGGAGGAATGGAATGCCCCTATGTTACCCTATGCTCTGCTAAAATACGAAACTCTAACACATCAACAGCAGCTCGCAAAAGAAGAACAAGTGCCAGCTTTTTGAAGGAGAATTACAGATCGGGAACAACAAAACAGAATAGTAAGACAGCCAGCCCAAGTGGAGGCCGTCAATGGCTCTTGGACATCCAATAACCTGATCCACTTAGTCAAGCACCGCCCTGAGCTGAGGAATGACATAAAGTTTTTGCCCAACTCCCTGAACATACACCTACAGCTACAAAGCAGAAATCCAACATGGCTAAATTATCCAGTATTGCCAGGGCCTGCAGAGGTAGAGAGAATATCCGGTTCTTACATGGTGAAAACCCTTCAGGGCGCCATTGCAGAATTCGGGGCTCTCCCGACCTATCCTGCAAGATGCTATGTAAAATAGCTCGAACCTTTTTGGCATGTCTCACAGTCTTCTCAGAAAGCTGGACTTCAGAGTATATGAATACCGAAAGAAACATCTCATAGCTGTCATACGATCTAAGAGGGCCACCCACAGAGCCAGTATTGTATGCCTATTTCAAACGGCTAATGTTTCTTCCAGGCTACCATCTCCAAACCTTCGAAGAAGCATTTTACATAGGCTTCTTCATGTACAAGTCCAAAATTTTTGGCCCATTAATGGCAAGCGAGTCTATGCGATATGATGCGTTTCTACATCAAATCAACCAAGAAGGACGACAACGACACTGAAGACAAAGACTATCATGTCATGGTAGACATGAATTAGGAGGGGGGGAGTGTTGGAGCCCCATTTGTCCAACTGTTGTAATGAGGCCATCTTGTAAAGCATATCAAATTCCCATTTTATGTCAAAGACGTCTTATCATTTTGATCCATTTGTCTGGGTCATGTAAAGATTAATCAGTTAGTGAGTACTCATATTTGTTCCCACTTTGTAATAATGAGTAAGAGAACCCCACGTACATTTTTGAGCTAAGGTGACTAAAGTATAAAAGTCACCTTAGAATCATTTTGGAATAACATTGTTTTTTAATATTAATCCTGTGTCGTACGAGTCTGAGAGAGAGAGAGAGAGTCTTATCCTCTTCGCTACGCTCTTCTCCCTCACCGGATTCACGACATGACTACACCATCGCGGTAGTCTCTCCGAGAGCTACGCCCCCACGCCACGCATTCACATTTTTGAGCTGTTCGCGATCGATCCTTCCTCGAGCTTGTTTTGTTTGTAAGTAGCACAAATAGTGTCTGTTTTCAACAATCAAGTGCTTTATGGAATGAGAAGGAGATTAGCTACACATAGATACTCATGAACTTAAGTTTCGCCCACTTTTGGATTATGACCTGTTAGTCTATCGCGACTGTATTCGAGATAACTAGGGTTCAAATATGGTGAAATTAGACTTATAGGTAAGTATATCCTAGCGAGAGGATGGTGCCTACAAGGTTTGATGTGATTCCGAGTTCATTGGAAGTGTAAACGGTGTTGTGAGCGGTTAGGGATAGAGTGGGTTGCATTCTTCCAGGGTTAGTGATTGATGCATCATAAAAGTGCGTATGTGTAGATTGGTCTCAGTCTGACAAGATAACGAGATTTCCTACGTGCACCTACGGGTTAGTCGTGTCATCGGATGATAAGTATGTTGTCTGTGTCGTGCTTGTGAGTATGAACAGGGGAGTAGTTAAGCCCTAAAACATCGGGATTTGCAAACAACTGGTGGTCACGCAATAACTCAAAGACAATATGCAGGTGATTTTTGTGTTCATGCTCATCACAACTAAAAATCAAAATGTCATCAAAGAACACAATAACAAAGTCTTGATAATCAAGAAATATTTTGTTCATCATCCTAGCAAATGTGGCAGGTGCATTTGTGAGACCAAACGGTAAAACAATAAACTCATAATGACCAGACTGGGTACGAAATGCAGTTTTAAAAATATCATTAGGGTGCATACGGATCTGATGGTATCCTGATTTCAAGTCAATTTTGCTAAACAGTTTGGCTCCTCGTAAGCGATCTAGGAGATGGTCTATACGTGAGATGGGATAGCGGTTTTTGACTGTAACCTTGTTTAATGCACGGTAGTCTATGCACATGCGAAAAGTTTTGTTTTTCTTTTGGATTAGGAGAACTGGTGCACCAAAAGGGGATGCACTAGGAAGGATGAGGCCCTTATCTAGGAGTTCGGTGATTTGTTTTTGGATTTCTTATTGGTGCAAGGGACTGTGTCTATATGGTGCTCTGTGTGGAGGTTGTGAGCCTGGAAAAATTTCAATTTTATGATCTAATTCACCACGAGAGGGTGGGAGGTGAGGGGGGTAATCATCCACAAAGCAATCATTATACTGTGAGAGGAAATCTTATGTGTGTGAGAGAAAGATGATTGTGTGTGCTCCACTTCAGTAACAAATATCATGTATGCTTTGTCATACTTTCGTAGTGCACGTTTTGCTTGTGTGTGGGATATCAAGGGAAACATAGCAAGTGATGCAGCAGCAGAAAGTGAAATAGATTTGCCATTGAAAGTGAAATTCATTGTGTGTGTGCGATAGTCAATTTGTGGATTATGTTGGTGTCGAAATGGCATGCCCAAAATGATATCGATGGATTACAATGGTGCAATTAAAAAATCACGTTGTTCTGTGTAATCACCAATGGTAATTGTGAGAGATTTAATTTCACGTGTGCCATTGTACCTAGTTCCTTGAAAAGCACATTTAACTTTGTATGCAGATGGTGTGGTGGTTAATTCAATTTTCTTACCAATTTTTCAGAAATAAAGTCGTGTGAACTACCATCATCATGTAAAATAGACACGCTTGAATCTTGAATTTTTCCTATTTGACAGAGCAAGGCATGAATTGAAATTGGCTTACCTGGTAGGTGAGGTGGTGTTGCAGCTGTCCAATCAGCCATGTCATCGTCTAGGGGTTCTGATGCATCTTCGATGTTGTGTATGCGAGCTGTGGGTTGGCGAGGTCCGGGTGGCCGATTGTTGGTGCACTTGGCTTCAACATGGCCGTATAGGCGGCATTTGAAGCACCGAACACCATTACGACGTGCTGGGGGATTGGGATATGTGTTTGAAATTTGAGGTGCAGTTGCAGTAAAAACATGGGAATGGTGATGATGCAGTATGCCTCTGCAATATATTTGCGCACAGAGTTGTACCTCTTCTTTTGATTGAGCCTAAACCTCACGCTCTTTTTTCACGATAATTGTGTCGCCTATGTCAAGGAGGTAGCACCGATTGTTAACAGAGAATCCCGGTTCTTCTAATTACTTCCTCAAAACTCCACCATTCAAAAAATATTGTTCAATGTCTCCTGTTTCTTTAAATCTCTATGCATAGACTAAGTATTATAATTATATATGGGGGATGCTTAATACATTGTAAGTAAACGCTTAAACAAGTTAATTCTATTGAGTTTCATGCTTAATTATTCCTCAATCGTCTTTTAATTCCATGATAATTCGTGTTGATTATTTTATTTATTTTAAACTTCAAGCAAGGTTTGTTTTAATTGAATTATATAACGATGTTTAGACACTTGTCGAAATAAAAATTTGATACCAATGATACTAATAAGATAAATAAGGAAAACTTAGTTGTGGGATTGATTGGTCATGAATCTCCTCGCATGCTCCTATCTAGCACTATCAGGAGCCTTTTAATCTGGCTCTGATACCACTGCTACAGACGGGGGCGTGGCTGCCCTGCAAAATACTCAAAAGAACACGCTGCAATCCATGAAAAAGCACAAATCGACATACTTCGAATCACACAACGCATAATCCAAGTTGTACACGAGCAGAGACAGAAAGAGAGCGTGATAGAACGAGAGAGCACGTGTAGGCGCACCACCTAGAGCAGAGTGCTACGCCGGCATGGCAAGAGAGAAGAGAAGAATAACACAGACACTGGGTACAATCTCCCCCCGTGCAAGAGTGACCATGTCCCTCTTGCACGTATTTAATTTATAGAGAAGTTCATGCTCAAAATTGAGTTACATCCAATTCACACTTGGGCATAAAATAGTCATGGCTCATAAAGAGCTCAATGTAACAATTAATAATATTAGAGTCTTGTGGGATGGGTTTCTAACCTCACTCCTATCTTATTGCAGACATAGCGAGAACCACGAACATAGGACCCACTGTTCATTTCGCGGGATCTCTCTCTCGATATCTCTTCTAGAGTTCTTTATGCTCTTGTATCTTTGTAACCCTAGTTGAGCTCGGAACAGACTTGGCTCACACTGTTGTATTGGCTTACACTAACCCTAAAATATATTCAAGTTCTAGTCTCCAGTTTTAGTGTTTAATCTCAGTTTCTAGTTCAGTCTATATTTCAGTTCCAATCTTACATTTCATTCCAGTCTTGTCTAATCTAAAGTCTTTGTCTGATCTGAATAACTCTAACTGACCAGCCTGGAATAGCTGTCATAAGGGTTCATTCTGGCGCGATCACGGTGGTTTGAGCTAAGTTGATCTTGACAAATGAATTATCTCACATTTGGTGTTAGAGTTTCCAGATATTGACAATGCCGTCCAGACTAGTTTCACGTGGCAGAAGGCTAGCTACCAAATTCATGGATAATCCGGACTGTGTCAAACAATCCCAAAAGTTTGAGCGAGGCTTTGATTGTGAGAGAGAACCCAGAAATGACACAGATGGATCAAGGGATTCTCAACATTCTACTCATTCCAGGCATAGACGTATAGAGAGAGCGAAAAGACGGACCCGGTCTCATGGATCTCAGCGAAGCCAAAAACCACTAAGTAAGGAAAGAGAGGGCAGTAAGCGAAGTTATCGGTCAGCAAGACATAAATCAACAAAGCAAGCTGAAGAGGACACAATGACTCAGATCTAGGATAACAAGGACTAGAAATCTGATACAGATCATTACACAAAAATAAGATCCAAAGATAGAAGGCCAGCTCACCTTCAACTTTCAAAGGAGGCAAGAAAGATGACCCAGATGTACACATCCAAGCTTTTGAATAGTATGTTGAACTCAAGGACATAGATGAGGACGAATGGGGGGAATATTTTCCTCACACACTAAAGGAGACAGGTAGAAAATGGTACTACCACTATCCAGCTTGCCAACTTAGATCCTACCATAAACTGCTTAAAGCTTTTCACTTGGAGTATTCAGATAATAGGGGTGATGAGGATATAATGTGCAAATTGGATAAGATCAAGCAAGGCAAGTTGTCGGCCAGAAGCTATGTAGAAAAGATTAAGGAATTGACCAGACAATTGTAAGAGCTTCCATCAGAGAAAAGGATGCAAGCCTAGTTCCTTAATGGTTTCAAAAGCAAAAAGTTAGGGAACAGGAGGTTCCAGCACCCACATAAGAAATTTAATATCTGATTCAAAGGGCATTGAAGTTGGAACAACAAGCCAAAAAGGAGAAGAGCCACAAGAGAAGACAATTTGTTACCATATACATGTGAGTGATGTGTGTGAACACGTTAGGACCGCCGGGCATTTTTTTCCCTCTTTAGGGGTTTTTTCCCCCGTGCATTGTATATATGCCCATCACTCTAGGGCTATCTATCTTTCCATTGCACACTAAGTAACACACTCTCAGTTGTGTGCCTTGAGCTTCCTTCATTTTCTCCAAGCTGTGTGCATTTCTCTGCAACCCTAATTCCAACAATTGGTATTGGAGCAAGTTGCATCCTCCCAGGCTTAGTCGCTAGCTGCTCCAACACATGCCTGCTCCCTTTCTCCGATTTCAGTGAGGTTTGGCAAGCGTTCGTAGGTCGACAAAAATTTTGGGACTGCTCAAAGAGCTTAGGTTTCTCAGATTTTTGAGTCGGGCTCATTTCGGCCTCTGTTTCCACTACAGGCAGGTCTGCACATGCAATTTCATCATTTTGTGCATAATTTCTGTCAGTGTTGTTTTCTACAAAACAGGTGTCTTACAGTCTACTACGGCTTGTGCTATATAGCACATGTTGTTCCCGCTTTGTTTCTCCTCTTTGCGGGCAATTTTCACATCAGGTGCAGCATTTACCATGGCTGACAACAACAACATAGATGTGTTCAAGATGTTTGTTGTTGAGGACAGGTTGAATGGATACAATTACCCTATGTGGGCTTATATGATGCAACATGTTCTTGTGTCAAAGGGTGTCTGGAATATTGTGCACGGCATTGATGTTTGTCCTAGTTTTGAGGATGCAGGTGATGTTGAGGATGTGGCAGGTCTTGTTGCAAGGATTGCTGCTATTAGAGTTGTTTTGCCTACGGTAGAACAAGCTCGTTGGGATGTAAAGGATGCGCAGGCTCATGCATTGATTGAGTTGTCTGTGAAGTGCACCATTATTCCTAACATTCATTCAACAAAATCTGCAAAACAGGCTTGGGATATTCTAGCAGGTCTTTATGCAAGCCGCAATGAGGCTAAAATTGCTTTGCTGCGTAAAGAGCTAGAATCAAAGATTATGCATGAGGAAGATGATATGGACACTTTCCTTGTTGGTGTCAAGGATATCAATGAGCAACTTATTTCTGCAGGTGAAGTCATTTCAGACAGTTCCCTTGTACAGACTGTTCTTGATGCCTTACCAGACTTTTGCTAGTACATGACCCAACGAAATCCTTAAGTTGTCAAATTTGATGCATTATGCACATTGCTGTTGCAAGAGTCACTTTCCAAAAAAACCAGGACTAGGTAGCTTGCAGTTGAACAGGCTTTTATTGCTTCTCAAAGAAAGGGTGGTAACAGCAGAGCCACTTCTTATGGTTTTGCTGCGAGTGGCAAAACTTTTGTTCCTAATGCTTCTGTTGGCAGCAATTCGTATGGAAATTCTGGTGATAAGGGCAAAAAGAAGATGCGTTGCCACTATTGTAGAGCTAATAATCATTTGATCAAGCAGTGTCCTAAGTTGAAGGCTAAAGAGGCTAAGAAGAAAGAGGGTGGTTCCACTGCAAATGCTAATTCCACTACAAATGCAGCCATTGTTGAGTCTTCTATAAAAGGAGACTGTGATGTTGATGTTGATGCAGAATGGGCTTTTAGTGCAAAGTGCACTTACAGTCCTGCTGTCCATGATGCATGCTTGTCAGTTGCTGCAAATTCACATGTGTGGTATTTCGACAATGGTGCTACAAAGCACATTACCTCACATCGTGAATTGTTTACCTCTCTCGAGTCTATCCCTAATGGGAATTCAGTCACTTGTGCCAACAATGCCTCTCATCCGGTTCAGGGAGTTGGAAAGATTGTGCTTATTGCTGCAAATGGCAGTTCCTTCACACTTGTTGATGCACTTTATGTACCTGGGATCAAGAAGAATCTATTGTCTGTATCTGCACTTGCTAGACTTGGACTTGTAGTCAAATTTGTGGATGACAGATGTACAGTTCATGATCTCGGTTTTGGTGATGAAATTGTTGCATCTGGCCTTTTGTGTCATGGGCTGTATAAACTCACTTTGTATGACAAGTGTGAACAAAATTTTGCAAATGCAGTTTCAGATTCAAGGGCTATTTCAGATGAAAAACTTTGGCATGCACGTTTTGGTCATCTGAATTTTGTCAGTTTGCTGCGTTTGCAGAAATCTGATATGGTTGCTTCTTTGCCGCCTCTTGAAGCACCTGTCAAACATGTTTGTGAAGGCTGTATTTTGGGTAAAATGCAACGTTCTAAGTTTCCAAAGGATGGTTCAGTTAGGGCCACATGAAGGTTGCAGATAGTGATGTTTGTGTTGCAAACTCCGTCCTTGTCAATGGGCAATTACTTATACTTCATGAATTTTATTGATGATTACTCCAGGCATGCATGGCTTTTCCGCTTAAAGCGAAAAGTTTTAAGTTTTTATGCTTCAAACAATTTCTGGCTATGGCTGAAAATGTATTGAAATGTACTATGGGCACCCTCCGTTTCGATCGAGGGAGGGAGTATATGTCTCATGAATTTAATGCATTTTTGGCTAGTCGTGGGATAAAACACCAATGTACAGTGCCGTATATGCCTCAGCAAAATGGTGTTGCTGAGAGGAAAAATAGGTCTCTTACGAAAATGGCAAGATGTATGGTCAAGAGTCAAGCTTTACCACATTCATTTTGGCTCGAGGCTGTCATGTGTGCCACTTATGTACTCAACAGGTGTCCTACAAAAGCGTTGCAGTCTGTGACTCCATATGAAGCATGGCATGATAGAAAGCCATCTATTGAGCACATGCGTGTTTTTGGTTGTTTGGCTTATGGCTTAGTGCCACAAGTGCAGCGCAGAAAATTGGATGATAAGGCTGTCAAATGTATTTTTGTTGGTTATAGAATTGAAAGCAAAGGTTACAGGTTGTATCATCCGTAAACAAAGCGTATTTTGGTTTCACGAGATGTAGTGTTTGTGGAAGATTCTGTTCAGCCCTTGCTGTCATGTACTAGAGACAGTAATGTAAGCTCACAGGACATTTATGACACTTTGTTGCCTCTTTTCAGTGGTGGAAGTTCGAATGTAAATTCCAATGAGGCAAATGTACAGCCTATGGGGGTTTTCAAAAATGTTACAAATCAGCCTATTACTGATGCAGATGTACATGATGTACTTGATGAGGAAAGGGCTGAAAATGAGCAGGCTAGAGGTATGCCAAAATGGCTGGTGCACACTTTGTGTGATAGTAAATTGGATGCACCTTTGTCTAGTCGTACTCGTTCAGGCTCTCGCCATGCATCTTATGCATCAGATTGTTATGCTTTGGCTGTGTCTAGCTTACATGATGTTGAGGAACGGCTGTCTTCTGACGGAGCACAAAATTCAGAAAATTGGATGGCTGCCATGCAATTAGAATATGGTGCACTTATAGAAAATGACACATGGACTTTATGTGATTTGCTCCTGGCAAAAAGGCCATTGGTACGAAGTGGGTTTACAATTTGAAACACAAGTTGGATGGTGAGATCGATCGCCATAAGGCTCGACTTGTTGCAAAGGGTTATGCACAGCAAAAATGCATAGATTATGAAGATACTTTTGCTCCCACTTGTCGTATGACTACTGTGCATTTTCTATGTGCATTGGCAGCTCATTTTGGTTGGGATGTACATCAATCAGACATTGTTACTGCTTTCTTGAATGGTGACATATTTGAGGAAGTTTATGTAACACAGCCTCACGGTTTTGTCAAGAAAGGACAAGAGGACAAAGTGTGCAGATGTAAGAAAGCTTTGTATGGGTTGAAGCAATCTCCACGTGCTTGGTATGAGAAAGCTGACACTCATTTGATCAAACAAGGTTTTCGTAACAGTCCAACAGAAAGCACATTGTATGTAAATCATGAGGGTGATGTACTTCTCATTGTGGTTCTTTATGTAGATGATTTTCCGATCACTGGACCAAATGAGAGACTTATTGCTGAATTGAAGGCTGAATTGAAGGCTGATTTGAATGCTACTTTCAAGATGAAAGATTTGGGGCTATTGCATCATTATTTGGGTATAGAGTTTAAGCAGTGTGATGGTGGAATTGCCTTGTGTCAGAAAAGTTACATAGAGACATTGCTATGTAAGTTTGGACTTGAGGATTGCAAACCTATTGCCACTCCCATGGAAACAGGTTTGAAATTGAGTCTTCATGATGCTGGTGATCCTGCAGATGTCACTCTATACCAAACTATTGTTGGATGCCTCATTTATGTATGCAACACGAGACCGGATATTTAGTTTGCAGTCTCACAGGTCAGCAGATTTATGCATAGCCCAGGGTCTAAGCATTGGCAGGCTGTCAAGAGGATTTTCCGCTACCTTAGTGGCACTTTACATCTTGGCTTGTTTTATCCCAAGGGGGATCATTGCCGCCAAACTTACATGCTTTTTTGGACTCAGATTGGGTTGGTTGTTTTGACACGAGAGTGTCCACAAGTGGTTTTTGTTTCATGCTTGGCAGTTCATGTATATCATGGTTGAGCAAGAAGCAACCTACTGTGGCCAATTCAAGCTGTGAGGCTGAGTACAGGGTAGTCGTCACAGCTACGGTTGAGTGTGTATGGCTCAAACGCCTTACGGCTGATTTGGGTGTTGGACAGGACATTTCCAACACTATCTACACTGACAGTTAGAGCGCATTGGTAGTTGAGAGGAACCCAGTTTTTCATGCTCGCACACAAGCACATTGAGGTGCATTACCACTATGTCAGGGAGAGGCTCTCAGCAGGAGAGATCATCTTGGCTTATGTGCCAACACAGGACAACCTTGCAAATCTTTTCACAAAGGCATTGTCTCGTGAGAAGCTTGAAGCTTTCCGCAAAGCTTTGGGCTTACTCCCCTTTGTGGACTGATCATGTCCTCGGGGCATTTTTGCCCTCTTTAGGAGGTTTTTTTCCCCGTGCATTGTATATACGCCCATCACTCTAGGGCTATCTATCTTTCCATTGCACACTAAGTAACACACTCTCATTTGTGTGCCTTGAGCTTCCTTAATCTTCTCCAAGCTGTGTGTGTTTCTCTGCATACCTAATTCCAACACAATCTAGTGACAACGAGTCATCAAATGATGGGTCAGAGTCCAACACTACTTCCACCTTATCTAAAAGTGACTTAGATAATCAAGGGAAAACCAAGAAGAAGGGTTCCTAGACCAGAAAGCTGGAAGAGATATCAAAGCAAATTGCTGAAATGGCTCAGACGAGGTCTTCAATCAAAAAGATGGAGATCTGGTGTTCAAAATGCAAATCTAGAGACGACAAATCTAATGAATGCTCACAATGCACATATTGCAAGGTTTATGTGCATGTGTGGGGTAACTCTGGCATCAAGATTTGTCATTTCAAGAAGGGAAAAGACTTATCAATGATAGCACTGACAAATCCTAAAGCAGTGAACGCAAAGGGGCCAAGTGGATCCAAGGACAATGACACTAGTACCAGGTACTAGTAATGGCAGAGGCAACTTGCAAGGAGGTACAAGTAGGGAGAGAGCCAGATGTGACTTTGGCAAACAAAGCTTAAATTGTTATACATGGGAAAGTATGGTCACTTTTCATCTCAGTACCCAAACGTTGCCAAACCAGAGGGGACTAAACAAAAATCCCCAAAATAGTAAGGGTGGTGACCAAAAGTAAAGGACTTATAATTGAAGAAATCCCAGATGAACCTGCAAAGAAGCAACCTACTGAAGCCAAGAAGTGGGAACAATAGAGAGCCACATGGAAAACCGAAGGCAAGGAAAAAGTAGTTGATGAATGGCAAGAACAGGGAGCGATCGAAATTAGAATCACAGAAAACCTGGCAAAGAAAATGCTAGAACAGCGAGAGTGTTATGAGTCTTGAACAATATAGAAACTACAACCTCAACCTTCAGGGACTCAAGAGGAGCACTCAAGAGAAAAAGTAGTATCTGGATTGAATGAATCCTTGATAGCTGCAGTGTAGAGCTTGGTTGAGGAAGTATGACAAGTCTGATCAGACTTGATCAAAGCTAGAGGCATTGAATTGATGAAGGATCAGTCAGAGAGTCCACTAGTCAGTCAACGGCCAAACAAGGAAAGCCATCCCAGTGGAACTGTGAAGATAGTCAAATAGATGAGAAATCTTTCAGTTCAGATTGTAGTTCTAGTAATGAATAGGATGAAATTTATGTAAAGATCTGTGAACGAATCCAAAAGCTGACAGTGGAGCTAGATGATATCAGATGCGCATTACTAGAAGCTGCAAAATTTATCAAACAAAAGATAAAGGCACAAGTTAAAAGTAGGGCAATAGACTTGGCAGCCATAAGAGACGATGAGGTCCCAATTATACAAGTAGAATACAAGCTAAGGAAGCAATGGGAACCATTTTTTGGAGTAATACTAGATGGGAAGCTGGAGTTAATATCCTCGGTGAGCATTTGAGGTAGAGATTGGGGATTCAAGATTTAGAACCAACACCATTGAAAGTAAGAATGGCTCATCACAGGGTAGTTCAAGCCACAAGTTTGATTGAGAACATGTAGTTGATAGTAGGAAAAAATAAATTCAAGCCCAGCTTCTTGGTATTGGATGTGCAGGGAGCCTGTGGGATGCTTCTAGGTAGACCATGGCTAAGATTCTAAGAATGGCTAGAGCAATCCATGATTATGCTAATCAAACACTAACAATTCAGGGATCCAGTAGGAGAATAAAAGTGACACCAGAAGCTGGAAGAAAGATCTCAAACCAGAGGAACTACGCAAAAAGTGTAGACATGTAGTAGTGTTAGTGTGTATACGCGCTTCACCAGGGGCACTTTTCTCCCACTGGGTTTTCCCCCTGGAGATCCGGTGTGAAAGGACACCTTATCTCTTAGGGTTTCATATAAGCTTTGTAGCTCTGAGTTTGGATACATTATTATTCTAATACAGAGAGACAGACTACAGAGATCTCGTACACAAGCTCTGTGTCTTCTCCTTCTCCATCTTCTTCCTACTCTGAGTTGCTGTCTTCCTTCTGTTTCCTGTTTCATCATCTTCAACAATTGGTATCAGAGCGAGGTGATTTCCAGAGCCTCTACTTGCGTTTTCGCGTCCGCGCGCGCAATCACAGTTTTCAGGCAGTTTTCGGAAAATTTGTTCGTGGGAGCATCCTCGACGTTCCGGGAGTATTCTGAGTAGGTGACCTGAGGTTTTACCCCCCTTTCGAAGCCGTTCGAGCCCTCAGAATTTTGTTCTGAGCAGTGTAGCAGAAGTTACTTTTCGGAGGTTTAGTTAGATCAAGAGGGTGTGCTTTTTGACAGATTTTCTTCAGGTAAACAGTTCTTTTGGGAAGCAGCTTGTCTTAGCTTTGTGCTGAGATTTTGTGTAGAGTTTTGCTTGGATTGGAGAGGAGATTTGTGAATCTCTTGGAGGTTCTTTTGCTCTCTTGTGTGCATCTACAGTATGGCTCAATCTACGGAGAAAGAGATTTTTTGGTGCGTTTACATCCGAAGACAAATTGGATGGTACCAACTATTCTCTTGGTCTTTTATGGCCAAAAATGTTTGGTTGGTAAAGGATTTGGGATTATGTATCTGGAGATGAAGTTCGTCCAGGTAGCATTGCACCTGCCACGCCTGGTCGTGGTGCAGCTGTTGGTGCAGGACCCTCACAAGTCACTCCAGAGCAAAAGAGATGGGATACTAAAGATGCACAGGCTATGGCTGTGATTGCCTTAACCATAAAGAGGACAATCACACCACATATCAGATCTTGCAGAACTTCTGAGGATGCTTGGAACACTCTGCAAGCTATGTTTGGAGGAAGAAACGCTGCCAGAATAGAGTTTTTGAAGAAACAACTTGACAAAATACAGATGGACGAAGGTGACGATATTGTCGAGCATCTTACAAAAATCAGGGATCTTAAAGAGCAATTGCTTAGCATTGATGAAGTGATTCCAGAGAAGGACTTGGTTTCCAAAACACTCAATTCACTACCACCATCTTATTTGACTTTTTAGACTTCTTTGACTCTGTCTTTGCGAGCTAATCCTGACCCTCTTCATTTTGAAGAGTTAGTGGCTTTGCTATTGCAGGAGGATCAATCACGTAAGAACAAGTCTTTACAGGTGGATGGTATGGATCATGCTCTTGTTGTACAGAACAAAAACAGGGGTAAAGAGAGTGCTCATCACTCCAAGTCTGGTGCAGGACAGTCTTCAGAGAAGTCTAAAGGTGATTCCGACAAGTCCAAGAAGAAAGGTAAATGTCACTACTGCAAGAAACCTGGTCACTACATTAGTGAGTGTAAAAAGCGAATTGCTAAAGAAAAGAAGAAAGAGTCAAGTTTGGTTGTTTCAGCTTCTGGTGATTCTTCTACAGCTAAAGAAGAGTCTGCAAACTTTGTGCAGGATTCTTATGCTTTTGTAGTATGTTCAGATTTTTCTGCTTACAGTGTTGACAAGACACAAATGATTTGGTACTTTGATAGTGGTGCATCCAGGCATATTACTTCAAGGAAGGATTTGTTTTGTTCATTGGATGCAGCTCCAGCAGGAAAGAAGGTGACATGTGCAAATAATGCTTCTTATCCAATCAAAGGCGTTGGTAAGATTTTGATTACCATTTCAGATGGTTCAGATTTATGCTTGCCAGATGTCTTATATGTTCCAGGGATCAAGAAGAATTTGTTGTCTGTATCCTCTCTTGCAAAAAATGGTCTTCGGGTCATTTTTGAGGATGACAGATGTATTGTACGAGATCGAGAGAATGGTTATTCTCTTATCACTACAGGTACGCTGGAAAATGGACTATTTGTGCTAGATCGTTATGAAAAGCAGATTCAGGTATGTATTGCAGAAACAAAGACTCAGGCCATGCAGGATGCTGAGTTGTGGCATGCTAGATTTGGGCATGTTAGTTATGGCAGTTTGATGACTTTACAACGTCATAATATGGTGCATGATTTGTCTTTATTGGAGATGCCACCAAGACATGTATGTGAAGGTTGCGTTCTTGGAAAGATGCACAGATTTGCATTTTCGCAGGATGGTTCAGTTAGAGCGACACGAAAGTTGCAGCTTGTACACAGTGATGTATGTGGTCCTATGAGGACGCCATCTATAGGAAACAACCTTTATTTTGTGACCTTCATTGATGACTTTTCCAGGTTTTGTTGGGTGTATCCACTCAAAGCAAAGTCAGATGTGTTTGCAGTTTTTCAACATTATGTCGCCATGGTTGAAAATGAAACAGGTTGCAAAGTACAGACTCTTCGTACCGATCGAGGAGGTGAATACATGTCAGGTGCATTTAAGGATTTTTTGGGAAAGAAAGGCATTAAACACCAATGCACTATGCCATACACACCACAACAGAATGGTGTTGCAGAAAGGAAGAACAGGTCTTTAATGGAGACAGCTAGATGTATGCTCAAGGCTAAGAGTTTGCCTCATAAGCTATGGATGGAGGCAGTTGCTTGTGCAGCACATGTTTTGAACAGGTGTCCTACTCGTGCCTTGAAGACCATTACTGCATATGAAGCTTGGTATGACAAAAACCTTCAGTCAGTTATCTTCGTGTTTTTGGTTGTCTTGCTTATGCTCACATCCCTCAGCAGTTACGTGGGAAGCTTGATGATAAGGCAATCAAATGTATATTTGTGGGGTACAGTAGTGGAAGTAAAGGTTATAGACTTTACAATCCTGCTACAAATAAGATTTTTGAAAGTCGCGATGTAATTTTTGCAGAAACTACTGCTCAACCTATGGTTGCTTTTGATGTACCTCATATGCAGACACATGATGTATTTGAAGGTTTGCTTCCTTCTTTTGTGGAGAATCAAGAATCACAACAGGTTGATAATCTTGATCAATCTTTTGATCAGCATGTGACACCTCATGATGTAGAGGAAATTGTGCGTGAAGAGCAAGAAGTTCTCAGGGAAGAAAGAACCTTGCCTAAATGGGTTCAGAAAACTTTGCAGGATAGCAAGTTGGATGCACCGTTGCCACGAAAAACACGTGCTGGTACTACTTTTGGCAGAGAGCAAGTAGATTTGGCTTGCTTTAGCACTCTTTGTGATGCAGATGAGCCTGATTCATTTGAACAAGCTTTAGAGTGTGTTCAGTGGAAAGATGCTATGCAGCAAGAAATTGATTCTATTCATAAGAATCATACATGGGATCTAGTGGACTTGCCTACAGGTAAAAAGCCTATTGGTACAAAGTGGGTTTTTAAGGTAAAAAAGAAACAAGATGGTACTGTTGACAGGTACAAAGCAAGGCTTGTGGCAAAAGGCTATGCGCAACAGAAAGGCATAGATTATGATGAAACCTTTGCTCCTACTTCTCGTGCGTACACAGTTAGATCACTAGTTGCAATTGCTGCTCATCATGGTTGGAAAGTGCATCAGTTGGATATCAAAACTGCTTTTTTGAATGGTGATTTGCAGGAAGAAGTTTATGTAAGTCAACCAAGTGGTTTTGTTGTAAAAGGTCAAGAGCAAAAGGTATGTAGATTGCGTAAAGCTTTGTATGGTCTCAAACAGGCTCCAAGAGCATGGTATGAGAAGATACATACTTATTTGATTGGCCAGGGATTTCAGAATAGTCCAACAGAAAGTACTTTGTATGTCAAAAAGAGAGATGGAGTTCTCATTATGCTAACACTTTGTGGATGATATGCTTCTTACAGGCAATAGTGCAGATGAAATTGAAGCGTTTAAAGATGCTTTGAGAAAAACCTTTGAGATGTCTGATCTTGGTTTGCTACATTATTACTTGGGTATTCAGTTTGTGCAATCAGAAGATGGCATATACATGTTGCAGGCAAAATATTTGCATAAAATTTTGGACAAGTTTGGTATGCAAAATTGTAAGCCAATCTCTACACCCGTAGAAATTGGATCAAAGTTGAGCATGCATGATGCTGGAGAAACTTTTGATGTACATACTTATGCAGCAGCGGTTGGTTGCTTGATATATTTGGCAGGCAACACTCGTCCAGACATTCAATTTGGGTTTCACAAGCAAGCAGATTTATGCACAGCCCAGGTATGCATCATTGGCAGGCTGTGAAGCGCATACTTCGTTACCTTTCAGGTACCCCTAATCTTGCCATGTTCTTTCCAAGGGGGGATATGTATGGAAAGCACAGTTCTATGCAGCTTCTTGGTTACAGCGATTCAGATTGGGCTGGTGATTTTGACACACGACATTCCACAAGTGGCAATTGTTTTTTCTTGGAAATGCATGTATATCTTGGCTAAGCAAGAAGCAACCCACAGTGGCTACATCAACTTGTGAAGCTGAGTACAGGGCAGCTTTCACGGCAACAGTTGATTGTGTATGGATACGCAGGTTATTGGCAGATCTTTGTGAGTGTCAACAGGCACCCACTACCATTTTCACTGACAGTCAGAGTGCTATGGCAGTTGCAAGGAATCCAGTATTTCATGCAAGAACAAAGCACATAGAGGTTCACTACCACTATGTCAGGAAAAGGCTACATGCAGGGGAGATCACACTAACTTACTGTCCTACACAGGATAACATTGCAGATCTATTTACGAAGGCGTTATCACGAGAAAAGTTTGAAGCTTTCCGAAAATCTTTGGGCTTACTCTCATACACATGATGATCTGCTACCTTGTACGGATTCACACTATCACTACAGGGGGGATTTGTAGACATGTAGTAGTGTTAGTGTGTATACGCGCTTCACCAGGGCACTTTTCTCCCACTGGGTTTTTCCCCCTGGACATCCGGTGTGAAAGGACACCTTATCTCTTAGGGTTTCATATAAGCTTTGTAGCTCTGAGTTTGGATACATTATTATTCTAATACAGAGAGACAGACTACAGAGATCTCGTACACAAGCTCTGTGTCTTCTCCTTCTCCATCTTCTTCCTACTCTGAGTTGCTTTCTTCCTTCTGTTTCCTGTTTCATCATCTTCAACAAAAAGTACATCACTAAGAAGATCAAGTGAATTGGCTTCAATGAACATTTTCCCATTGACAGAGATAGATTTAATTACTCTATTGATTGACAAGAACAAGCAGAAAGGAAGAAAAGACAGTACCCACACCAGTTCACTAAACTGCATCCTGGGAAACACCTAGTTCATCTATTATATGGACGACCACCAGAACAACAAGCATAGGATAAGTTTGTTTTCAAAATAGCACCAGAAACCAGTCATATTGACTCTGAGCAAGGAAACCAAGCAGTTGATCAGAACACATAATGGACTACTAGAATTGATTGATCCCTTCAATAATTATGATGTTGGTATTAGGACTGAGAAGGCAGCTGAGTCATTGTATAAGCACAAGGGAGGAGGTCCAAATTGGCTACTTCCAAATGAGCAAGAAGTGGAAGAATCTCAACTCAGAGGAGAACCCTCGAATGATCAAGATCAATAAGCACCTGAAGACAAGATCAAGGAAAAAGCAAAGGCACTGTTCCAGAAATACAGGATGTATTTTCTTGGGAATATATTGATTTGAAAGGAGAAGATCCAAAGGTATGCCAACATCAAATACCACTAAAGCCAGATTCTAGACCAGTGAGACTGCAGAGATACAAGATGAACCCTAACTATGCTAAGAAGGTCAAGGAGGAGATAGACAATCTTCTCAATGCAGGGTTCATAATAGAGGTGGCGAGCAGTGACTAGTTGTTTCCAATAGTGGTAGTTCCCAAGAAGAATGGCAAGTTGAGGGTGTGTGGAGGATAAGAATTTGATTGCTCGGATTCTCAAGGACCCCTTCCCATGCCCTTTAACAGACATGCTATTGGATGAGATTCTAGGCCATGAAATGTATAGCTTTATAAACGATCCAGTGGCTACAATCAAGTTAAGATTGCACGTGAAGACTGAACTAAAACCACGTTAATCACTGAATGAGAAGCATTTTAAGGAGGAAAATTAGTTTCGGGTGCCTCTACAACCAAGACAATTCCCAGAGGCATCATCAATGCCGGGTTGGAAATCTTGGGGGGGGGGGGGGGGGGGGGGGGTGTGGACCTAGCAAATATGCTGCTAGGACGCAAGAGAACTTAGATCATGAATGAAATGCAGCATGCTAGTGGTGTTCAATCAGTGTGTCTCACAAAGATAAAAGTAATCATAATATGTATGTGACATGATGCACCAACAAAGAAACCATCAACCAATCAAAAGGAGTGTTTTTGGGCAGATACATTGCTTGGACAACAAACAAGATGTCAATTACTCTATTGATTGACAAGAACAAGCAGAAAGGAAGAAAAGACAGTACCCATACCAGTTCACTGAACTGCATCCTGGGAAACACCTAGTTCATCTATTATATGGACGACCACCAGAACAACAAGCATAGGATAAGTTTGTTTTCAAAATAGCACCAGAAACCAGTCATATTGACTCTGAGCAAGAAACCAAGCAGTTGATCAGAACACATAATGGACTACTAGAATTGATTGATCCCTTCAATAATTATGATGTTGGTATTAGGACTGAGAAGGAAGCTGAGTCATTTGGATAAGCACAAGGGAGGAGGTCCAAATTGGCTACTTCCAAATGAACAAGAAGTGGAAGAATCTCAACTCAGAGGAGAACCCTCAAATGATCAAGATCAATAAGCACCTGAAGACAGAGATCAAGGAAAAAGCAAAGGCACTGTTCCAGAAATACAAGGATGTATTTTCTTGGGAATATATTGATTTGAAAGGAGAAGATCCAAAGGTATGCCAACATCAAATACCACTAAAGCCAGATTCTAGACCAGTGAGACTGCAGAGATACAAGATGAACCCCAACTATGCTAAGAAGGTCAAGGAGGAGATAGACAATCTTTTCAATGCAGGGTTCATAATAGAGGTGCGCGAGCAGTGACTAGTTGTTTCCAATAGTGGTAGTTCCCAAGAAGAATGGCAAGTTGAGGGTGTGTGTGGATTATAGGAATTTGATTGCTCAGATTATCAAGGACCCCTTCCCATGCCCTTTACAGACATGCTATTGGATGAGATTCTAGGCCATGAAATGTATAGCTTTATAAACGATCACAGTGGCTACAATCAAGTTAAGATTGCACGTGAAGACTGAACTAAAACCACGTTAATCACTGAATGAGAAGCATTTTAAGGGAGGCAAATTAGTTCGGGTGGCCTCTACACCAAGACAATTCCCAGAGGCATCATCAATGCCGGGTTGGAAATCTTGGGGGGGGGGGGGGGGGGGGGGGGGACCACCTAGCAAATATGCTGCTAGGACGCAAGAGAACTTAGATCATGAATGAAATGCAGCATGCTAGTGGTGTTCAATCAGTGTGTCTCACAAAGATAAAAGTAATCATAATATGTATGTGACATGATGCACCAACAAAGAAACCATCAACCAATCAAAAGGAGTGTTTTTGGGCAGATACATTGCTTGGACAACAAACAAGATGTCAACCAAGAGCAGAGCTTGATCCGTAGGTGCATGGAAACAAATAGATGGGTGTCAATCATCTACTCGACCTCTCTAGATAATCACTACCAAGGGAAATCAACTCAAAGCACACTAGGTGTACACAACCGCTGCTTTACTACGATGCTTGAACTCTCCAAAACATTTCCTAACGTCATCGAATCGTCATGAATCTCAAGGATAACGTCTACACACTTAGAAGACACTACCCTTTAGTCCCTAACCCAATCTACTACCTGCAACCACTTTGTGTGAAAATCGCGTATGAAGAGAGGCCCAAAATTATAGGTCATCGATTCTCAAAGTGCTTATGCCTAAGATGTAGCTTGGCTTTCCGTGAATGCAATAACATATAGCAATCATAAAACGGATGCACGGTTGGAGAGAAAACTCACCTCAAAGATCGTGGAGAGCGCTTTGCGAGGAGACCAAATTGTGCAAGCTTGGCGTTCTAACACAATGGTGTAGTCGCCTTTGCAATGTAGCTTTAGTAGCACATCTAAGGAAGAAAAGAAGCTGTCACTCACTCTGAACACACAACACACAATCACGATACACTTCGTAGAGCTCAAAAAGATGATTGATTCAAAAGTTGTCTTAGGTTTACAAAAATTGGCTTTTAAACCTCAGCCTTGGAGGTTCTAACTCATCAAAATTAAATTCTACTTTCTACCATGGGTTTTATTGATATGCATATTCAATAGGTTACAATCTGGAAACTCAATGGAGTCCCAAAAAATAATTACAAATGTATTCGTCAAATTATATGATACAAAAATACGCTTTCTTGTGTTCAGTTGTTAACACTCCCCCCCCCCTCCACGTCAATGTCGTCCTCGGCATGAGCTTTCCATGTGTTGGTGATTTGTTTTTTTGAGTTGGTGGCAGTCTTCTTCAGCTTTTGTCAATGGAAGCCTAGTGGCTTTATGTATGACTCATATCTCACGTTGCCCATGTTGATTGTAGGGCCAAAGATCCTGCTGTCATAAGTGAAGAAGTCGATGTAGAAGGCTTCCTTGAATGCTTGCATATGGAAGATTGGCAGGAACATCAATCTTTGATAGAATAAGTGGAGCACCTCCGAGGATGGCTTCTTTGACAAATCATAAATCATCTTGGTGACAGTGTCGCTCGTTGATAATAATGTTGAGTCTGTGGCTTTGGACGACGCGAACTCCTTGATGCAGGCTAGCATTGTTTTACATATCTTTCTAAGCATCACACAGCTCAAGTCAAGAGAGCCAGTGAAAAGCTTAATGGCACCGGTGAGGGTTTTCATCACATAAGTTCTCTTTATTGTCTCTCGCTCCTTGGATGTGGAAGATTAGGATAATTCAGCCAATTTGAATGCCTTTGCAACAACATTGCATGATCTTTCCAGGACCTCATTTGCGGCACTGGGTAGAAGGAGACATCATCCCTTACTGACTTTGACGCGTCAACCAGACATACAAGGTATGTTGGATATTTGGAAAGCCACCCTTTTTTACATTTAGGATGTGAGTCCACTATACATTTGGAGGCCTTGTGATCTTTGATATCACCATCAAAAAGTGGTGTTGGCTCCTCCATTTGGATGCGCTTTTTCATGGTCATTACTTCATACTGAGTAGAGGATAAGGAAGGGATGGTTGCATCCTTTCTGTTGTGGCCACATTTGTGTCATGATATTTTGGAACACCTAATTGGAGTGTTGCATCCTCTGTTCCCACTCTATGGCAGCTTCTGAGCTCTCTTTGATTGCTTTCTCTATTAGAGTACAAAGGAGCCTCCTCTTCTGCTTTTAAACACTTGTCCTTCTTCTTGGATTTTGTGGAGGTATCTCCACTAGTCATGGTTTCTTTGGAACTATTAGGGAGTTCTAGAGGCTCGTATTGGGTGTTGTCTCTAAGGTCACTTGGACTTGGATTTGTAGTTTGGCCCCGTGCCCTTTCCACTTCTTGCCTCAAATCTATCATTTGATGTTGGGCTAGCTCATCTCTTTTCATGACCTCTTCTGCTTCCACCTGCGAGCGGACAACTTTGAAAAAACCCCTATATACGACTCATATTAGGGAATATGACCCCCCTTTCTACGCTTATACGATAATCAATGAAGATGTAATAGGACTAAATTTTGAAGTTCTTAAAGTCGAAAAGAATGTCGTAAGCCATATCTTTCGTTTAGCATGATTTGAAAGATTGTTGAATAGTCTATTAGATAGAGCTTATATGAATGAGTTTAAGATATTAAGAGAAAAAATATACTCTCTTCTTTTCAAATACTACACCAAAGATATATTTCATAAAGTTTAATGAACAACAGATAGTTTGTCTATGAACAGTATAATAAAAACGTAATTAAAACTGAGATTTTTATTAGTATCAATGTGTTATATTTATGTGTTTTAGCTTAAAATGCATGGGTAGGCTTAAAATAAGTTGAAAAAGTAGTGGAGACCCAAAAATACTGTTTTTAGGAGTCGCGACCTAAAAGTTGAGTTTTCAGCCCAAAAAATGCGTTTTTCGCAATTCTGGCTACGTAGCCTTGTAGACCAAACCTGTTCCCGTCGTTTTGAGTATCTGGAAGTCTATGTTCTGAGTTTGTTTGACCAAGTTATGACAGAAACAAATTGCCAGCAGCAACAGGGTAACCTACAAGCAGCCAACAGGTTAGCTTACAAACAAATATACACAGGTAATATCTCTTTTGTTTGATCCAATCAAGAAGTGATTATACTCTTTTATGATGGTACAAAATGATGTTTTGAATTTGATTACCATGTTGATTTGGTTGCACGAGTATGTTCTTTTAGCTATTTTGTAGACGATGTAGGGTGTCATGATATTGGATTGTGATCGTGTTGCGATTTCGATTATGATCGTTGTTGCCATTGATAGCCGTTTTTCGGCTTTCCATAATTGCCATAGTAAGCTACCTCACCCTATCAAATCACTCAAACATTTTGGTTATCCCTACCATTTCACTGTACATAGGCGTGTGTGAGTTAGGGACTTTCTCCATATTTTCTTACCTCAAGATTGCTACAAATGGTTGGTGTTATTACTTGCAAAAGAGTAAGTAGAATAGGGATTTTTCATCCTTAAAGCACGCCTGCTTTATGCAGTTAACGGGGATACCGTCGAGAGCTATGGTCTTAATAATGGAGTCCTACAAGACTTGCCTACGGCTTAACCATTATTGAGCCATTAGAAGCTTGACAAGAACCAGTGCTATCTTGGCTCTGTGAAACCCTCTCTTCTATTCCTTGCAATTTATAATAATCGAGCCACGGGTATAGATGCTTGAGTGCTTATCTTTGAAGGTAAAGAGGAGTAGCAACTAGGGCTTGAAGTGCCAAAGTACTTGTTGTGACTTGTTCTAAAGGGAGTGAAAGATTGGCAGCTGCAACTTCAAGAATGTTAATAGACCCGATAGCTATAGTGATCTGTGCTATTATGTCTCGATCACGGTCCCACCATTGGATTCATTCTTGACCTTGTTACTGACTTTCTCAAAAAGATGCTTGGTATCTTCCACGGGAGCAAAAATGACACACATTATGTGACTATCCATTGTAACATGCACCTAGTTGTCAAAGCATTGTATATACACATTGTATTTGCGTTGCATGGTGTGACCAATATTAGTTGATTATTCAAGGTATCTAATAATAATACAAAAAAGTTATGGGAACATTCATATCCATTGATATGTAATATGAGATCCACAAAACCTATAGCAATACTAATAGTTCCATTGAATCCGGTAAATGTTTTTTCCAAGGGGTGTAGGATCAATTTTGGAATTTGTTGCTACGTATTCCAACTAATTGTATTCACATGAGATCAATGCATGAATAGGTAACATTCTGACTCCTAGCTTTACAGAAATATATGGATCCACATTTTTGTCATTGTCCTCAATGCTGGTAATCTAATAACTTTTGTGCTTCCTCTTTGCTACACATTCTCTGGCTTCTTGTTGTGCCTCTTGAATCTTGAGCTCTTGCTTCTTTTTCCTATTTTTAACTACATGTGTCCTTTTGAGCATGCGTGTGTCAACGGCAAGTGATGTTTTTAAAGCTTGCATCCACTAATCTAGTTTGCCATTTCCTGTCCATCCAATGTAGCAAGCTTAATGGCCCCACTCGGTGATATGGAATGAATCACAAATGGTCCCATTCCATGCTTCTTTAATTTTTTGTTTTTTGCTTAAGAGTGTAGACAAGCACATAATTCCCTAGTGTGATGTCTTTGGACTTTACGTGCTTGTCATGAAACTCTTTCATGCATTTTTTTTAGGCACATATTGTGACCACTGCCTTTAATTTAATTTCATGCAACTTTTCTAAGTCAATTAGACGGTCAGACCATTCATGTCTAGTCCATTCAAGTTTATTGGCTACTCCCAAGGTTGGAACCAAAAATTCTATGGGTAATATTGCATTAAGTCCAAACACCATGTTATAAGATGTAGTCCCTAAAATAGTTTTGTATGCAACTTTGTAATCCCAAATAGCGGAGTAAAACTTTTGATCCCAATCCAATCTATTGTTTTTCACAATTTTAGTGAGAACTATGCACAAGACTTTGTTGCTGCTCTTGTATTGACCATTATCTTGTGGGTGATACGAAGCCAATTTTCTATGTATGACAATGAATTCATCAAGCAAGTACTCAATGACTTCATTAACAAAATATGTCCCTCGATGACTAACAATTTCTATAGGCAGATTGTACATGTGAAAACATTTTCATATAAGAATGAATTGTGGTGCATGCATCATATTTTTGTGTGGTTTTAGCTTCTACGCACTTGGTCAAATAGTATGTGACTACTATGATATATTTTTTATGAGTTCTGTAAGCCGACGGTGCTATGGGACCCAAAATTTGAACCCTACTTGGAAAATACACGTGCTCCTACCATCAGTCTCATCAGCATTTCATCCCTTTTATGGGAATTTTTGTTCTTTGTTGACACTCATCACACCGCTTCACAAATGCTCCAGCATCCACGAAGAGTGTAGATCAATAAATTTTGACAAACATTATAGCCTTAGCCCTTTTATATGTTGAAAGATGACCTCTCACTTGCTGTGAATGTGCTTTCCCCATGTAAGATTGGTATGTACTCATTTTTTGATGCACAAAGTGTGAGTTGATTATGCATGCACATGATTTGCAATTCCTAACACACATGTGTGCATCAAATTTCATACTAGGACAAAAACTCCCATTCTCATCAAATTTTGATACGTTTTGATTTTCCCATGATGGATAAAGTCCATCATGACACGTGCTTCCTTCAAGTACAAAGGAATATCAAAGGCTTTGATGCACAACTGCAAGATGCCATCCAAACTCCTAACATATAGTCATCCACTAAGTAGTTGGAAAGGATTTCTTTGCTCAATTATGCATCTGTCATCTATTTTGTCATGGTCTATTGACAATTGTCCTATAGACAAAACTAGGAATATATTATCACTCCACCTATGTATCATTTCTAGGTTAAAGAGATCAAACTCAAGCAAAATGATGAGCCATCTCACTATTCGGCATGTGTTGCATGGCTTGTTGAGTAGATACAATAGTGCTTGGGTTATCCGCAAAGAAAATGAATTGGTTGGCTAGGAAATAATGCCAAAATTTCTTCATAACATAAACCATTCCCAATCCTTCCCTTTTCATAGTTGTGTAATTTTTTTCAACATGTTCAATTGAAGGCTAGCATAGCATATTAAAAATCCATTAAAAAATCCATAACTCCCTCACCAAGTTGTGCCAGGATACATCCAATGGCAAAAACAGAGGCATCTACATGAACATGAAAATTTGCTCTAATATGGTGCCGTGAGAATTGGTGATGATACCAATGGTTGCTTCAACTTTTAAACTAATTTCTCACAATATCCAGCTCAATCAAAGGTTACAATCAAACCATAGAGAGGCTTGGCAATGATTGCATACATGTAAACAAATTTTCAGTATTATCCACAATGTCCCATGAATGATTGGAACTCCTTCGCTATTTTTAGATGTGGCATATCCACAATCACCTTGATTTTGTCCATATGCATGGATATTCCATTTGTGGACACAATATGACCTAGGATCTTGTCCTGCCTAACCATGACAACTCATTTTCTTGGATTCAGGTAGATTCGATAGGTGTCAAATTTCCCAAATGCTTTTTTAGGTGTTCTATATGGTCTTTGCATAACATTGAGTGCACAAATAAGTTATCCATTCACATTTCTAAAAATATATGCAAGCGCTATCTGAAAGCTTGATCCATGAGTCTTTGGAATGTGGTAAGTGCATTTGTCAGCCCAAATGGCATCAACCCATAAGCAAACATGCCCCATTGAGTCACAAAGGTTGTTTTGTGCTAATCTTTTGGTTTAATCACCAATTGATTAAACCTGAAAATCCATCCAAAAAGTTGTATGTGTGCTTCCCCACTACTCTTTTCAAGACATGATCATTGATAGGAAGAGGATAACTATCATGGATAGTAGCTTCATTTAGATTGACACACACTCTTAACTTGCCATTGTTTTTAGGTACCACTACAATTGGGGATACCCAATCCATGTGCTCTATTCGTAAATGAACTCACCTTCCTTTAGCTTATAAATCTCGTCTTTGATTTTCTTTGCAAATGTCTCATTGTAAGTTTAATATTTTTGTCTCCTTGTCTTAGCATCACAATTTAAGGGAATTCTATGCTGACAAATGGAAGGATCAACCCCTTTCAAGTCTTTATAAGACCTCGCAAACACATCCTTATACTCCTTGAGCGTCTAGATCAACAATTCTTCCTTGTCAAGTGTTAGATCCATAGAAATATAAGAAACTTTAGGCTCTTTGCATGGCTTTGCTAGATCTATCCTTTTAGCATTCTCAAGTCCAACATAAGATTTTCTTGGTTCAACCTTCTCCCTCATTGGTTGTTCAATGATGGTTTTGCAATCATGAATAGTGTACTTCTTGTAATGAGAGGATACACTTATTCCATACTTTCTCAATTCTTTCCCATTTTCATCATCAGTTTCCATTTTTGTTGTCCAAACCTCTCTAAGTGTGCGTTTCAATTCCCTATACTTCTTTTTTTGCTCAACTTTTGTCCATTTAGGTTCACTAGCTTGTCTTTGATGCGTCTTTTGGAGGTTTTATTGTTTGTCCCTTTTTTTGTTTCAATTTGTTTGGCTGAGAAGGTGTTGTTTCCTTTCTATTTAACTTGTCATTTATGCAATCAAGGGCTCCCACTAGTTTCAAGTATGATTGTTTCCCTTTGATATATGGCATTGGATTGTTTCTCATCCTCTTTTTTGAGCGCTTATTTCTGTAACATTGTTGTCTTCTAGGTTTTTGGTTTGAAAAATCAAAGAATTGTTTTGATTGTGTTCAAGATCACTCTCATGACCTTCTAATTTTTCATTGTCTATGCGAAGATCCACGTACCTCGAGTATCAAGAGTGTCATAGTAACATTCATCACTTGATTCCTTATTTTGCTCCAAGATGTGGCTTGAATCAATTTCCATGGTAAGATCTCTAATAGAAATCTTGTCTCAGATACACAAACACTATACTTCAATCCCCACTTCTTGTTTCACCTCACCAATCTTGGTTGTTTCTCAGTGATTTGAGCCTAGATCCACTCTAATCATGTGGAAAGGAACTAAGTCCAAGCCATTTTCATCACAAAACTTGGTAGCTGTGATCTCATTTGATGCACACATCTAAAGTGGCCTTAATTTGAGTTCACTCCAAGGGCTCCATTCTTTCTTTGAGAAAATGCTCCGTTATATAGTCTGGATCCTCAAATGGGCTTGTTCTCTTGCATTTGTCCTTGATAAAATTTTCATAGTTTGAAGCTCCAAACATCCATAGGTGAGATTTAGAGTTTAGCAATGCAGGTACTTTAAATTCTGTAGCAGTTGTAGAATTGAAATCCTCTACGGGTGTTCTCTGTCATCTTTGCATTTGTGGTCACTTAGGTTGATGAGTGTGGACCTGGTCTCCATGTGGCACAAGTACATATAATCATAGCTCTAGTCATGAACCATCTCTAATTGGTGCATGAATGGCCTTCCTAGAATAACATCATAGTTATTCTTAGTACCTAAATCTACTATAGCAAACTTATGCTCATACTTGATTCCACAAGAATTCATCACCACCTGTTCCAAAATACCAATAGATTTTGCAATATAGCCATTAGCTAGCTGCAACTTCATCCTATTTTTCCCAAGGTCATCTTTTCCCATTCCCCTAAATATGCAAGGAGTTCAAAGAACACAAGTTTGCATAGGATTTTCTTGGGGTTCCACTATAAAGCAGGACTATGGGTGGTACAAGTGAGGAGAAGTTCTTGCAAAGAGAAGCTTTCTCTTCTCAGGGCTTTTGGGGTTGACATCTAAGGGTTCATTATCTTACAAGAAATTTAATAAGCTGCTAAGTGGGAGAAACAATATGTTTCAAGTATTCAAAGTGAATTGCAGGGATGTGTTGATGTGCTTGAGCTAGATGATATGATTTCAAGAATCTTTGAAGAGGTATCTTATGTTGATACTATGCCAAAGCTTGAGTAGATCAAGCAAAGCAGGTTAGAAAGTGGAACTGACATTGTTAAAGTGCACTCAATGGACATGTATGAAGAACTAGACATATACACGGCACTTATTCATATTAAGGAAGATTTAGATGAAGCAGTTGAAGCACGGGTAGAGACCAAGTACAAGACGGTTGCAAGAAAGTGAGACCACTGGCTCCACCTCTACTAGAAGGAAGTGATGGGATGTTCAATGAAGCTTTTTGACATCCTATACTTAGAAATTAGAAGAACATTGGACACAAATTTACTAAGGAGACATTGGAGCAGTTGAAGATTGGAGAGGATGGTTTCCTCAATGAAAAGGAGATTAAATGCTTTCAAGGTATGCCTGAAAACCACGGTAAATATTTTTCTTTTGATCCAAGCAAGATTGGGTGTGTGGATCCGAGTGTTGTTTCACCTATGTTCATACTCATTGTTCCTCACATGCCATGGAGCTTACATCCCATTCTAGTTCCAAAATCTCACTTGCCAAAGATTATTGATTTGCTTAATGAGAAGATGCCATGGAGCTTACATCCCATTCCAGTTCCAAAATCTCACTTGCCAAAGATTATTGATTTGCTTAATGAGAAGATGCAAATGGGCATTTTGAAACCATCATTTGCACCCTACTACACTTGATGGTTCATTGTGCCAAAGAAGAATGGTACTTTAAGGTTCATACATGATATGTAGCTGGTTAACAAGGTAACAATCTGCAATGTGGGTACTGGTGGCCCAATTGTGAATGAATTTGTTGAGGCCTTTGCAGATAGATCTATTTACTATATGGGTGATCTCTACTCTTGATACAATCAATCTTAGTTAGCTTTGGAGAGAAAGGATCTTACTACGATGCGCACAACTCTCAGTTTGGTAAGGATATGCACTCTACCACACGGTGCTACTAATTCAATAGCTCATATGATGAATGGCATGAATAAGGTATTAAGGGACTTTATTCCTCATGTGCCTTTCATTGATGATCTACCAATTAAAGAATGTGAAGAAGGGTCCAAAGATGAGGTGTTAGCAGCAGCTAACACATGCTACACCAATTATGCACCAAGCTATGGATGTGCTATTGTGCACAATATTTCCTATTCATTGTATAAGGATTTGGGCTCATTTAGGAGTTCCATGTTGTATAAGCTTTAGACAAAATGGCTCAACTTAATCCCATAGTTGAAGGGATTGAGGTCCAAACCTATAAAAGAGCCCTATGCTTAAAGAGAAGCCATTCTTGAGTAGTCACTCTTGAGTGTTCACTTTATGGATGGCATAGCCTTGAGCTTAATGCCCATGCTTAGAAGGCTAGTGCTAATCCTTTGTAATTAGAGTAGCTCTTCTTGATTAATCTAATCTCTATTTTGCTCATTAATCTAGCCTTCTCTATATTTCATTATGTCATGAAGTAGTTTTGCACTCTCATTATTCTAGATTTGAGAGAGGTAATGACTTCTTTCTTTGATCTTAACACTCTTCTTCCATGAGTACTTCAATTAGTTGATGACTCCTCTAATTCTCTTGATTAGTGTAGTGTGTGCACTATTGGTCATGTGATTAGATTTTGTGTCTAATTGTGTGCTTAATATGTGGAGGTTTAAGGGCCTTGAGCTTAATGTCACTTGTGTGTGATATGATTAGAGTACCTTGATTGGCATGTGATGATTGGGGAGGCCAACTTCAATGCAATTAGTGTGTGTTGAAAATTCAATCATTGGATAAGCCTAAATGCCAAAAATTTGGGCAAAGAAAGAGTGTGTGTGCCCAATTGAAGACCACTTGATTGAATGATTGATGGTCAATTGGGGCACCCAAATGCTTGTTGATTGTAAAATATGTATCAAATGTGCATGTAAACATTAGGGATAGGACTAATTGCATGGCCAAAAGAGTTAATTTTGAATTTTGATTGGGTCAAATTAGTGTTAATCTTTGAGAAATTAAGCATGCATGCATTCATTCATTCATTCATGCTTGATTGAATATGCAATTTGAGCTATGTAATGTGAAGTCGATGGAATAATTGCATATAGTTTTGGTCTAAATTTGGGTGTGTGTGCCTACTCAATGGCATTTGATGTCCAAATTTGAGATGAATGATTGGTCTTGGTTACCAATCATAATGATTAATGGAGCTAAAGATTGGTGTGTATCATCAAAGGATTTGAGATGAATGACCCGATTGGTTCTCACTTGGGGATGATTTTAAGTGCACTACCATTACAATGTATGCCAAGTTCATTGGTATGGTCAAAAGTGCATTGATTTGTGTGTTTATAAGTACAAATGTGAGTAGCCATATAAACCAAAATGACAAATCCAATTGGGTTTGGATGATTTGAGCTATTGGAGATGAGAAATTCATGTTGCAATGATTTTGATTGGTCTTAGAATGGCCAATAAGGGAATATATGCATTGTTTAAGTGTGCTACCCAAATGGCAATCAAATTGCATCAATTTTGAAATTGAAGCCCAATCTTTGTGCATGCATGATTTCCAATTCGTCTCATTTCATGTTGTGAATGCACGATTCATGGGCTCAAGCATGGATTATGATAGTTAGAATGAGGTCAAGTGTTTTATTGATAGAATATGGCACTCTTCATGAGAGAAAATGAGGCCATAATTTTGTGCTTGTATTGCTAAAGTGGCATAAAATTGAACATATTTTTTTGTGTGCAAGCTCGAACATCAAGGTTGTATGCTTGATCCATCAATGACAAGAGGATTTTGTGATTATTATGTTTTTTGGGGAGTGTGCATGGCAAATGATTGCCATTTTTGGGTTAAGATATTATTATTGCAAAAATTTACAAACCTCGACACTCATATTTTTCCTCTTGCCATTCTCTTTATTGTATCATGTAAGAGACTCCCTCTCCCTCGCTAGTTAGCCGTGGGGGTTCACATTCAAAGGCCTTTGTCTCTGTGGGAACAAGATCTTATTGGTTTTCTCTTTTTAACATTTACACACCCTCCATTCTTGACATCATCTCGAAACTGGCTTGGCGCTATCTGCAAACTTGCATACCCTTTTTGGGCTCCCCTTGACCCACCCAAGCTGCACTATTTTTGAATCCAATGCCTTGTAGTTGCTCGCTTGTCTTTATCACATGAGCTCACCCACATGCTCCTACATGCTCATGCCCATAATCAACACGCCACAATTTCCTAGATCTCATCATTGTTCCCTCCTGACTTCTCGATGCCTCACCAACATCACACGCACGAGTTATGGTCTGATCATGGCCCCATCCTCCATACAATGCATACAACACACAACCTGATCTTGCCTTGACTCCGCTGAGTCAATAACCAGCCCACCAATATTAGGCAATAAGGTTGATTACTTAGCCTTCCCTGTATCCAAGAATCTCATAGAGGGACCCACTGAAGGCATGTGGATCCCTTTGTTTTGTCTCTCCAACTCAATAACCCTATGGATGACATCACAAACTCTTTGTTGTCGATCCTCTACACTAGTAGCACCCATTGTGGATTGGACATCTAACCAACCCACGTGATAGGTGTAACTTGTGTATAGGTCGGTTAGAGTTTCCATTTGTATTTCATACTCCCAGTTCTCATTTAGAAACGCTCCATCTAGGATTGAGGTGCTAGGGGTGTCCTTTGAACTAGATGCAACGTGGCTCTCAATGGGTTGACCCTTAGTGGTTGCTAATCCATGAGCACTCAATTGCTCGACTAGCATGGATGTTGACATAGGGGCCTTTGCCTTAAGCTCTCTCCATTGCTCTACCTTGCGTAGGCTCTCAATTTCCTTTTCCCTAGTCACAATGATATATCACTCAACCTCTTGCACTTCGGCAAGGCTTCTACCATCAGGTAATATAACCTTGGAGAGGAATAGCTCTGAAGAGTCACAGGGTCCAGTGAATGAAGTATTCACGTGCACACTCTCCAGGAGCATGGGTTCTACATTAGTCATGAATGGAAAATTTACTTCCCCACTCCCTTCATTTACCTTGTTAGCTCCATGTTTGGAGCTAGTGGCTCTACTAAAAGTTTCCTTCAAGCGGCTAAGCACGCTCGGCCCGGACCGTGGGCCCATAGCATGCATGTCTTAGCTTTAACTATCGTGATTAGGTATCGGGTAACCTTCCATGATGTTGTAGTCAGAGGAAGAGTCACTAGACGCAATATGTGGGTCCTGAGTGGTACTACCTTGGGTTCCCGTTGAGGGCCTAGAGCCTAAGGTGGAGGAATAATGAGTGCTCGCTTAAACAGAGATACTCTCTATGTGCTTGTCCTCTAGCACACAACCAGAGTGTAGGTGCATGTGATCTCAACACTCTGGAAGTATTGGCGAGTGCCCGTGAAGGCCGCTCACCTAGTTTTTTAGGTGTTTACAACCCAATTTTTTTGTTATTTTTTGTTTCTTTTTTTAAACCAAGCCACAAAATATGGCGTGTGATAGCTCAAAACGAGCATCTTTGCTACAGCTCCTGATTTGGTTATGTAAATCTCTCAGAATCCTAAAAATAGTATTTTCTAGGTGTGAAGAAGGCTAGAATTAGTAAGTCCCAAGGGTGAGTGTGAAGGGGATGGTGGAGGACTTGAGGAACTTATCCCGCATGCCCTCCCTTCAGTTGAGGTCCTAGTCTTTATGCATAAAGTAGTGTGTATAGTATATCATAAGATTGAGGACTAAGGCCTGGGTGGACTCGGGCTCGGGCTCGAGGGAATGACCCCGATCTCGATCCTTCCTTTTAAGAAAAGGTTTCTTTAATTTTCTTTTTGTTTTCGTTTTTTGTCTCAATATTTTCGAGCGTTTTTTATAATTTAAATTATTTTTAAAAAAATCAATAAAAGATTTTTTTGAAGATAATGTTGCCGCGTAGACGACGAGCTTACGCGCACACACAAAAGCTCCTAATAGCTCTGTCTAACCTCCTTGCAGCTAACCCAGCTAATTACCACTAATTACCTCTGCTCACACATTCTCTAACACAGAACTGCACACTCACAGATAGTCAACTCTACTGCTCACTTTCTACACTATTATTCACTATCTACACTAACTAATATAACAAAACTGCTCACTCACAAAGTACTCAATCTACTCACAGAGCACATTACAGATTTACACCAGCTAATAGATCTATTAACACCTACACATTACATATCTTAGCAAACCTAATAGAAAATTTGCACATTTCAACAATAACAAATTCTAACAAACCTGTGCATTACAACCACTTAGCAAATCTACACAAACCCAGACAAAAACTAAAAATAGATGGAGAAAAGGCTTCCAGAGGTAGACCTGAGTGCTCCTCAAGCTTTAGTGCAAAGCAGTCCTCGGCAGAGGCACCAAAAATGTGTGCTTTGCCGCACGTGTCAAAGGCTGAAAACTTGTGTGCAAGCCTCGAAAGGCTGCAAGCACACAACTAGACAGTCCTAGCAAGCTCAAAGAAACAATGGTGTGTCACTCACTGCTCAATGCTTCCGTCGTGAAGAATCCTGTGCTGCGAAGAACAAGGGCCGCCGCGATGCCGCTGCAATGCTCTCTCTCTCTCTCTCTCTCTCTCTCTCTCTCTCTCTCTCTCTCTCTCTCTCTCTCTCTCTAGCACACACACACACACACACATACACACGTGAGCACACGAAGGAGAAGGAGACAGAGATGGAGCAAGAGCACTTCTTAGCTTGCACCTCCAAGAATGAGGATTTTTAGGTCAAATGGACCTTTTATAAGAGTTTGATCCATTCACACACGGGCGCCCACAATGGCCGGTCGTTGCAAAACTTCTGTAAAAATATGATAAGTGGTGCGCTTCTCATTGGCGATCACCTACACACCTATTGGACCGACAAGCCCACTCCATGACTCAATCAAATAAATAATAAGGCGTCCATCGAAGGTGATAGGGTGTCCGTGAGGGTTAACACTTTGACTAATGCACTTGTGTTCCAATTGCCTGAATTTGACCAACCATTCTTTGTTGTAGTCATTGATGCTAGTGGAAAAGGTATCGGTGCAGTTCTTATGCAAGATAACCACCCACTTGCATTTGAAAGTCGTAAATTTAAAGCCTCTGAATCTAAATTTAGTACATATGATACAAAATTGACTATTGTAGTAAATGTGCTGAAAATTTGAAAGCATTTTCTAATCAGTGCTAACTTGATTTTGAGGGCGAGGCACAAGGCTCTAAAATCTAGAGGAGCACCACTTCTCTAATGTGACTCTAGTGTCGTCGTGCTCCAAAAATATAGGAAGATTACAAAGTCAAACTTTTGAAACGAATAATGACAAAATTAAAGGTGAAGGTTGATCGAGATGCACTTTAATTTGAACCTTCCAGCTAGACTTTAATTTGAATTTGCACTTTAACTTGAATTTTGAGCCAAGGTTGACGCTTCAGGTTGACGACTGTCAGGAGCACTGGCAAACATATGACAAGTTCAGCTCCTTTGAGTCGTGAAGCTTTGTGGGACGATTGCATCAACCACATTGCGAAGGCTTTTTGTGTAGAAGAGCAAGGGTTGATTCGGTGTGAGACAAGCCGCGACTCTCAATACGATGAAGAAAGGGTTTATATATGTGGTGTGGTGCATGAGTTGTGTCGGTGGAGAGGAGAGGAACAAGGTGGAGCTAGTAGTAGTAATAGTAGCAATTCAAGCACCACAATATTGCAGGGGGATGATCTTGCGATGTCTATGGTGGACTTTTAGTGATCTTCCCTACATAGTGTCTTATCATGTAGTGGGCATGCCGATGAAATTTTGTGAAATGAGAAAGGGCGAGGCCGATAAAGTGGTGTGCACAAATTTGATGAGCATTGGGTTGTCCAACCCAAGGAAGAGGATGAGTGCCATGACATCGTTTTGGCACATGGCTCAACTGATGTCTGTGCTGGCGGACACATGTGCCGGGATGCGCAATGTGTACAGTGACTACACAGGTGCCAGGGTGCAAAGCAGCAGCTGCAAGGCAATGAAGGTGACGATGTCACATGTGTGCAAGTGTATTAGAGTAGGAGGCGATGGGTAGCAGTGAATAGTATGTACGAGGTGTTGGTAGAGCAGCACATTCCCTTTGCGGAATGGCTCTTGAGATGGGATGAGATGAGGTTGTCATTGGACTTCAAAGCCAAGAGGGGATCCCATCAAGCCTGCCTCCGTGGAGCGGCTTTTGAGGCGCTCAAATGGGTTTGCACGGCACTGGTGTCACTGCACAATATCTCCCTCATGCACTGCGACATAGTCTTCCAATAGTGACAATAAAACCTTAGTGGCACCGAAAATAGGTATTGGGTCTCTTACACACATGCGAATGGTGATGGCAATGGTGGAGCTGCAAGTGCAGGTACGATGAGTGCACCATTGAAAGCAAGGTCCCTTCTCTACCAAACTTTGCTCTCGTATCCCACTCAGATTATGGTTTGAAAGAGGTGTTAGCGTGAGTCACGATGCACACCATCTCACCAGTGGGTTGTGCTAAGAGGCGCTAAATGTGACTCATGATGTACACCATCATTAGGAGAACATTCTTTCTATAACTATAAGGTGACTTCCCCCACCAACACAATGCCCTTTTGATGTGTCAACTACTAAGGGTTGGGAAGGAAGCTTATAGAGAAGAGCACCTCCACATAGAAAAATTGAGAAGATCTCTACCATTTTCTAAGATTTTTTGAGCTAGCACTAACCCATGAGGGTGGTTGCCAAGCTTATAATACCTTAACTCAAACCAAGCAAGCGTAGGATTGGTACCTATTAGCAAGCATGGAGGCTCGAACTTAAGTTCGAGCCTCCATGCTTGTTCATGCTCATTATGTGCGTAAATGGAGGGGAAGCATGGAGGCTTGTGGGATTTGTACCTATAAGCAAGCATGGACGCTCGAACTTAAGTTCGAATCTCCATGCTTGTTCATGGTCATTATGTATGTAAATGAGGGGGAGGCATGGAGCCTCCATGCTTGAGGGGGAAGCATGGATGCTTGCAAAATTTGTACCTATTAGCAAGCATGGAGGCTCTTAAGTTCGAGCCTCGTGCTCATTATGTATGCAAATGAGGGGGACGATTGATTCATGCCGATCACATGCTTGAATGAGGGGGAGGCTTTCTTTTAGGGATTTAGATGAACTCTTTGTGTGAAGTCTCTTAGCAAAAGGGATATTCGTACAAAGTGGGTTTGCAAGTTGAAATGTAAACCTAACGGTAGTGTTGAATATTGTAAGCATAGACTTGTGGCAAAAGATTATACTAAAGAGAATGGCATTGATTTTGATGAGACTTTTTCTTGTCTCTTTTTGTAACTACCATTTATAACGGTTGGGCATTGAAAACTCATAATGCTTGGAATGATGGAAATTGAGAATGAATCTAACTAATGAAGAAACTGTATAAGGAGCTAAGGACTACTTATTCATGACATGATTATTAACAAGACAATCAAGACGAATAATAGGAGATTGATGCATAAAAGTGAGATAGATTTTTATTGATTGAAATGGGATTATACATGATGTTGTATACACGATGAACAACATAATTATCAATAAAATCATACTTGAATGAGATGGTGAATGATGTCATGTGAGCATAGAGGTAGAGGTAGCTCCCACACTAGGATTATTACATGGCTTGTTTCTAATAGCCCCTCTCCATGTGAATGTAATGGAAATGGCCTATGAACTTTGAGAATAACGGAATTAGAAGAATTAAAGAGAGCATTTTTGTGAGATTACTTTGAGAACATAGAGGGTGAACTTAATTAGAGGTAGCAACATAACCATTATACTTAATTAACTTGGCATGAGCAATACTTTTGTAAGAGAGAGAGAGAGAATTAGAGGACTTGAGAACAGTTGAGGATCGGATTTATGTGGAGCTGGTCCCCCCTCCAATAGGCTTTTGTATTATAGATTCTTCCATAAAGATAGACTTGGTAAAATAAAATCTTTGTGTTCCTTGTGACCTTGGTGATGCTATGAAGATGGAAAGCTTCATGCGTCACGAGCATAACATAAACTTTGTAAAAGCATTAACCATCCCCGGCATCAGTCCCAAGGCCTCAAACACGTTCAAAGGTGGAGAATGAGGGTAGGGAAGAGGAAGAAGAAACATTCATAGAAGAAAGAAATAGTTCCTCACTTATCATTACTCTTCTTGCTTAGCATAGCATAATAGCATAGTAATGAAGATGGAGAAGATGGCAAGCTTAAGCATTGAAACATGGCTCTTGGTTGGATTTGCATTCCATAGCCAAGAGTGTTGGTGTAGGCTCTCAACTTCTCAACAAGCTTGGAGAACAAGATGGAGTTCTTCCACTTTCACCAAGTGAGAATGTGTGAAAAATGAGTGTGTGAGAGGGTGTATATCCCCAAGCACACCCCTTGCTTTACTTGGTCGACGCCTCCTTGTAGCTCAAGCTTGAAGCTCATTGGACCCCCTCTAAGCCTATCCAATCACACGCACACTGCATTTCAAGCAACAAGGGTAGCCTTTCGGCAAGTGTCCTCCTTACCCCTTTGAGAGAGAGAGAGAGAGAGAGCTTGAAAATATCTAAATATTTGTTGAATTGAACTAGAAGCTCATTGGACCCCTCTTTAACCCAGCCAATAGGATTCAAGCACACCATGTGGCTAAGCATAGGGAGAGTCTAACATGTGTCCATGTGCCCCTTGAGAAAGGGGGTGCCCTTTGGGTGAGTGGGAGGTTAAGTCAAAGATTCCCCTAACTTTGGGGCTTCCCCCTCCTTTGTAGGGTCTCTTTTTGACTCAAGCACCTTACCCCCCATGCATGGGAAGCTTCTCAAGCACCTTCCTCATCAAGCATGACAAGCACCTCGAGCACCTTCCTCATCAAGCACGACAAGCACCTTAGTCAGCAAGCACGACAAGCACCTCAAGCTTCGGTTGGGTTCCCACCTCAAGCTCAGCCCTAGCTTGCCTAAGGTCAAAGGACTTTTAACACTAACCTTTGGAGGTCTTTAATGAAGCTAACCCTAAGGTATTTAAGTTCCATTAGATGCACCTTGCTCTTTGATAGACTTCTCCTTTTGGACCCCTATTGAGATGTAACCATCTCTCCTCTTGGTCCCCTGCTGAGATAAGTCTAGGAGCACTTATTACACGTTGCTCTTTGGTAGACAATCTCGTTTTGGACCCCTATTGAGATGTAACCATCTCTCCTCTTGGTCCCCTGCTGAGATAGGTCTAGAAGCACATGTCTCTATTCTAACTCTTGTTCCCGTTTATTATCCCACATTAAATGATCAATTTAATATGAGAAAATCATTTGGGTTAGCTAGATATTAGATTCTGTGACAGTGAATGTCCTATGTGAACAAGATTTTGATTTGTGTATGGGTGTGAGAATCAACTTATGGTATTGGCCCTTTAGGGTTTTGACATTTGTATGACAGTGAATGTCCTATGTGAACAAGATTTTGATTTGTGTATGGGTGTGAGATTCAACTTATGGTATTGGCCCTTTAGAATTTTGACATTTTTTGGATCATGTGGTGTAGTTACTTGACATTGAGTTTGGACTTTTGGATCAATTGTTATGGTCATTTGACATTAAATTTTGGCTTGAATTTATGATTTTAGAGGAGAAAGTTTAGGATGTGAATTTTGACTCTAGTGCCTCCTAATAAACCTAAAACTCATCCCAATAACTCTAAGGTTTGCTTCAAGATATGAAAATGCATCTTATATAGGATTGGCTTCAAGAGATGGTCGTGATTCTTTTGCTTGTTCCTCTCCTTACTCAATATGCTAGCATGGTTCTTTGGCTTGATTTTGGCACATGTAGCTCCTGGGTAGCTCTTTGGAATGACAAGAGATTCTTCTTCTAGATTGATGGCTCAGACATGGTCTTTAACTCCTTATTCAATTCTCTTCTTGTATGGGCTTTGGTTGCACTTCCTTGTTCATGGACAACTCTTGTGCTTTGTATACCTTTTTTTTTGGCAACAATTCAATAGGATGTAGATCCTTGTAGATAACTTCTTTAGGTATGCTCAAAAGGGTTTGATTGATCCTTATGGTTTGCAAGTTATGGGCTAATTTGCAGCTCCTTGGCCTATAAAAAATCTATAGATCTATGAATAACGTTACAACACAACCTCAAAATTCCTAGAAATTATGAATCGTTACCTAGATGCATAGCAATTATTTTTGGATTCAATTGGAGTCCTTGATTTAGCAAAACGGATATCCAGAGCTCTGTTGGTCATGAAAAGACCCCAACAAAAAATTTACTAGCTATCCTTAGGGCTAACCTAAGGCAACACTTCTTGTAGAACCTGATACAAGGTATGGTAAAAGAAAGAGCTTGTAGAAGCTAATAATTGGGCTAACAAAGAGGCTAATTGGCTAAATTAATGCACACTTTATGGGATAATGGGGGTCTAATATGCATTCCCAACTAGAGGACTTTATTAGATGATGCTAATACACATCAATAAGAACTAACTTCTATTAAGATAGTGGTGACTGAAGGTATCGCCATGAACATATTTGTTGTTAGTAAATTCAAAGGTCTTTGGTACCAATTGAGTATGAAGCTAACTAATGAAGGATCTAATGATCCACTTATTAATGGAAAATTTATTAACAAGGGACTGATACATAAAAGAAAGAGAAAATTTTATTGATTGAAATGGGCCTTGCATAGGCTCATGCACATGATGAGTGACAGAGTTAATGATGTCATACTAGGAGAACATAAGGAATGTTGTTCATGAAGCAAAGAGCCAGAGTAATTCCCATACTAGGATTTTTACATGAAATGTATAACAATTTGACATAAAAACTACACTTTTGAATCGTGACAAGCATGAGGCAGGTAAAACAAGCTCCTCCTGCTTTTTGTATGAGAAAACACATGCTTAATTGATTGCACACAATTTTTAGAATAGTCCAATTGACAACACTTTGCATGTTAGGCATGCAAATATTGTTTTTTTGCCATTTTTCTTTATGCTAATGGCATGTTAATGAAATAACCAATTTGATGAAGGTATTGTTTTGTCCTAGACAATGTATATCGAGACAATGCTATGTAGATTTGACCATAAGACAATGCTACATAGCTACAATGCTATGTAGCTATCAATACTTATATGGAGATAGGTTTAAAGCTTAGTCTTTATGATGCTTGAGACAACACGCAGATGATTGCCTTATTTATATGTGATTACAAGGCTAGATGTTTAGTATGTAGTCTCACAAGTGAGCAAATTTATGCGTAGCCTAGGGTCTAAGCATTTGTAGATGTTAAACAAATCCTCCACTTGCTCTAGCCCAAGGGGGTATGATAGCTATGTGATTTACGTGATTTTATAAGGGTTGATTGCTATGGCACGTGCGTGCCCACAATTGGTGCCTTGATTTCTCCCAGGTAACTCATGCATCTTGTTTTAACAAAGAAGCACCCTATTATGGCTACTTCTAGTTACAAAGTTGAATACAATGTAGCTTTCACATCTACTTTTGAATGCATTTGGCCTAGAGGCCTTATGATTGATTTGGGCACTAGAGTGCAATCTGGCCACAAGCCCTCATTGAAAGTGAGACACATTATTGTTGTTCTTTGTTCAAACGACGTCTACTAGCTGGACTGAATGAGAAGCACACTGCTAATTTAAGAATGATTTGAATGTTTCCCTTGAGATGTCACACTTAGGATTCTTGCATTGTTACATGGGCCTTATACTTTAAGTGGTGTGATAGGTATATGCTTTGTGTCAAACAAACTCTATCGAGACAATGTTGCATTTGCATAATTCGACTTTGAGGACTATAAACCCATGGATACTCCTATGGAAATAAATGTGAAGCTTACCCTTCATGATGTCGAAGACTACTTTGATGTCTTTTTCTCTCAACAGACCATTGGCTACCTTGTTTATGTTTGCATTACTAGGCCAAGAATTGAATACGCAGTCTCATAGGTGAATAGCCCAAGATTTAACTATTACTAGGCTTTTGCTAGTCGAGTATTTTATCCAAGAGGAAATCATTGATGTCCGCTTCAGATGCTTTTGGGGGCTCATATTGGGCTAGTTGATATCAAACCATCAAACTCTGTACACCATTAAAAATAACTAGAGATAAATCTTAATAGATAAAAGGCTCTTATCAAAATTCTATTATGATTACTTCTTGAGCCAAACTTGCAAAAACTAAGAAGGATCCAAACTTGGTTTTTGCCATCCTCAAAGATGATCTTGTTTTGGGAGCACTAAACCTGATATGTTGGATTCTCATTGCAATTTTTTTGGAAAGAGGATGGGCCTTGCAACCACAAAGGAGGAAGTCAAAACCAAATGTTGGCATGAGAATCAACATTGCTATATACTATTCTCCTTAATATCTGCCAACTTATTGGATTTCCCTCTAAACATCGTGCACGAGTGGACAAAGCCATCATCTTGCACCTTATTAATAGTTTATAATCGAATGGGTTCATCAAAATTGTGGACTTGTCTTGTCTTTATACAAGTTTTGCTATGTTAGGTCCATTTGGTTTTGTTATTATATCCTACAACATTGAATTCTTGAACATTGCCAATATGTTTGATTTTGTTGAGGCTTTAGAGTAAAGGGAATGAAAGCCAAACTTTGTGATCATAAATCTTGTAGATGGCAGATATGCAAGGCTTGAGGAGCTAATTCTATGGAATGCTCTTTTAGCACAATCTAAAAGCATATTTTAAAGCCCTTTATTGCCATTTAAAAGATATCCCTTAATGTCTTTTTGAGATAACCTATGGAGCCAATCTCCCTATTCTCTCTACTTACATGTAGTATACTCTTTGACCCAATGGTCATGCCATTAGGCTTCAATGTGGAAGTTCGAGGCTCAAGTCACATTTTTCTTCATCGATTTTGTTTAGTGAGAGTGGAGTCAAAAGCATGCGATCAAGCTATAGAATACAAATTGCATTACAATGCACCCCCACCCAAAATTTTCCTTCTCTTGAGTTTTCAACACTTGTCAACGAATAGATCTTTGAGGTATATTGAATTGTTTCTACGACGTTAAAAGCTTGTCTTCGCTTCTTCTCTCCCTGTCTAAGATGGCGTGCAATATAGTAGCTTCACAATGATGAATCATTGGACCACACAATGAACGCGGCTTTCCTACAACGCCAATGTATCACGATGTGGGAAGAATCTGGAGGTTTGCACTTTACCATTATACCACCCACAATGCTCCAGTTACAAAAGTGCGTTCTTCTCTAAGAGAAAACACCCTTATTGATTGAGCTTATCGCCTTATATGCAATTTGCACCTTTATGAGAACAATCTAGCCTAGTTCGCACTCCTTTCAGTGTGAGATAAAGCACTGAGGCACTAGGGACCCTTCCTTGATGCACACAATGCCCTCGCAAGCACAAGAGTTTTGATATCATACCTGACTTGAGTGCTCATCTTCTGTTCACATTTGAGCTTGTTTTTCTCAAATTTGTAGCTCGAAGCACTCCCTACATACCTCTCTCTCTCTCTCTCTCTCTCTCTCTCTCTCTCTCTCTCTCTCTCCTAACCTTATGTTGTGAGCTCTCAATTGCCAACCTCATCTCCAATGTCAGGCATGTGACATGTTTCATCTGGTCCCATGATTTTTTGACACTCATATCATCTCCCTCTCTCTCTCTCTCTCTCTCTCTCTCTCTCTCCATTTACAATTTTGGACGTGAAGAGGGGAAGATGGCGGGTCTAAGAATTTCCCTCTCTCCGGCAGCCCCGCTTGTGGGTCGCCCAGACGGTCATGGGTCTGCCCAGTCTGCAAGGTACAATTTCAGCTGCTCAAGAGGGTTTTAACTTGAAATGTACAACCACAAACAGGTTTTCTCACGCAGATTTATGGGCATGAAGTACACGTTTAGGTTTTAAAAGGCATTTTTTTCGAAATGGACAACCAGGTTTCTGGGTTGCAGAGAGCTCCATTTTTTCTGGCCAGGCCAAAAAGGCAGCAGACACATCCATCACCACAACAAAATAGTATGTGCATTGGGTGGTTCTTCTGATGAAGGTAAGCTTGTTCTCTACTGCCAAGGTTTTTCAATCCTGTACAATATCCCGTGAAAATCCTGTAATGATTGTTGAGAGGAAATAGTTTTTTCTGCTCAAGTAGTTGTGTTTCTTCTCTTACTCGGTCACGGAAAAAAGTTGTAAGACGAGTTTTGCGCCTTGTGCTAATCCCATTCATATTTCCTCTGCACCTGTGTATGTATATGTGTTCACAAAGTGAAGCCTTCACTCATTCTAGTTTGGCTTATTTTGTTATTTTTTCTGCATCATGTTTATAGTGATGGCCAAAACTGCCTTGGTCTCTCCCTCTCTCTATTGTTCCATCATAGGAGTGCTCGCTCAGGCCTTAGTGTTATTTGCTAATGCCTGCATGTGTTTAAGTTAGTCGTCTCGTGTATGTACAAGGTGCGAGCCCCGGCATCTTTCAGGGGCAGATGATAGGGGGTGAGGGTTGTTTTGTGGTTGTTCGTTGCTGTTTGTGAGGTAGTTCTAGTCCACACATTGCCATATATCATGCCAGTCTTGCCCAAATCGCGTGTTGATGCTGTATGGATATGCCTGGCCGTGCCACTTTGTTTTCCCCTTAATGGCGTGATTATGTGGCGCCTTCTTTTTGGGGTCATTGTGGCTATTATTCCATATTCCACCTTCTATGCTGTGGGGCAAGCAGTTTGATCGCCAAAAGCTAACTAGGGAAATCTTGGCCTGGTAGAAGCAGAGATGTATCTGGTGAGTGCCTAGGGTGTTAGAAGGAGCCTATCACTACGCGGATGTAGAGGAGCTGGAAAGCCATTCAAATGGTATAGGTGGTATATAAGAGGAATTTAGGATATACCACATTGGTGGGTCCATATTTCCGAAGTAATCTTGCCCCATGTGAGGTGGAAGAAAAGTCGTGTACGAGGCCAATTCCTCGAAACAAGTATATGACGCTCTTCAATGAATAGCCAGGTAATTTAACGCATTGAGTGTGAAGGGTGTGGAGAAGCTCTATTGATCTGCTAATGAGCGTACTAGCTGTTGAAGGCTCATGGTATGCAAGCAATCAGTGTTTTGCACCACCCATAGTGCCATTCAACAAATAGTAGAGAAGATAGAATCCTTCACAAAGCATGTATAGTAGCCAATTGCATATCTAGAGTGCCGCTTCTACATCCCAAGTGCACCAACATGAAGAGTGGATCCTTAGCTTCTGCTCAAAATAAGATGAGAACCAAGAAATTTTAAAATCTAGGAGACGGCCTCAAGTCTTAAAACCATAGTGAAGGTCCACACATACATATAGTATACCATATTGAGCATGAGGGCTATATGTATTTTTTCTTGCCAACAAGTCTAATGCTCTCTCTCTCTTTCTCTCTCTCTCTCTCTCTCTCTCTCTCTCTCTCTCTCTCTCAATAGTGGATCAATCTAGTTGAAGACCAATATAACTCTATAGTCTCTATCTTGAGAAGGGACAATGGAGGCGTATGTATTGATTTAATTCATTTCTCTCTCTTAAGAGCAGTTCAACAACAAACTTCTCTTACCTACATCCCTTGTGGAGAGGATGAATAAGATAGTGAGTGAGATGGCATTCCCTCGCTTGCATCATGCCCCTCTCCCTCCCTCTTTTTGAGGTGAAGCAGTTGATTTATGTAACCACTTTCGGCGAATGGTCGGACAAAAAATAGTGAATTACCACAATTTGCAACTCTTAAAACACTTTTACTCTTCTAAGCATCTGATAATTGAACAAAACAAGAGACTGAAGAGAGAGATGACAGATTGTGAAAGAGAATCGGTCGCCTTGAATCGCCACTATCGACGCCCCCGGTTGGGGATTTGTCTATTGATTGACCGTGTACAATTGACGGCGGGAATTTGCAATTAGTCTTCTTCAAAGTCGCAATCTGTATGTACGAAGTGTGTGCTTAAACTATTCATTGAGTGTGTCAGTGCACACAATATGCTCTTAAAATGGTTGGCGCTCAAAAAGCAGCCCAATAATTATAGTTTGCAAGAAACCCCCCCCCCCGTTCCCCCCCTTCTCCAAATTTGCGATTTGCAATAAAAACAGCTTATGCTTTTTCTCTATTGTATGAGAGTGTAGGGAGAGAGAATCCTCTCTCCTGCCGATGAGGAGAAACCTCACCCTAATGGAAAAAGCTTTTGGTATGTTATGTGTATGGTTATTGGATGCAACATGGAAGTGGATGGTGAGGGAATTCATGTTTTTTCAGCTCTCATTGTAACAAACTTGGACACTCTAAGTCAAGATTCTACCGCGACACAGCAGAGGTTCACTTCAAAACAGTTCACAATTCACAATTGATTCGACACGGCCCGACGGAGTTCCGTGCCTAGAGATATTGGCCCCAAAGACTGGCGCCCCTTTCAGTATTTCTTTTTGTATTAATCTGAGTTCAAAGTACAAGAGAGTGGGAGGGTTCTCACTCTCAGACTCTGCGTCCAGATGCTTTGAGTTGTGAGGAGCTTATATTTAAAGGTTACAAGGGATGCCCATAAGCAGAGCCCCAAAAGAAATCAATTTTTAAAAGCCTCTTAAATAAAGCAACTGGCCCAAAAGCTTCCCCAAAAACAGCCAGCATAAAATTCAGCTTGCGCAAAAGTTGGAATTCTGTACAGCCTGCTTTTTCCGTACGCACTGTCACGTCAGCAGCTCCGCGTGAATTCCGCCGCATTTTTCGGAATCTGCCACGTCACCCTGTCTCCGCGGGTGCTGCCGGCCGAGGTGTGTGTGTCCTCTGCTGCCCCACTTATAAGTGTGTCTAGGGCCATGATACGTCACCAGTTTGTGACATACCCCCCTCTTGAAAGCATTGTAATCGCCCTCGATTACGCCTGCAAAACAGACAAAGGCCATAAGCTGTTTTAGCAGACACTGATTGTTAGTACCCACGCACTAGGAACAACACATCTAGCACATGTACCAATCGACAGTCATCAGAGGATATCACTGGACATCACAGGACACCACATGGCAAATCACATTCAACAGTCATTCCAATCTCAGACTATGATTAATCGGCAACGTATTTAGCAATTGCATCTAGATCCAATGGGGACCTCACAGATGCTCGATTAACTAATCCAAATTGCAATCATGTCTATAGAGATTTGTCACACCAAAATGCTGCGGTCATTTCGTTTATCACTTCCTGCACTTAAACAAGTCAAGTACAAATCAGTATCATACTATCAGGAATTCCAAATTTTAAAGTCATTACAACAGAATAGTGTCAGCTCACAGTATCCCTGAAACCCAATAGGGGTACCAAACCTATTCTTGATGGTATTCTTGTTTAGTGCCCAGTAGTCTATGCACATACGTTGAAACCGGCCCGTAGGGCGGTAGGCGTTGGCTTTCACCCGAAATTCTTTACTTTATACACACACACAGAGCACTTTGCAAAGAGAACTTGCGATGGGAGTTAACACTTAAATACACACACGGCTCAGAAGCTAGAATGCTCCGAGCAGACGCCGACAACCTGTAGGCCCCAAAATTCCGGCCCCTTTCGGTATTTCTTTATTCTTTAGGAGGGTAAATTACAAGGTAAGGTCCTGGGAATCCTTCACGTGTATCCACCTAGATACCATTTGATTTGGCCAAATTTCGGCAGCATAACAGCCCCAAAACTTGCGCGAAACCAATTCCCTTGCTGGAACTCGCTTGCACTGTCGTATACCCTCTGATTCCTATCCAAAAACAGTAAATTCAGCGTGCTGTATTTACTGGTTTTTGCCCTGTTTTCAGCCCCTAACTGTCCTCTGCCAGTGGGGCACGATTCCCAATGGTCCTGGCGTCCGTATGGCTGAAAAACAGTGAATTTACAGCGCATACACAACGCTGATTTTGCACCTGTACGGTGAGGTTATGACCCTCACCAGTGCCTGCTTTGGAGCAACAGTTAGCTACCCCTGTTCCTGCTCAAGGAGGCTCTTGCCTCAGCACAAAAGCATGAACCCACACAACTGTACATCAGTCAAATGAGTAACCCTCTTGTGGGGCATCACATAACTGCACGTAGGGGAGAGAGAGAGCAGTGTGTAGTGTGCAGGGCATCACTCCTAGCACCACACTGTACATGAGAGGGAAAGGAAGCACTCCATAGCTCTTAACCTGTGACAAAAGCTGAAATGAGGCCTCTCCCAGCATAAAAATCAGCGCCCATTTTTCTGCAAGAGGAAAGTGCATGAAAATTCGACACTTGGCGCATTTACAAGCATTTGCCCGTTTCGGGTTCGCCGCTTAAAAATATCCTGACCGGTTGCCCAGTTGACTTCACGGCAGAGTTATAAAATGTTCCCCTAGTCATACCGGAGGTAATGATGCGAACACATTTCATTGCCCAAAATAGCAGTTCCCTAAATTTTAGGAGATGCTTCCGTTGGGCTCCCACTGGTCCTCTGACCATCTATCCTCATTGGGACCGCATCCAAAAATGCAATGTGGCCCAACTGTCGGATACTTTTTGTTGGTAGTCCCACCTTGACTTTACGCCTTAATTGAGTTCACTTCCTAGTATCCACCAACTTGCTAAGTGCGACGGGGGGACCTATATGATCTTGCTCTGAGCCTAGACATCCTCTTACCATACGAATTCCAGTGCCGACCACTTCCGTCTGCGGGTGAATCTACCGTTCACATTGGCCATACAATGTCCGACTGTTTGCTACTTCAAAAAGAGGGTCTTAAACAAATAAAATAAACCCCATTGGAAAGAAACCAACAACCAAGGTTAGCAGTTGCCACATCTCTGTGACATGGTTAATAACTGCCACGTCCTCGTGACATACCCCCCTCTTGAAATCGCAAACGTCCTCGATTGCATACCATAAATACACGCCACTGATGATTTTGTGCTATTAACACTCTTTTATCATCGCATGTATCCGCAAGAAAGGTCGTAACATACATAGATACAAATGACTTAATGAGGCCTTCATACTTTTGCCATTTTCATTTATGGCACTGAATTCATATGTACATTTGATGTACTAGCTCTATCATTACCCCTCCTTTGCACACGTTGGGTTGGGGCATAAGTAGGCTGTAACCCAAAGGCTTCAAGGTAAAGCTGCAATACATTTGGTGACTCTGACAGTTCATGCTCTTCCATCCACTTTGCATCCATAGGCGTATAGTTCTTGAACTTCACCAAATAACGTCTTGTAACTTGTCCTTTAACTTTTCTGTCCTTATGTGCCAAAACTTGCTCAGGTACCAGGATCTCATCAAGTTCCTCAACTTCTGGCTGATCCTCAACTGACATATCTTTTGGCACATCACCCACGAAGGGTCTTAGAAGACTCACGTGAAACGCATTATGAATCTTCCACGCATCAGGCAATTTCAGCCTGTAAGCCACATCGCTGACCTTGTCAAGCACTTGAAAAGGTCCATAGTAACGCATGCTGAGCTTAGGAAATAGCCGTTCCTTGCCCTTCATCTTCTTTAACCTTGCCTTTTCGAACCTTAAGAGAACCCAATCACCAGGTGATAGTAGCAATTCACGACGGTGACGATCAGTAGCCTTTTTCTGTTTTGCCTGAGTCTTCTCCAAGGCAACTTTAATCTTCTTATACATCTCATCCATGTTCTCAACATATCGATCTGCCTCAAAGATCTTGTCCTTTGTGTGCAAAATGGGAGGAACCTTTTTGCCGCCTTCAACAATTTCAAAAGGTGCTTTGCCAGTAGACGAATGCACCGTATTATTGTATGCATACTCAAGCATAGGCAAATACTGTTCCCACTTGCCCTTATTATCTGACACATAGCATTTCAGCAGATCTAAGACAGTAGAATTAGCCTCTTCTGACTGTCCATCAGTTTGTGGATGAAACGAAGACGAGAACTTGAGCGTAGTACCCATGTTCTCAAACAATCCTCTCCAGAACAAACTGGTCATGCGAGGATCACGGTCACTGATAATCGATTGTGGCATACCATGGTACTTAAACACATTGTACATGAACAAGCGTGCCATCTGATCAGATTTTATCTTCTTCCTGACAGGGATAAAATGGGCCTGCTTGCTGAACCTGCAGATAATGGTCCATATACCATCATTCCCTGTTGGCGTTCTTGGAAGATCAAAGATAAAGTCCATAGCAATGCTTTCCCATGGCTTATCCGGAATCGGCAATGGTTGTAACAACCCTGGTGCCTTTGGCCTGTCAAACTTGACCTTTTGGCAAACTATGCATGCTCGCACAAAGGCATCCACATCTCTCCTCAAGGTAGGCCAATAGAAGAACGTCTCTACCGCTTTAACTGTTGCATCAATGCCACGATGCCCTGCATACGGTGGGACATGACTCTCTTCCATGACCTTATGTCGCAGTGGCCTAGTGACACAAAGTCTGCCATGCATCATCATAAAACCATCTCTGAGGAGGTAGTGCTCATGATGTTGCCCCTCTTGTAACTGTTCAAAGATCCTTGCAAAATCTTCATCAGCAGTATACTGTTCCTTCATGTCATCTAACTCATGATGATAAGGAATTGACACAACTGAAATTTGTGGCTTTCTTGATAACGCATCAGCCACAACATTCTTCTTGCCTTCCACATGCATAATCTGGAAGTGGAACATGGAAAGAATGTTTGCCCATCGCATATGCTTTTTGGATAACTTTGACTGTGTCAAGAAGTATCGCAAGGTCTGATGATCTGTTTGGACAACAAAATCAGCACCTAAGAGGTAGTGCTTCCAGTTAGAAAGCGCATGAATCACGGCCAAAAGCTCTTTCTCATAGACTTGCATAGTCCTCTCTGGCCCTTGCAAAATTCGGCTTTCATAGGCTACTACCCTACTACCCGTCCATCTTGCATTAGCACTGCTCCGATGCTACTGCCACACGCGGCACACTGGACCACAAATGACTTCCTGAGATCTGGCAAAACAATAACTGGATCTGAAGTCAACTTTTCCTTTAAGAGAGTAAAAGCTGAAATCTCTTTTTGGGTCCATCTGAAAGTGACCTCTTTCTTTTGCAATGCGTGAAGAGGCGATGCTATCTCTGCAAAATTTCTGATAAACCTTCTATAGTAGGAACACAATCCTAAGAAGCTTCTGACATCGTGCACAGTCTTCAAGTCTGGCCATGTCTTGACAGCTTCGACCTTTGCGGGATCCATTCTAACACCATCCTTTGAGACTATGTGGCCCAGAAAGTGGATCTCTTCGAGGAAGAATTCACTTTTCTTAGGATTGACAAGTAACCTGTGACTGCGCAGCTCTTCGAACACAATGGTCAAGTGACGCCTATGCTCCTCTTCATTCTTTGAATACACAATCATGTCATCGAAGAATGTTCCAACAAACTGTTGATGCGTGCGGAAAATCCGGTCCATCATTCTGTTGAACGTGGCAGGAGCATTTGTTAGCCCAAACGGCATCACTAGAAACTCATAAAGACCAAATGTCGTTCTAAACGCAGTCTTGTGCACATCCTCTGGGCTTATACGAATCTGATGGTACCCACTCTTCAGGTCTATCCTGCTGAAAATTGCAGCACCCTCTAAACGATCAAGAATATCATCAATGCGAGGAATAGGAAACCTATTCTTGATGGTATTCTTATTCAACGCACGGTAATCAATACACATGCGCCATGAGCCATCCTTCTTCTGCACTAGGAGCATTGGGGAGCAAAAAGGTGAAGAACTAGGCTGAATCAGCCCCTTCTCTAATAACTCCTCAACCTGGCCCATAATCTCTTTCTGTTGCGCCGCACTAACCTTGTAGGGAGGTCTATTTGGTGGGCTACACCCTGGCACCAAATCTATCCGATGGTCCTCAGGTCTCTCTGGCGGCAATTGGGACGGTAATGAATCAGAAAAACAGTCACTAAACTTTTGCAAAAATGCTGACCTTTCTTTATCTAACACAGATAAATTTGACTGATCACTATCTGAGACATCACGTGCAAAAATCAAGTACGCAGAAAGATGATTCTTTATTACAGAAGTGATAGCAGAAGCAGATACAATAGGGACTGACTCTCCTTTAAGCTTTACATCCAAGATGTGAGTTTTGCCCCTATGCTGTACAGAGATCTTTTTGTTGTAGGCATCCAAGACTCCATGCACTCGGAACATCCACGGGATCCCCAACAAGGCGTCACAACCTTCCAGCGGCATGATGTAAAACTCTTCAGTGTCCACATACGATTGAATATGTAGACGCAGTTTTCTAATGATGGGAGTAACACACTCTGAGTGGCCAGGACATGCCAACCCTGCCTCTGCTGTGTACCCCATCTCTTCAGCTTTGATGCCCAGCTTCATAGCTAACTCTGGTGAGATAAAGTTGGCTTTGGCACCTGGATCAAAGAAGATGAGTGCCATCTGATCCCTAACTTTACCCCATGCCCTGCATAACTCACTGGCATCTGTGCTGGGCCTGTCACCCACCATGTCTGGCACTAAACCTGCCGTGGGTTTTGGCTTCTTGCCTTTCTGGTCTTCTTTATCCTCTGAGTCAGCTGGCCTTTTCCTTTGTGGACAATTTATAGAAATATGACCAGGCTGCTCGCATATAAAGCATTTGTTCTCAGCCATTAGGACCTTCTTTTCCTCGAGCGACTTGCGCACAAAAGGCTTCCTTTTCTGTTTCTTTGCCTGCGCTCCAGAAGTCCCAACTGAATCCTTGTCTTTGGTGGCCTGTTCTGACCCCTGTGACGCATCAGGAGCCGTTTTCACAAAGGGCTTCTTTGCTGAATTTTTCTTTTGCTGCCCTCCTTTATCACTGCTCGGAAATCCACTGTCCTCTCCTTTCAACAGGGCAAGACCAGTGTTCGCAACTTCCATAAGCTGAGTAAGGGTAGCCACTCTGTTCTTTGTACAGTAATCACGAAGCCCTTTAGGCAGCCCACAACAGTACTTCTCTATCTGCTCTGTCAGTGGCACAAATCTATAGGAGGTCACTGAGAGTAACACTTTACAAAACCTCCTATTGTACTCCAGCAAGCTCTTGCACGAAGCTGAAGTAAGCTGGTGCCAATCTGTCAGGACATCGGCTTCAAATTCATTTGATAGCCAAGCAGATGCAAACATTTGCTTGAAGTAAATCCAAGTGGCGGGTGCCTGTCCTTGCATTAACAATGTCGTCCACCATGTAAGCGCATTGTCCTTTAAGAAAGTGGCAGCTTTCCTAACCTTCGAGGCCTCTGTAAAATTCCCTCCCGCATAAGCTGTATCAAACTGCTGGAGGAAAGTGAGTGCCTTTGTCTTATCCTCGAAACCACTGAAGGTACTGAACTTTACCGCTGCACCACCTTCTTTATAAGCCTTCGGCTTCTCTAGTGCCCCCAAGTTGTCATACGGAATGGTCTGCAACATGGGCACTGTACTAGGCATGATTGGCACGCCTTGGCCATTCACATTTTGCGTAAGAGGTGCGATATCTGGCTGCTGTCCAGAAAAACCAGCCATGCCAAAATGACCCTGTGGCACCCCAAACTGGCCCTGGTTGCCGTGGAAACCTTGCTGCATGCCGATAGTACCATACATGGGGTTTGGCATGATGCCTTGCATACCCCCGAACACTGTTCCTGGCATGTACGGCTGACTTCCAGGCGCATAACCAGCCATACTTTGGAACACTGATCCACCCCCGAAATACCCAGGATGTACCGTGGGTGGTGGAAAAACTGAGTGCATAGCCTGGTATCCAGCTCCCTGTCCATTCAAGACAGCATGCTGGCTCTGAAAGGTGGCGGGCTGAACTGGCATAACCTGTGGAATAGGCGTTTTAGCCACCTGTTCAAGCACGGGAGGAATCTGCTTTGGAGCCCCCGACTTCGCAACATGCGAGTGTTCCCTTTCCTCTTGCGCCTCATGAAGTACCTGGGCTTGAGCTTCAACAAGCTCCGTACGCGGCGTAAGTTGCCTATTTTGCTGTTGCACTGGTGGTGCTTGCAAGAATTCCATAATTCCTTTCCCCTTGTCGGCCATAGTGTAATCCCCGCGTTCTTGCATTGTGTCTTTACCCTGAACAGTCCAGGCTCACTCTTTGAGGAAAAAGTGATTGATGTCCCGGCAGCGGAACCATGAAACCGGCCCGTAGGGCGGTAGGCGTTGGCTTTCACCCAAAATTCTTTACTTTATACACACACACAGAGCACTTTGCAAAGAGAACCTGCGATGGGAGTTAACACTTAAATACACACACGGCTCAGAAGCTAGAATGCTCCGAGCAGACGCCGACAACCTGTAGGCCCCAAAATTGGCGCCCCTTTCGGTATTTCTTTATTCTTTAGGAGGGTAAATTACAAGGTAAGGTCCTGGGAATCCTTCACGCGTATCCACCTAGATACCATTTGATTTGGCCAAATTTCGGCAGCATAACAGCCCCAAAACTTGCGCGAAACCAATTCCCCTGCTGGAACTCGCTTGCACTGTCGTATACCCTCTGATTCCTGTCCAAAAACAGTAAATTCAGCGTGCTGTATTTACTGGTTTTTGCCCTGTTTTCAGCCCCAAACAGTCCCCTAACTGTCCTCTGCCAGTGGGGCACGATTCCCAATGGTCCTGGCGTCCGTATGGCTGAAAAACAGTGAATTTACAGCGCATACACAGCGCTGATTTTGCACCTGTACGGTGAGGTTATGACCCTCACCAGTGCCTGCTTTGGAGCAACAGTTAGCTACCCCTGTTCCTGCTCAATCAGCACAAAAGCATGAACCCACACAACTGTACATCAGTCAAATGAGTAACCCTCTTGTGGGGCATCACATAACTGCACGTAGGGGAGAGAGAGAGCAGTGTGTAGTGTGCAAGGCATCACTCCTAGCACCACACTGTACATGAGAGGAAAAGGAAGCACTCCATAGCTCTTAACCTGTGACAAAAGCTGAAATGAGGCCTCTCCCAGCATAAAAATCAGCGCCCATTTTTCTGCAAGAGGAAAGTGCATGAAAATTCGACACTTGGCGCATTTACAAGCATTTGCCCGTTTTGGGTTCGCCGCTTAAAAATATCTTGACCGGTTGCCCAGTTGACTTCACGGCAGAGTTATAAAATGTTCCCCTAGTCATACCGGAGGTAATGACGCGAACACATTTCATGGCCCAAAATAGCAGTTCCCTAAATTTTAGGAGATGCTTCCGTTGGGCTCCCACTGGTCCTCTGACCATCTATCCTCATTGGGACCGCATCCAAAAATGCAATGTGGCCCAACTGTCGGATACTTTTTGTTGGTAGTCCCACCTTGACTTTACGCCTTAATTGAGTTCACTTCCTAGTATCCACCAACTTGCTAAGTGCGACGGGGGGACCTATATGATCTTGCTCTGAGCCTAGACATCCTCTTACCATACGAATTCCAGTGCCGACCACTTCCCGTCTGCGGGTGAATCTACCGTTCACATTGGCCATACAATGTCCGACCGTTTGCTACTTCAAAAAGAGGGTCTTAAACAAATAAAATAAACCCCATTGGAAAGAAACCAACAACCAAGGTTAGCAGTTGCCACATCTCTGTGACATGGTTAATAACTGCCACGTCCTCGTGACATACGCCATGAGTCATCCTTTTTCTGCACCAACAACACTGGAGAACAGAATGGAGATGAACTGGGCTGAATCAGCCCCTTTTCTAACAGCTCCTGTACTTGGCTCATTATCTTTCTGCTGAGCCGCACTAACCCTGTACGGAGGCTTATTTGGTGGGCTACTGCCTGGCACCAAATCTATCGCATGGTCCTCGGGTCTCTCTGGCGGTAATTGAGACGGTAATGAATCGGAAAAGCAGTCACTACACTGTTGTAAAAACATTGACCTTTCTTTATCTAACACAGATAAATTTGATTCATCACAATCTGACACTTCACGTGCAAAAACCAAGTACGCAGAAAGATGCTTTTTCATTACAGAAGTAATAGCAGAAGCTGATACAGTGGGAATAGACTCCCCTCTAAGCTTTACATCCGGAATGTGAGTCTTTCCCCTGCTCTGTACAGTGATCTTTTTGTTGTAGGCATCCATGATTCCCTGTACACGAAACAACCAAGGAATACCTAACAACACATCACATCCGTCCAGTGGCATGATATAAAATTCTTCAGCATCTACATAGGACTGGATATGTAGGCGCACCTTTCCAATGATGGGCGTCACAGCCTCTGTATGGCCAGGACATGCCAAACCTGCCTCTGCTGTATACCCCATCTCTTCAGGTCTGATTCCCAACTTTGAAGCCAATTCTGGGGAAATAAAGTTGGCTTTGGCCCCTGGGACAAAGAAGATAAGCACTGTTTGATCCCTGACCTTTCCCCATGCTCTGCAAAGCTCACTTGCATCTGAATTTGGCTTGTCACCCACCATATCTGGCACTAGACAAGCCATGGGCTTCTTTCCTTTCCTGTCCTCCTTGTCTTCAGAATCAGCTGGCCTTTTCTTTGTAGGACAATTGTAAGCAATGTGGCCAGGCTGCTCACAAATAAAGCATTTGTTCTCTGTCCTCAGGACCTTCTTTTGCTCTTTTGACTTGCGAGGAAAACGTCTTTTCCATTTCTTTGCTGGTCCCTTTTCTGATTCAGCCGTAGCTTTATCTTTCCCTGCATTGGCTGACTCCTGAGTCCCTTTCGGAGCCTCATTGGGAACGTGCTTCTTGGCTGAATTTTTCTTGCCTGATCCTGCCTTGACGCCAGTGTTAAATTCACAATCTTCTCCCTTGAGCAAACCATTGCCAGCGTTTGCTACCTCGATGAGCTGCGTCAAAGTAGTGACTTTGGTCTTCGTGCAGTATTTTCTCAATCCTTTGGGTGGCCACAACAGTATTTTTCAATCTGTTTTGTCAATGGCAGAAACCTATAGGAAGTTACTGGAAGTAGAGCTTTCCAAAACTTTCGATTGTAATCATCCAGATTTCTGCAAGTGGCAGCATTAAGCTGGTGCCATTCTGTCATGACATCTGCTTCAAAGTCATCAGATAACCATGCTACAGCAAAAATCTGTTTGAAGTAAATCCATGTGGACGGAGCTTGCCCTTGAAGCAATAAAGTTGTCCACCATTGTCCTGCATTCCCTGTCAAGAAAGTGGCTGCCTTGCGGACCTTTGAAGCCTCTGTAAAGTTTCCCCCTGCATAGGCCTTGTCAAACTGCTGGAGGAATGAGAGAGCCTTCTTCCTGTCATCAAACCCTGTAAAGGTCGTGAATGACACACCTTTGCCACCTTCTTTGTACGGAGTTGGCCTCTCCAGCGGCGTTAAATTGTCATATGGAAGTGACTGAAACATGGGAACATTATTAGGGTTCATTGGTGTTCCCTGACCGCAATTAAGTTTACCTGGAAACGCCATATTTGGCTGCTGATTTGTAATTCCAGCCATACCAAAATTTGCTTGTGGCATCCCAAATTGGCTCTGAGTGCTCTGAAACCCTGGTAGCATGCCCGTGACACCATACATGGGGTTGGGCATCATCGTTTGAGCACTCCCGAACATTGTTCCTGGCGTGTAGAACTGATTTCCAGGTGCATGACCAGCCATGCTATGGAATACCGATCCACCTCCAAAATAGCCAGGGTGTACTGAAGGTGGTGGGAAGACCTGTTGCATAGCCTGTAGGTTGCTTCCCTGCCTATTAGAACCAACTATAGGCTGTTGAAAGGTGGCGGGCTCAACTGGCACAGCTTGAAAGACTGGCATCTCAGCCACCTGTTCTTGCACCTTAGGCATAGGTTGTGGAGATTGCATGTTCTCTGTCAAGTGTGCAGGTGTTTCCATTGACCGTGCAGTATGAATCACGTGTGCTCGAGCCTTAACAGGCTTTTGAATATGATCCAGTGACCCAACTTGCTGATTGATGATGTGGCAGCTGTACGGATTTCCGTGATTTACGATGGCAGCTTTTTGGCTTTGCTTTTGGACCAGATGCTTTTGAGTTTGAAGGCTTTTTACTGTAAACTGCTTTTGGGGCCTAGGGCCTTTAAATATGTGCTAAGGGCTCATTCTCTGGCATGCTTCTTGGAGAAGGTGCGGAGTCTGGAGTACTGGCTTGTACTTTGTTGATGCAATATAAAGAAATACCGAAAGGGGTGCCAAGGTTTGGGGCCAATACTCTTTGGGGTGGAATTCCGCCACTCTGTGTTGCGTGTCGTCTCTCTCTCTCTCTCTCTCTCTCTCTCTCTCTCCAGTTCAGTTGTTATTGAAGTGCTAAAAGTCTGCTTAGTCTGTTCTTTTCTATTGGCACGTGGTGCCCGTCTTGTGACAGTGGTATCAAAGCATCAGGCGTGTGCTCTTCTGAAAGCATACCGGTCCTACAAAAAAGCAAACAGAGCTATTGGAATTTTATTCCAGGTATCTTCGCCCTCCAACCCGGACTTATTAGCCACTCCCACCCTTACTTCATCGCGCATCGGGCGCTGTCACAAAACGGGAGCGTACACGAGCACTTAGAAAATCTGAAAATTATAATTCTTTGAAAAACATGAGAGAAGGGAGAAGATCGACACAGTATTGGGGACCGGAACATCCCCTGGTCCCCCCCCCCCGTTCAGAGTATTCTTTTATTCAGGGAGAATTCTTATACAGGCACGAGAACCCGAGGAAACCCTTCCGTTCTGTAGTCTTAGACCCTAAGGTCGTGCTTTCCCGTAAAGGGCTTGGGCACAAGGCCGTTCCTTCCCGTGAGGGACTTAAGCGCGAAGCCGTACTTTCCCGTAAGGGACTTAGGCGTGAAGCCGTACTTCCCGTGAAGGGCCTTCCCTTGAGACGAGAGATTCCTGCAAAACAAACCACACAAAGCAGCAATTCTCAATGCGTATCAACACCTTATACCTGTCGCTCCTTGCTCGGAGAATCAACCTCCGTACTTAGTCGTCACGCGAGCACTTGCAAATTCCGTCGCCAGTCTTTGCTTCAGAATCCCAGCGCTTGCACTTCCTGCTGCTTCCGGCTCCTCCAAACTGAAACGCTGGCTACCCTTTTATAGGGTCTGACACCCGGCAGGAATAGGGGTCCAAAAGTAGAGCTTGGCGCTCCTAGAGAGAGGAGAGAGAAAATTGCATTTTCTAGAGAGAGGAGAGAGAGAGAGAGATCGCAATTCAGCCCCCCCTGCGTTGGTTTTAGCGTTGGCTTTTTCTATAAGAGCCTTGCCTGCTTTATTATATTAATAAAAGTGACCGGTCACTTTATAAAATAAAGTGTGAACTTGTTCAAACTTTAAAAACTCACTCAGTTAGTGAAAACAATGCTACACGGACACATTCCAGGCGTCCCTGGGTGCAGGACACGACACAGATGCAATGCAAACACAGACTCCTCGCGGGAAAACATCTGTCCTCCCGCGACTGTTCTTGCTTTTCGCAAAAAGCTTCATTGAACCCATCTTTATTCTTTTGCTTGTGTTCTTACGCGTATTTTCTTACTCAGTTCGGATTTCCTCCTTAGCATACGGGATGCCCCCTTACTGATGCACCCGTCACCCATCATGTGACGCATCAGAGGCACTCGTAACCCGGCCCTTTCCACCGAACTTACGGAAACTCCTTTGCGATGTTTACCGTCACCCATCAAATGACACATCAGAGTTGTCCGTTCCTGATGGCAGTTCCTGTAGCTACAATCTTTTTAACAGTTCTTAGTGCACATAATAAAATATCCTAAAAAAGAGATTTAATCATTAAAAATAAGAAAATAGTCCAACTAGCAACAGGCGCGCTCCCGTCTTCACCGCTGATGTCTTACAGGGCATAAGCCATTAATATCACTTGCAAGAGAAGGATCCAAGATTTGTTTCAAGTCACTGTTTTTCTCAAAAGCAGTGCCATGCAGATGTTGATGTCTACAGCTACCAAGCAGCACACTCCAAGGACTTGGCAAGCTTTCAAGAAAATTTTTGCTCGAAGTTCTATGGTTTCTGACATCTTCCTTCAGAGTGCAACTTTTGGCAGAGTGGGGTATCCTGAAATGCTTGCCATGGTACCCAAGCAGATTATATCTTGAAATTTCTTGACATCTCTCAATAGATGTCTTTTCGAGCAGATGACCTTGGAGGCTTAGTGTGATTGCTATCTTTTTTTTTTTTTCCGAGAAAGAGATCCTTCTATTAGTTAATGAAAGCTGCCCATAGGGCTACATCCACCTCTGCAAGAGAGGGCTACAACAAACATGATGGGGAGACTCTCCCAATGAAAAAACAGCATATATACAATGGGGCTAAATCAAGAGATGGGAGGAGGGAAAAGCCACACAGGTGGACAGTAGTGCCATCTGAGCACCCCCTGGACCATGGAGTAAAACGGCCCAGGGCGCCAGAGACGAAGGAAAGCCTCGCGACGCTCCTGCATGCGGTCGGAGCTGCCCTGTAGTCCCTCAAGCTGTCCTCTGAGAGTATGGATCAGCTCTAGCCAAAAGTCACGAACAGTCTCTGTTGGTGGTACAAGGCGAGCCTCAAAGATGCGGAAACAACGGGCCCGCCAGATGAACCAGAGAGCTAGGCCGCTGATGAGCTCCCAACACTCCTCTCTCTCACTGCTCCACTCCTGTGGAGTAAGGTCTGTAGCAGGCTGGAGTGTAGGTCGACCCCCCTGTATCACTATCATCCTGCTGGTGGAAGATAGCTCAAACTGAAGTGCCGGGCCCGTGAGGGTGGACCAAGCCGCCGCCCCCCAAGTGTACTGTCGAGCCGTGGAGAGGGCAGGCATCAGCCGAAGAACTCGTAGCCACACCTGCTGGGCCGAGGGACAGTCCCAAAGACAGTGTCGCTGACTCTCCACCAACTGGTCACAGGCTGTACATGCGGCCGAGAGACCACAATGTACAAGCCAGCTCCCTACTGCTGTGGCTCTGTGTGCAACCAACCACTAGAACAAGGTGACGTGCCTCGGCTGTCTGGAGTCCCACAGCCTCTGCCAAAAAGCTGCCAAGAACTCAACTGTGAGACCCTCCTCCTGCCAATGACGTGCTGCAGCGGGGCGGGCCTCTCTCTGTGCTGCAAGTATATGACGTCCAAGCCGAACAGTGTACTGAAAGAAAGGGACTCCTGGGCGGTCTGCAGAAGAGAATGGGTCCCTCCATAGCCACTCACCAGGATCCCACTGTACTCGTGCCAGTGGACAGCACTCCCAAGCCCATAGCCTCCAGTGTCCTGTCTCAAGAGCTGCTGGGTCAGGGTCTATGACGCAAGTCCTCCCACAGATGCCCACAACTCGGATCCTCTGGAAACAACACTCTGCTACCTGTGGGGTCTCTATTGCAACTCTCTGTAAACGTCCCCCACCCTGAAGCTCGAAGAACAGGGCTGGGACAGTCTCTGAGCAAGCCCTGACTGAAATGAGAACCTCCAGTCGTGTGAAGGCTCCCATCCACCGGGGTGCTACTGGCTCGAGAGGCGTGAGCCAATCAGCTGGAACTGACTCTGAGATGTCCTGACACATGCTCTGAACCCCTCTCATGCCCTGTAGCTGGACAACCTGCACCTCCTCTGACAAACCTGTGAACTCTAGCCAGTCACCTAGAGAGCGCGCTGGACCTGCTGCCATGGGACCCCAAGAAACATGAGGCCTACTCCCAACCAAGTGGCCTCTCTGAGTGCTAACCATGGGGTTCCAGACGAGGGGCTGCCGTAGGCGCTCCTCCGTGCACGTCGGCTGTCGCTGCTCTAGGCCACGCCGCAATAGCTCCCAAGACCGAAGCAAACTCACAGCGAATCGGTCCTCCAGTCTCCTGCTCAAACCAACTCGGCGCAACTCTGTAAAGATCCATCCGGTCGAAGGTTGCCAAGGGCCTCCTGCCTGAGGCACCCTGGCACGAAGCCTCTGCAACAAGAACTCCTTCCAGGGCTCCTCGCCTGGCAGAAGTCCTCTGACGACGAACTTCCCAAGAAGGGCTCTGCTCTGCTGTGCTGGATCAATGATCCCAAGCCCCCCCTGAGAACAAGGAAGTGTGATGACCGACCAAGCCACCTTGGTTCGGGCAATCTGAGTGTCGCGACCAGACCAAAGGAAGTTCCTGATCAGCCTCTCTACCTGGCTGATACAAGAACTCGAGAAGATCCAGCAAGAAGTGATGTACCACATAGTCGCCAACAACACCTAGTTGGCAACTACTACTCTACCAGCCAGCGAAAGTCGTGCTGAGCTCCAATGTAACAGCTTTCTCCTGATGGACAGGAGAAGAGGAGCAATCTGCTGCTCGGGGGACAAGTCCAAACCAACCTGACAACCCAAGTACCGAACTGCAGTCCCTGGAGGAATCCACCTGAAACCCTCTCCTGGCATCCAATCTGGCACAGGAGCACTACCAACTGAGAAAGCCACTGGCTTTCTCCAGTTGATCAGTGCGCCCGATGCACAGCAGAAGGTCTCCAAAGCCTGCCCACATCTGTGTAAATTGGCCTCTTGGCCCTCTAAGTATAAGGCTGAGTCGTCGGCAAACTCAACGTCCAGAAGCTTATCTCCCCGTATAGGGAGTGCTAAGCCCCTCAAACCAACCTGCTGTGACACCAAAAATCTGCTCATCGCCTCCGCATAGAACAGAAAGAGAAAGGGGGCAAGAGGACAACCCTGTCTGACCGATCGTGTGAGCATGAAGCGCTCACCTCTACCTCCTGCCAAAAGCACCTGACTGTGGGCGTGTCTGTACAAAGCTGACACCCCTCTGATCCAAGCCTCTGAGAAGCCCATCCTACGTAGCGTGCCCTCTAGAAAGTCCCAGTCAACTCTGTCGTATGCCTTCTCAAAATCGAGAAGAAGAATCACAAGGTCCTCCCCACGGAGCCGTGCAAGGGCAGAAGCCTCCCAAAAAGTGAAGATGTTGTCAAGGATACTGCGTTCCTTGACAAAACCTGTCTGAGTCCCATGTATAAGGCTCTCCAAGAGTGGCTGAATCCTCAAACTCAGAGCCTTAGCAAGAATTTTGTAGGCTGAGTTGAGAATGGTGATGGGACGCCACTGTCGAATCTCATCCAAGGAGCCACCCTCCTTTGGAATGAGGTAAATCAGGCCCTCACTCATGCTATCCGGCATCACTCCTGTGTGCAGAATGTACTGAAAGGCACTACAAAGATCTGGGCCAAGCAGGTCCCAGTACTCCAAGAAGAAGCTGGGAGTCAGCCCATCCTCACCTGGACAGCTACCATGAGGGAGGGCCCTAAGAGCCGTGTGCAGCTCCTCAAGCTGAAGAGGCAACTCAAGCCTCTGCCGCATCTCCTTAGTCACAAGACAAGGCATCTGTGCCCAAACCTGCTCCCTGCATGCATCCTGTCTCTCTGACTCTGGCACAGCCGACAGTAGCTCACGGTAAAAGTCAGTAGCAACTGCACGCATATCCTCTGGCTCGCAAACAACTGACCCATCGGGTCTCCTCAACTGATTGACCTTGGCATGCGAGTGCCGAGGTCCCACTGTCTCAAAAAAAACATCTGTCACTCTGTCACCCACCTGAGTCCACTGAGATGCATGCCGGTGGAAGGCAAACTCATGGCGCCTCTTCTCTGTGCAAGCAAGCTCCTGTCGAGCCTGCTGGAGCTGCTCCTCCAACCATGGACTGTCTGGATGCTGCTCCTGCATCCTCTGTAGTGAAGCAATGCCTCGTCTGAGACGCTCCTCCTCCTCTCTCGCTGCAGCCCGTCGAGCCAAAGACTCCTGAAGAAAGAAGAGGCTGAGCTGAGCTAGGCCTGAGGCCACTCTGTCTGCAGGTGGAGCCTGGCTGTCCATGCCCTCTGTCCATAGAGCCTCGACCCTCTCTCTGAGTGCTGAGTCCAACAAGACCCGCTCTGGGATGCGAAGCATCGTGCTCCCACTCCTCTGCCTGTCTGCCACTGTGAGGATCACTGGTGCATGGTCCGAGAAGGATGTCCCTGCCAGGATGCCCACTGATCCCCCCAAGTCACTGAAGTGGTCACTAGTGTAGAAGCGATCTATGCGCGATAGATTCACTCCTCCCACTCGGCGGTCCGATCTAGAGAAGGTAAGACTCTCTGGAGGCCTCACAAAGCCAGAATGCTGCCATGTATCCGAGACCCTCAACGTCATACAAAAACTCTCCCAAGCTGCTAACTCGACTCCATGCACAGTAGCATGGCTACCTCCGATTCTGTCAGAAGGGTCCTCCAACATGTTGAAGTCCCCTCCTACACACCACTGGTCAACCTGTGGCAAAGACTCAACAATCTGTGACCAAAACTCTGCATGAGCACTCGCCACATTGGGCGCATAGATGTTCAGGAAACCCACAAGGCTACCCTGAACCTGCATAGTAATCCACTGAGCCCTGCCTGGTACAATAATCCCTCTGCCCACAATGGCCTGCTGTAATGAGTCCGCAATAGTCATACATACCTCACCCTGGATGCCTCCAGGTCCAAAAGCAGCTGACCAAAAGGTATCATAGCGTCCACGCAAAATCTGACCACATCGCCGAATGCGGCTCTCAGACAAATGGTGCTCCTGAAGCATAAGGAGATCAATCTCTCCTCCCACAAGGCATCGCTGAAGCTCCTGACGCAATCGGCCCTGCTGTCGCTGAAACTGGGGCCCACCTAGTCCCTGCACGTTCCACGAGACGATCCTCATGGGGAGCGAGAGAGAACAGATGCTGCCGCAGCAGCAAGACGAGCTATCTTCGAAGCAGGCTTGGATGGGGAGTAATCCGCATCCGAGCGTCCTCTAGATAGGCGAGACTGCAGTGAGTGCCTGGTCCAAGCCCAAGTAGAGCGAGCCGTGCGTAAAGCAACCTCCTCTGTCCAGGAGTCCTCATGAATGAATACATAGCAAGGCAAACACTGCGTATCAGCAAAAAGGTACACCACAATGTGTCTACATCCTGCTGAATCTGGGGGTGTCACCGCAAACTTGGCCAGTGGCCACAAAGTCTGCAGCAGATCTGTAACGCCAAGTTCTCCCATGTGGTGAGAGAACTCGAGAACCTGTGTATGCAACCATCCCACCATTGAGTCGAGGGACCACTCTGTCTCAGTCCTGCCACAGAGGGGGAAGGAGAAACCAACTGCTGAGTCCAAGGCCTCTGTCCCCCTAGCGGCGAGGAACAAAGCGTGGACTCTGAAGCAGGCTGCCTCGTGGTCTGCTGCGGAATCGCCAAGAAAACGAGTAAACTCGTAATCGAAGAAATCCCAGCGGCGTCGGAGGTCAAAGCTCGTCAAACCACAAGGGATAGCTGCAAGAGGAGATGTCTGAATCTGCAGTGGGGGCCGCAAGAAGGGCTGACCCTCTCTCGCTAGGCGACTCGTGGCGAAGGCGCTGCCAAGAGATCTCTTGGCCGCCGGCAAGGGTCCAGTCTCCAGAGCTGACTGTGGTACTGAAGCAGGAGGAGGGGGAGAAGGGGCTGGGGGGGGCGGGGGAGAGGAGAATCGGGGTGGGGCGGCAGAGACATGGGGGGGGCGAGGTGGGGAGTGAGCGGTAGCAGAGGGCGGGGGAGGGCATGAGGAGGAGGAGGGGAGATCGGAAGGCGGAGCGGCTGGCGAGGGTGAAGCGGAGGTGGAGGCTGGCGTAGGGGCTCCTCCTGCTCAAGAGGACCAAAGCGGTTCCCCGTGGGAACCCACTGCTGCTGAGTAGGCACCTGGGGGCCACTCGGAGTGCCAGGCTGTCGCTGTGGCCCCTGGCGTCGACGGCCACAGGCCTGCTGCCACCCCTCCTCCGCTGGAGCCCCAGGCTCGGAGGGTGGCGCTGGATCTGTGCTCTGCGTCGCTGGCTGTGGCTGCGGCCCAGCCTTGGCAGGCTGGGGCTGAGGCTGCGGTGCGGGTCGTGGTCTCCTCCGTGGACAGGCCTTCGCTAGGTGGCCCATCTGTCTGCAAATGAAACACTGGTTCGGGAGACCCGAGTACTCCACACTCTGTCTAAACCAACCCCCACTCACCCGAGGCAGAAGGATGACCTTCGGGAGCGTGTGGGTATCTCTGACCAAAACTCGAACTGAAGGGATGCCAGCCGCCTTGGCAGCTACTGATGCTGCCGTACGAGGTGTCTCCAGGACAGTTCCGATGGCGGAGCCAATCCTGGAGAGAAGTGGAAGGTACTCCCTCCGTAAACCCGGAAAGCAGACTGAAATGGGGATGTCCGCCTCCTCTACTAGCACATCCGAAGACGGGTCAAAACCATGTCGCCACTGTCGAAAGTGGACGCGTGCTGCTCGGATGGCCAATGGACTCATAGCTATGACCTTGGAGGCCATCTCGGAAGTCTCGAACTCAATCTGGTAGTACCCCCGTCCGAGAATCTGGACATCCAAGATCTTGCCCACCTCTGCGAGGAGGCGGGCTTGGAGAAGATCTCGCAGCTCTCCTCTGCTGGGACGAGTGCCGAGAACCTTGCAGATGACAGAAGTCGCCTGCAAGCGTTCTACCTCTGTGGCAAAGCTCGCTTGCTCTGCCGGCGTAAGAGCAAGTCGAATGGTGGGCTCAGCGGGGTCGGGCGAGGGGGCTTCAGGCGAGTCCCTCTGAGGTGGATCTGGAGCCTCCATCTGTGTCTACTGCTGAGTCGAAGAAGCGGGCGATGAAGAAAATCTGCGAACGAGTACGCCAAGCACTTGTCCGAAGAGAAAGCGTTGCCGAGCCAGGTGCAGAAAACCTTCGGGAGCAAAAGAGGACGGGGGGGGGGGGGATGGGGGGACGGCGAGGGTGAAGTGGGCAGCCAGGAATGTGCGGGTGCACAAGCGGCAGCGAGCGGGGGGGTGGGGTGGAGATGGCAGCGCGAGAGGAGGGCAGCGGGCAGCCTTTGGGGCAGCGCGAGAACAGGGGGGGTAGCGGGCGGGCGGCAGCGCGCAGGGGCAGCGGGAGGGGGGGGGGGGGGAGGGGAGAGGGTAGCGATGGCGCAGCAAAGGGGGGGACGAGCAGCAGTAGCGAGCGTGATGCTATCAATCTGAGAGCTTCGTGTGATTGCTATCTTGGGACTACCATTGTCGCCAAAGAAACACTGTTTGTCCAAGAGCTGATGGACCATGCTGTGCTCGGCTACGACCCTATGGAATGAACCTAACCCTAATTTTTTTGGTGCAGGTTTTAGGATGGAAAGTCAGTCGACTTTTCGAGCTCGATTGATGTCGAGATTGCTTTTTAAGTTTGAATTTTGTGTGAGAATCTGTTTGAGAACTTGTTTGGTGATCCTGTTTGGAATTTGTTTGAAATGGATGCTATCTGTTTTAAACCTGTCTTGGTGCCGATTTGAATTGTTTAACTCTGGTTTTAATACTGGTTTCAATGATTGGTGATTTTACTCCCGGGTGGAGAAGTGAGAAATACTGTTTTGGTATTGTTTGACCTCGGAATGGCGCAGGTCGATGCCTGGGGAGCGTTATGTTGTATGCTAGAAAACCTCCGAACGACGCAGGCCGATGTCTGGGGAGCGTTTGGTTGAATGCTTGTAAAATAATTGTTGTTGTGACTCCCGGCCGGAACCTGGATGGTTATACGAGAGGAGTGTTAAGAAGATGAGCAGTGGTTACTCTCAGCACCTCCAAATGACGCAGGCTGCGGTTTGGGGGGGCGTTTGGTTGTAAAAGGTCTCTATATCTCCCGGCCCGTACCTTTTTAGGTTATGCGGGAGGAGTGATGAGGGAGTCGTTGAATATCTCCCGGCTCGGACCTTGTTAGGTTATGCGGGAGGAGTGTTCAACGGCTTTATGTTTCTATGTCTTGTAACATGCATATGTAAGCATTTGTGTTGCATTGTGATGTGCCAGCTACTGAATATTCCTAATTGGATGAGATTGCTTGGGTATGTAATTTTTTAGTGCATCAAGACACCCGTGGAAGATCAGTACGGTCTGGGTGTGATAGCTAATTTTACTACGCCGGAATATCAAGAGTTCCGATCTGGACGAAAGGAGAAGCTAACTCCTTGATCAAAAGAGCAGAAAGGAGAAGCTAACTCCTTAATAAAAAGAGCAAACTAATTGTCCCTCGGAAATTTTTGAGCTAACTTGAGTTGTTTTGCAGATATGCTGTAATCGCGGACGATTACTCTCCTTCAAGAAGGGGCAAGGTGGTACCAAATGTACTGTACATGGCGTATATGTATGTACTGTACGTTGTTCCGTATAGGAAAAAATTTTACGTACGTAAAAATACGTACTCTTGTAAAAAAACCGCAAATTACTAAATTTTCTAGGACATTTTCAATAAAAAACAAGAGAGAAGCCAACAACTTATAGAGACATTCAAAGACACGTTTTACAAGACAACCATATACTGTGTAACTATTGCAAGAGATTTGGATTTTTATTTTAAATCAACATTGTACGGGCTTTCCACACCCCGCCCAAAAAAAAAAAAAACGGCGTATGGATCGTTCCGTATGGTACGGATCCGTACAGAACGTTCGTACGGTACGGAACGGATCAGTACGTACGTTTTGATCTAACCTTGAGAAGGGGAGATGTCACAAATTGCTGACGTGTCAAAGCCTAAAGGATGGAGCCAACTTGCAAATGCTGGCCGAGGGGCCTAAACCCTAAGAAGAACAAGTAACAGAAGAAGTCCTATCAACTTATGGGGACCCCGTCCGATAGGGCCCCAAGTGACATAAAGGATTAAAATAAAGCAGGACCCGCACACACGCAAAATTGATGACGTGGTAGATTTCCGAAAATTGTGCTGGCATGATGACGTGGCAGGTTGTACGGATTTTCGCGTTTTGCGCTAGCTGATGACGTGGCAGCTATATGGATTTCCGTGATTTACGCTGGCAGTTTTTTGGCTTTGCTTTTGGACCAAATGCTTTTGAGTTTGAAGGCTTTTTACTGTAAACTGCTTTTGGGGCCTAGGGCCTTTAAATATGTGCTAAGGGCTCATTCTCTGGCATGCTTCCTGGAGAAGGTGTAGAGTCTGGAGTACCGGCTTGTACTTTGTTGATGCAATATAAAGAAATACCGAAAGGGGCGCCAAGGCCAATACTCTTTGGGGTGGAATTCCGCCACTCTGTGTCGCGTGTCGTCTCTCTCTCTCTCTCTCTCTCTCTCTCTCTCTCTCTCTCTCTCAGTTCAGTTGTTATTGAAGTGCTAAAAGTCTGCTCAGTCTGCTCTTTTCTATTGGCACGTGGTGCCCGTCTTGTGACAATGACCTACTTGATCATGCATGTCCTGCTAGAGGCTCACAAAGTGCCAAGCTAGATCCTAAGATAACTAAGACTGATGCTGACCTCTAGCAGTAGCTTGTCCTCAAGTGCAATGTGCACGTGACAATATCTGTATTTGGAGATGAATTATTGCAGGATTCTCTCTTCATCAAAAGGGTTTATGTCCAAAAGATTGAATTTGTATGCATGATTGCATCGGGTAGTAACTGGTAACAATGTGGTTTATTTTTTGAGTATGTGGGTGTAATCGAGGGGACAAAAACTCTTAAAGTACTCTTCGTTAAGAGAGGGATAGGTGACAAGCAATGACGTGGCACTAACACGTGGTGAAGCAGCAGGAAAATGGAAAAACAAAGGGACTTTCTCTGGGCGTAGGCGTTAGTGAAATGCAACCCAAAAACCTCTGCAAGTCATGGATTGTATGAACTAAGACATGGCTGCAGCATGCTTATGTAGCACTATTGTACATGGCTGATATTTATCAGGGAGAAGCTTTTGTGCAACCATTTAGTTGACAACTGTTGACCTAAAATTAATTTTAGCAAATGATTTTTGAGTCGCTTTTGAGGCTACATTCCCATAAATTAAGGGCTCTAGTGCTAGATGTAATTGAGATCAGCTTGCACGGTCACACAAACAATTGTAAAAACTCTTGAGATGATATGTAAAGATATACAACATGGGGCGCTCGACTTAGAGGGCCAATACTCTGTGGAGGGTAAGTACGCTTCTCTCGTGTTGTCTAGTGTCTTCAAGTGTCATTTATATTGTTCTGCTCAGTCTTGCAATTGCAGTTTGTGAGTTCGGGTTGATCATCCGCTTGACAGGTGATTACACTGATGGTCTCTGCCTCTCTTTCACTAAATAAGTAGCCATCCTTACACAAGCTAGCAGTTCAGTAAGTTTCCAAATGGTTTGCCAGCGAGTGCCTTAATGGTTTCGCTATCTACAAACAATCCTGATACCTGCTTTCTACTACTGGAATGAGCATGGACCGAATGGGGCGAACCAATCAAAACAAACAATTATTATTTCAAAACTATAGCAAATGGGTTTGATCTTAGGAGAAGTTTAATTGTTAATGCCCTTTGCAAATGCTTCTGTTCGAGCTACAACTTCATTTTTTCATTTTTTGACCTTGTACCAATGTTGGCTGTTTTTGGTTCCCACTCCAACTAGAAAAGTGCAGGTATTTCTGTATGTCAGAATTGGTCCCATGCAAAAGGAATGACGTCTTTTATGGTGCCTTGTGATTTCTGTGACAGCTGAAGAAACCTGGCATGAACAATTTTTCTTGATATTCCAATGATTTTTTTTGCAGGATATACAGCTGTATTCCCGAGAATCTATGTGCGAGATCCACACAAAGTTTTAGGGGTTACTCGGGATGCATCCGAGGAAGAGATTCAATCAGCTCGCAACTTTCTTGCTGAACAATATGCACATCATGAACGAAGTAGGGAAGCTGTTGAGGCAGCTCATGACAAAATCATCATGGAAAGCTTCCGAGCAAGGAAAAAATCAAAAATCAATCTTAAGAGCAACCTTAAAAAGAAAGTTGAAGAATCACCTCCGTGGGTGAAAAGAATTCTGAATATTTTTGAAGTTCCACCTTCTCAAATTATACTACAGAGGGCGGCCTTTTTTGGACTTATGGGAGTGTGGAGTGTGATGAATCCAGCCGAGGGGGGCCCCGCATTTCAGGTTATGCAACCACCATATGAAAGAGCATTTTACAAACATTGTTGAGCTTTATTCTAATCAAAGATGATTGTGAGACTGCTCTTAAGAATCGAATTATCTGCAGGTGGCTGTTTCTCTAGCAGGATGTGTGTATCTTCTTAATTATAGGCTCAAAAGCATTGTCCTTCATGCTTGGGTAAGCATTCGAAGTGTTTATTCACAGTTGATATGAAAGAATTCGTTCTTTTGTTGTTTGTTTGTGTTGCCGTGTCTGTTGTTTAGAGTAGAATACTTGTTTCACAGTTTCAGTCAAGCAAGCTTCTCTAACTTATTTTACATAAGCCTCTTCTAAAAGGATTTTCAAGTGAATAATGGTTTTCTTTTTTCAAATCTTATTTTTGTTTAGAAACATATCAGGTCATGTAGTTTTTCTTCTTCATCTGTTTTCTTGTGTTGCCTTGCTTGTGTGTTTTAGCCTCTCTTATAATTTGTACGCTCAGAACTTTTCTGTGTGTGTGTGTGTGTATATGTATATATATAATAAGTTTCTCTGATTCATCAAGCATTTGATCTAATTGAGCATGTCTGTGGTTTCAGATTCGGCGGGCTTGTTGTGGGATGGTTGGTTGGCTCCTTCATTGTACCTGTCGTGCCAATGGCTTTACTGCCTCCGAATTGGAGCCTAGAAATCATAACGGCACTGATATCATATGTATTCATGTGGGTTGCATGTACTTTCTTGAAGTAAGGACACCTTATAGATATTGTATACCCGGGCCTCAAAAGGCTGGACTTGCAAGTGGTGGCTCTAGCACTCATCTATGCCTGTGCTCAAAAGGATGTCCGTTAAATGTTTCAGTAACACACTTTCTAGAGTAGATAGAGCTTTTCTTCCTTTTTAATGCACCATTACTATTTCTGTCACACTAGCCAATTTACCCGATCGACATTTTTGTAATGTACCCATTAGTGGTGAATATCAATATGTATCGGGATTTGTTCAAAAGAAAGCATGCTCTATGAAGTAGTGATTGTCACTTGAATGACCGTTTTGGGAGGGATTTCTATCGAATTCCAAGCAGAGTGTCAGCTAATGACTGCTTTTGTAGTACTGAGCGGTGAGGACTGGTTTAAATCTTGTGGACTTGAAAATTTGTTTACAATCTTCAAGGCTCTAATGGGAAGTGCAGTTAGTAGTGGCTTCCTTTTTGGTGGTGGTATTCTCTTTTGCTTGTCCTATTATTCTCAAAGCACACACCTAACACTTCCCCCTAAAGATACACCTTCATTTGACATGAATCAATCCATGATTAAATTTGCAATTAGGATTTTCTTGTCAATTGCTGTATGGATCCCAGTTACCTCTCTCGGGCGCTCACTCTATGTAGAACTCCTATATCTCATGCGTTCAAAGGGTATCATAAAAATTCCTTACCTGTGATTTTTTTGTGAATATAGCACACCCTTTTTGTGTTCAATCCGTATTTCTTTTTGAAGCTATACCCCTTTGTAAATGAAGATGTGGCAATTTTTTGAAATTAAAAAATATCCTTCTATTGAACCCATGTGATAAGTAAATATCAGGTGACCTCCCGCTATGTTCCGTCTTGAGTAACAGGTGGAGTTCAACACTTGTTGGATAGATCTTGGAGGTTTTTTGGGATTGTTTTCTACCACATTAAAGTTTCTTCTGCCTGTAGCTACTACATTGCAAAGTGAAGAGTAGCCTGTTGATTTATACCACCTGATTTAACAAGAGCAGTTGCCTTCTCAGCACTTGCAAATGAGAGGTTTAGTGCTAACTGGCTCATTGATCTTTTTCCTTGGATGAACACTTTTGTTTCGAAGGTTTCCTGTTCTGACCCAACGTTGAATGTTCAAGAGGCACCCTCTGAATTGCACCCTTGTAAATTGCATGTTAGATGTTAACAATGCTGGCATTATGGCAACACAAAAAGCTCGAACTTATCTCTTCTCTATCTCTCAACAACCTTTGGGCGTATCACTTTGACCTTCCACTCCATTATCGGCTCAATGTGGTTTGGTTGAGGCATTGCTTTCCCCTTTTGCCTTGCCTTGCCTCTACTGTGTCTATGTTAGACGGCAGTGCCATTGTTTGTGGTTGGTCGGCTTTGCTTAGATGCTTCTTGATGTGAGATTAAGTACTTTGCCATAACCTTCATTCATACGTTCTTCATTTTCGTATCCTTAATTCATACCTTCTAGAATTTTCCTATTGATGTGGTTGTCACTCAAAAAATGTGTCTTTGCACATCCAAACATCTTGCCAGTCCTAATATTGAGCTTCAATGAATTGACATTTAAACGGGCTTTGTTCGTATCTAGCACGAAAAAGCTCCCTAGCCATGAATATGTTATTAATAAATAGTACTTTTCTTGAAGGAATAAGAGTTCCATAAACTATTAATAATTTATGGATCACATGTGGATTTGTATTGTCATGCTGATGATAACAAGGATCTTATCCATAATAAAACATGCATTTGCATCCTAGCATTCATAGTAGGTAGATTTTAAATGTTCTCAATAAGCTCCTTACATTGGCAAAAGGGTCAAAGATTGGTTTTTGGAATAAAAACTGATAAAGGCAGGAAAGAAACATGATTAATTTTTGCATTGCGTTGTCCCATTAGAAAGATACCCAAGTTGAGGTCTTTCTCAAACTCTCTTTATGTTAAGGTTCTCATATAGCCAACTTGTTTGAGCACAAGTGTAGAAGCAATGCAAAAATTCATCACTTGGCATGTTTTACAGTTAAGACATTACAACCGTGGGTATATGAAGCAAACATAACGTTACATATGTGCATATTTAGCCTCTCAAAATTCATCTAGTGTTGTGCAAGATCTAAACTCTTTGTTAAGAATCTCAAAAAACAAGGTCTTCATGCTTTTATTCAAGTGTCGAGGTATTTTCAATAAGTAACGAGAAATGCTAAGGTCAACTCTTAGCTTTTAATAACCTTGCCTTTGGACAAGTGCCATAAAATGTGGAGTGACGAGTAGTTTAAATGTGATGTTGTCTTAGCATGGAAATGCTAGTTGATTGAGGTGGGTCCAGCAAACAATTGAAATTCCACCTTCAGTAGTGTGCTTCCTCAAGCACTTGTGCCACCAAAATTGGAATGAATTACTCAATAAACAATGTCGACTAGATGCTGCTTAGAAGCAAGTTGGATTCCATAGAGTCAGTAAACTAGCTGCGGGTAGTAAGTGTGCGCAAAGAAATAAACTAGTTTTGATCACATGATACGCAGTGGGCATGCATTCTACAATTTGAAAGATGTGTCCATAATAGAATACACTTTTTGAAAATCATGTGTTGCATTCAAATTTGTTTCAAGAATTTTTCTTTTCTTGAAATGGTCATTTGGTTGATGTAAATCAAGACTTTGACCAACAAGTGCAACCAAGAACTTGCTAACCATGCTAGAGGTTTTGTATGGAAAAGGGCTAGTGAGAAGTGATAAGCTTTAGGGACTACGTCTCTGATAGGCGAGGGACTCTAGCATATTCATCTCCACCTATCTGTACTCCTATTATAGGCCCCCTGGCCCATCTTCAGTAGACCCCTTGACAACTCATGCTGGACCGTGTCCTTCTGGTCCTACCTTTCTCGTGACATTACTCCCTCCTTGAAGGAGAGTTTTTGTCCTTTAAAAAAAGGTGGAATGTTTGTTCCTAAGAACACTAATGTCTTCTTAAGTGGCACTTTCTTTATGTCTATCTTTCCACTTAACCAATACTTGTGGACGCACACGATGATGAGTACATAAAACTTGATAGGAAGAAAAATTGTAGGCTATAGCTCCAACTCGCTTGAATATATTTGAATGGGCCACAATATGTAGGAGATAACATAGCTATCTAACCAGTTTTTATACTTTTTGAATGGTCTGGAATACGTAAAAACATATCTTCACCTTCTCTAGAAGTGACTTATTGATTTTTTTTTCTCAACATACATTCTGTATCAATCTTGTGCTTGTCAAACATTTTGACGAGAAATCTTGAGCATATCCACGTGATCTTGGATAATGTCCTTGACTTGCTGAATTGTTGATGTAGCCAATCCCACCCTTACTGATGGCTTGGGTGGAAAGGTGTACATAAGACTCAACAAGTACTTCACTTGTTTTCATTAAAATGCTTCATAATTAGTCAAATGAATGAATTTACATGCTGCTTCACATATGAATTTTCTAAACACTAGGATCCATAACACTTAGTGTGCATACATTAGCAAAAAATTATCCGAGCGTGTGTTTCCACTATTGGAGTGTTTTGTGCTTGCCTATGCTCATGGCACAGTTGATGCACATAGCATATATGAGACTTGAGGGAATAGATATGTAAATAGCTCTTTAAAAGAAATTAAACACTTTCCACTTTGAATCGTAACAATTCATAATATACTAAACAGAACAATTACTAAACATGCTAAAATATGTGAACCATGATAGAATGCAAACATAAATCACATCCAAGTAAAAACAACGAAACATTTGTATTGACATGAAATAGCCTTTGCTATGTACGTAATAGGTGTGCATAATTATAACCTAAAAATCTTAATCAACCGTTCATTAATGTTGTTTGTCGTACTTGTTACATCAACAAAGTTTTACTAGATGTTCGATAAGCTTTGGCCACTCAAATTGTTCCCAATACCTCATGCTTGAAATGATCTAATAAACGGATTTCACCAGCACCAAATAGGGACTTTTTTAATAATAAAAAAACCGAGAAAAAGATCCTTCTATTAGTTATTGAAACTGCCCATAGGGCTACAACCACCTCTTCAAGAGAGGGCTACAACAACCATGGTGGGAGACTCTCCCAATGAAAAAACCAGAATATGTACAATGGGGCTAAATCAAGAAATGGGGGTAGGGAAAAGCCACACAGGTGGTCGGTAGTGCCATCGTAGTACACCCTAGACCATGTAGAAGGGCCCAGGACGCTAGAGTCGTAGGAAAGCCTCTCTGCGCTCCCGCATGCGGTCGGAGCTGCCCTGTAGTCCCTCGAGCCGTCCTCTGAGAGTGTGGATTAGCTCTAGCCAAAAATCGCGTATAGTCTCTTCTGGTGGCACAGGGCGAGCCTCAAATATGCGGAAACAATGGGCCCACCAAATGAACCAGAGTGTCATGCCACTGATGCGCTCCCAACACTCCTCTCTCTCGCTGCACCACTCCCGTGGAGTAAGCTCCCCTCCTGCCAAATAGGGACTTTTTTATGATACATAATTAAGAAAAAGGCATTAATATCTGGTCCATAGACTCATATTCTTCACATGTGGAATATTTCTCATATAATGATGTTAATAAATGTGATATTTGTCAAGTAAAAGAAGTACTTGTGTGTGGAGTTAACTTGAAACACTCAATGACAGGATTGAGAGGGACCTTCCTAAAACCTTGCCGCACACTGGTTGAACCGAACTCGGTGAATTCCTAAACCATGTTGTACACTGTGTGATTGACAACATGTGCCAAAGAACGATCCTCACTTTGTAGGCGTATGATCACCTTAAGAGAATCGACCACTAAAAAGTATATAATACCTTGAGTAGACCTTCAATTCCATCATAAGGGAAATTTGTTGGGGTTCACGCCAACTGGCTAACCCATCTCTAACCCTAACCTTATTCTTTCATATACTATAGAATAAGGAGTTGTGAGATTACATCCTCACATTGTGCTCCACCCAAACCCGTGCTCCTACTTCCCTCATTTTCCTGCACGCACGCACACCCACACCCACACCTGTGCACACGCACTTCACAACTGGTATCAGAGCCCAGGCGGGAGGTGCATCAGCATCGTCACCTTCATCTTGCATGCACAGGGCTCAAGAGGAGCATAAGGTCTTGCAACGCTTTCAAAGCTAAGGAACTAGAGGAGGATCTATAGAATCGAGTGAAGAGGAACTTGACTCATCTAGTAGCAGTGGATTATGATGAGAACTGAAAAAAGGTAAAGGAAGTGCTAGTGACTTTGTACAATTAGCACTGGTGATTGCAAAAGCAACGCAAGGCAAAGTAAAATTGCAACACTGGTGACACCAATCTGTAGTGCAATAGAGAGAGAGAGAGAGAGAGAGAGAGAGAGAGAGAGAGAGAGAGAGAGAGAGAGAGAGAGAGAGAGAGAGAGAGAGAGAGAGAGAGAGAGCTTCCTTGCCTCTCTCATGACACTCTCGACGAGAAGAGAAAGGAGTTTCGATAGCGAGAGAGAGGGAAGAGGCGGCATTGTGCTTTTGAAAACACACACAAATGGTTTCAAAGAAGCAAAGTATGTGAAACACACACACATATACTTAGCCTCATCCTCATGGAAAGCGAGGGAGAGAGAGAGAGAAAATGTCTTCTTAGCTCTACAAGCTATGTTCGTTTATGTATATCTACTACTTTTTTATTTCATGGTATGTGCAAATTTGGCTCTGTGTGAGGGAGTTTTTATGTGTACGCACCCTTGCTTCGGATAGTGCTTTTCTCTTCTAGGGCTCTCTAGATCCTTAGGGCAGTTGAATGAGGTTTTTATGCTTTGTAAGTTTTTAAAGTTGTGACTATCTATAAAAGCCTATACTGATGTAATGGTTTTTCTTTTATAGTTTCACCTAGGTCATAAAATGAGCATTGCAAAAACAAAAAAGGGGGAGTTCCTTTACGGCCTTCAGAAAGCAAAGTAGAGTCACCCTTCAAATGGCCTTGAAAAGGAAAAGTAGAGTCACCCTTCAAATGACAAATGGAGGCATATAATATAGATATTAGTTTGGAGGTGCCGCCTCTGGAGGCACTCTCTCTCTCTCTCTCTCTCTCTCTCTCTCTCTCTCTCTTTCTCTCTTTCTCTCTCTAATTGGACAGCCAATGCACACCGGTTTAAGGCACCCGGACACAAGAAATGAGGACGTGGGGGGAGGGGCTACATGAATCTCTTTCCCCTTTATATATAGTATATATAGACCTTTCTTTTTGCCATACTCACAATTGTGAGTGGAGATGTATATAAACTCAACAAAATAATGTACAAAAGACCTCAAGCACATCTTGTGCCTCGAGGGATCAACATTACTATAGATCGGCCTTTTTGTTACGGACATAAGAGACTTACTTGAGAGAGATACAATGGAGGGTGTCACCCTCGAGTTGGCTAGAACCACAATCATCTTTCGTAGTGTCAACTAGAATGGAGTGGGATGGCTTGAATCGCTTGGATCCACTCACCAAAGCTCCTCCCTTTTCCATTAGAGACTATCACTTCCCTGCTTTCTTGGATTATCTCGTTGAAGTCAGTAGTTGAGAGTTCATTTTTGAAAATACATTTGTTCCTAGTTCTCTAGACTTGTTTAAAGTAGCCAAAGCACAAAACTTGTGTGCATGTAAGGAGCTTGGTTCTTTATAAACTTCCCTCCCGTGATGAACTAATTTTTGTAGAAAATAATCCTCCAAGTCTTTTGTATCCATTTGTAGACTTTGCCTGCCAAGCCACTTATAGTCAGATATTATGATCTTCATTTGCTGTTTGCATCCTAAGAGTGCTATCTGATCCAATTGCTTCTTTGCATCATGAGAATCTATCTTATCCAATTTCTCTAGCAAAGAATCTTATTGCCTATCAAAATAGCCCCCTAAAGTGCCTTCCATAGGAATATCTTCATTGCCTGGGGCCATTAATGGTCCCAAATGTTACTGATTAGCATTCTTTGCCTCGTTTCTAGCCATTTCTTATGCCATTGTTTATAAAGAGGGGCAAACCAATCTGTTTTAAGCATTAGGTTAAAGTAAACTTCCTTGGTTTGAAGTTTAAAGAAAATTTTGTTCACAAGCCACCACTAGGCTTTCCCCTCAGATTCAGACTCACAAATAGGCATCAGAACTTGATTCAAATCTTCGATGGCTCTTTCAATTAGAAGTCTTTCAGGAGAAACAGAGTCGTCAATTGGTTTGCTTTTTTCCATCTTGTGTTGCTGCCATCCCAAAATTGAGCTAGATATCTCAATCCTTTGTTATTGATCTTCCTAGCAATCTCTCTCAAATGGAGTTACTAAATCCCTTCCCACTTTTGATAGCCATGGGAACCAGTGTGTTATGGAGTTATGGAAATATTTGGCGGACTCCCCCGATTCCAGGGTCTCTGTACCTTCGACACATGTACAAACTAGCTCGCTCGTGATGGCCCTTAACCTTAGTTTTTCCCACTAAGGGGCTAGCAGTTTGTCGTGAATCCCTAGTTCCTTCCAAGGGCCCCTTGAGAGGAGACCTTCACTTTGTTAATCATGTCATCATAATGGCCCATGCTTGGTCTTGTTTGGCTAGTGCAACCAAAAAATTAGCACACCGAGCCTTTGCGTGCACCTTAGGGTTGAGGATTCCAATGACGCCTTGCTCCTTAGGTTTTGCAACAATTTTCCATCTGACCCACTACCAGGGGAGCAAAACTCTCGTGCTATCTTTCCAAAGGAATTTGTTCACCAGTTTCAAGAATTCCTTTCAGCCATTTTTAAGAGAGGACCTGCAAAGGATATGTACGAGATCATAAAAATATTAATCACTTGTACTCTACCTGGGAGGGGAGGAGCACATACTCCCACTAATGCATCTTGCTCTGCACTTTGTCCAAGACCCACAAGAACCTCTGCTTGTTAGTGATGTTGACCCCAAGTGGGGCCGCTAGATGGCGGAATGCCTTTCCTTTAGAGACGGCCTCTCCTAACCATTCAGATGGGTTGAACAAGTGACTCTCTAATAGCAAGCTCAATCTTGATTCTTCAATATTGCACTTTGACCTTGAGGTGGTGGAAAACATTTGAACGATCCCCAAAGCCATAGTAAGGTAGACTTAAAGCATGCCATGAATTACTTTATGTTTCAAAAAGGATATAAGGATAATATAAACATATTAATGTGGGTTTCTCTTCATTGGATTGCCTTTGGAGAGTTTTTGGATGTCATCTCCTACATCCTTCTTCTGCAGGAGATGTCACTATTGATAGCTATATTAGGAGGATGATTTTAATTATTTGGTAACAAAGCATACAAGATATAATTATCACTACCTTGATGTGGATGCATAGAGAGTATTTACACATGTTTTCACCTTGGAAGGAAAGGGAGGAAGGAGAGTGCTACCAAAATTAGGCCTTACTTCTTGTTGGCCACAACAACATATGGGTCACTTACTAGTATCAATTATATACAATAAGTACCGTAAAATCATACATACGGGCACCAACACAACCCTGCTAGCTGACACTACATATGTGAGTTTCTTTGTATGTACACCTTGCTAAAGCATGATAAAAATACCACAAAAGGAAAGCATATTCACTATCATTACACTCCATTGTATGTACATATATACAAATTACAAAAAGTGGGGTGTTCAAAAAATATACACACCATCATAATTTTTGAACGGTATCCTTCTTTTGCAATAAGCTCAAAAAATGCACAACAAAGAAACTTAGCTTCCACACAGAATCAATATCTAACTCAAAAAAAAAACGCTAGCTCTAAGAATATAGACATTTCACCAAGCCACAAACTAAGGAAATATACTCAAACTCATATTCAAAGCAAAGTAGTTCTCCCCAAATAACTAACAATGGTGAAAGATCTGGCCAAAATCTAGTTGGGTGTTGGCGGTAAAAATATATGGGACCCTCAATGGCCCCCAACAATAAAGATCTTTCTATGGAAAGTACTTTGGGGGCCCCTTTCAACTGTGGTCAAGATTTTAACCAGAGAGATAGACTTGAATAGATTCTTAGGGTGCAAAGCGGCCAGTGAGGATCCCCTCCACTTGTGCCAAAATTATCCATCTACAAGAGGCCTAGTGGGAAAATTATGCAAATGGGTACAAAAGACTTGGATGATCCCATTCTTCAAGATGAACTACTCTTGGGAGGCAAGGTGTGGAAGAACCAAACCATCTTGATTTGCACACAAAGTGTCCGCTTTTGCTACTCAAACAAACGTGGAAGTCTAGGAACCAGTGTGTCTTTGGAAAAGACCACTCAATGGCTAGCTTCAAAGAGATTACTCAAGAAAGTAATGAAGCGACCATCGATGTTAGAAAACATAAGAACTCTGAAGACTGGAATCAAGAAATATTTGCCCTCTTAACTCTAGCTCCCTCCAGCCACAAAAATGTGACTCTCTCAGTAGCTATCGTATTTTAGGGATTATGTAAACCCACATCCTATATCTGGTCCCTCAAGACATCCGCCGTGCTTGAAGTTGATTGTACATTTCTTTCTGGGTTTATTTAAGTAATCCACTCACAATTGTGAATATGAAAAAAAAGAAAAAGAAAAAGGAATAAAATGATGCAAAATAAAGATATTGTTCATAAGGTAGACTCCTTTGCACTACAGTATGTTTGAAATGGACGATATAGTGAATGGAAGAAGTATGCATAATCAAATTGTCAACAGTTTTAGGTTTATTGCCTTTTTCTTCATTTGCATGCCATGTAGTAGGATAGGATCTATGTGGCAAGGCATAGGTTCAATTCTTCAAGTTTGGGAGATACTATCCCAACTCTTGCAACATACTTTAGTATGGAACCCTATTACTCTAGGCACTATATACTTTATCAGTATTTTTGCAAAGCTTTGATAATATGAACAAGTTAACTTGATCTTTTAAAAGCAAGGTTTTTTTATTTACAAACATGTCTGAATGAACACATTACCTATTCAAGTCAATGCTCGTTTTGTCATGAAGTGTTCATTGCATTAGTGCCTTACACCAAAATGAGCAACTTTAATATAAGATCCGTCCCGGTTGGTTGCAAAGTGAACCCTTCTTGATGGTGATGGAGATTACATGCTCCACCCATATTGCGATTATGCTTTGCTGTATTCCTAATGGTTTGGTTTATGGATGCCTCTCATAAGGGTGGCTCCCTATTCTAGCCTTTGTAATGTTTTGGGTTTTGGCTCTGAGGTAGTCCATCTCGAGGGGGATGTCTTATTGAGGTGGCAATCCACCTTATTTCCCTGTCAGCCTCTTTGTGTTTTTGCTTAGTTGTGCCTTGTTTGGTTGAGCAAGTTGTCCTATTGTAACTCCTTTTGAACTCCATGGCTCATTTGGAGCATGGAGGTGGTGTATGCTTTTCTAGTTTTTGATATATTTCAACTCACTTAGTTGAGTGAGTACTACCAAAAGAAAAAAGATTCTTGCTCCATACAATCTAATCTTTCGTAAATGATCTTGAAACATATTTTAGTATGATATCATATTCAAAAAATCATGAGACTTTGTACCCCTAGTTTCTATGCAACATGAGATAGCGTGTCCTTAGATGAAGCTAATCAAGCATGATAAGTTCATCCAAGCTATCTCATAGAATGATTTTGGTCTCTAGTAGACATTAATAAGCCTCTCTCTCTCTCTCTCTCTCTCTCTCTCTCTCTACACACACACACACACACACACACACACACACACACACACACACACACACATCTCTTACACACACACACACACACACACACACACACACACACACACACACACACACACACACACACACACGAGATATGGAACACATGGGAGTTGCTTAGAAGAGAGGCAAAAATGTGTCACATGGAACACATGGGAATTGCTTAGAAGGGTGAGATAAAAAGTGTATGTGTGTAACTTTTTTGGATGATATAGGCAATTTTATTGGGTATAAAAGTCTAGTTCTGGCTTTTTAAAAGAAGCCTTTTTCTTAGCAAATCAGACATAAAAGAAGCCGTACAGAAGAAGAGAGTTAAGCGTACATGTGATACTTTATTATTTTCTATCCTGAATGGATCTACCGTTTGGAGTGAAATCTCTTTGTTTTATGTTTTTGTTTTTTGCAAAACTCACAATTTGTGAGTGGATTGTATTAAGCACAACATAAAATTTACAACCCAGCCTTAAACTCAAGCCGAGCCTTGAGGTGCTGAAGATTACAGATGGATTTTTTTAAAATTTTCTATAGGTCCTAGATGTGTCGTAAGTATTGCATGGAAGTGTAAAATACTTCAAAGCCATGTAATCACTCAATAGGATGGGACTCTAACAACAAGAAAAAGAAATAAAATGCTTATCGTAAATTTTGAAGAAAATATAAATCCACAAGAAACATGCTTAAAGAATTAAATTTCTTATGTTGCGGAGCTATAAAGGAAAGTGTCCTTATTTAAAAAGTGAATAGCTTTTAAAGTCAAGATCCTACCCTCTCCAAAAGAACATGATTTCTTCAAGTCTTCAATACTTTTAAGCTCCACTTGAGAGACGCATGTCCCATTGGTAAGAGATCACCTATGGCTTGTTTTAAGAAATAACGTAACATTGGAAATATCAAAAACTTATTTCACCAAAAGACAAAAATAAAGTTAATTAACTTTTTTAAAAAATAATATTTTCAAAAAATTAATTGTTTATTTCACAAAACTCTCACAAAAACAAACTAACACACACCATGTAAAAAATAATTTAACCTTGAAAATATTAGAATATTTTTGCCTCATGACCTTATTTATTTCCCAAAACTCTCACAAAAGCAAGCTAATACACACCCCAAGATGTTGTTATCGAGATGTGGTTCTAGTGTGCCACAACATGAGCAAAAGATGGTGTGAAAAATTTAACTTAACCTTAAAAATATTAGAAATCCATTGATGGGAAAGCCTCTCTTGTTACCCTGTCTATTTCTCAAAATGTCTCTATTAGAAGCTCTACAACACAATCTCCACTTGGTAAGGAATATTCAAGTAAAAAGACTTTTATGTAGTGATCACACCTTAAGGTCTTCTCATGAATGGACATGCGGTGATTAAAAAGAACGATTTTCCATTATAAGATAACTAAGATATTAAAATAAGTTCCTTATTGAAGACCTAGTCAAAAAAGTTGAGATAGTCTTGAAAACATGAAGATTTTTAATCATGTTTACATAAGGAGTCCTTAGTAAAGCGTTGGTTTTTTAGTGCAATTGTGGACCATTGGATAAAGCTTGCGGATTAGTGCCACATGGCAAAAAACTTTTTTTTTTGATATTTCTTCTAGGTCTTTGTGAGAGATATTGACATTTGTGTATCTCTCTCTTTAAAGAGAGCCATTGAATATTTGTTTAGTCATTATTTTTTATGTTTTTGAAATATATTATAATTTAAATAGATCATTTTGCTACACTTGTTTTCAAAAAGTGTAATACTTTATTGTGAACAAAAAACCAAAAGAAATCTAAATACTAGTGTTACTTTCTCCTTTTCCCTCTCACAAAGAACCCTCTTATTATTAAATTCCTCTCAATAGCATTACTTAAGCCATAGTGAACTTCCACCTTGTTTAAATGCCTTTAATCTTCTTCTTCTTTTTCAAGTTATTCCTTACCTCCCAACCACAAAACCCTGGAAAAAAAAGAGCTGAGAGTCATGAAGGTATGATGAAGTAAAGGGAGGGGGGGGGGGGGGGGGGGGAGGAAGAAGAGTTAAGAAGAAGATTAAATGACTTTAATCTTCTTCTTCTTTTTCAAGTTATTCCTTATCTATCAACCACAAAACCCAAAAAAACAAGGTGAGGAATCATGAAAGCGTAATGAATTTTAAGGGGGGGGGGGGGGGGGGAAGAGGGGGGGCGGGCACACGCAAGAGTTATCAAGAGTAGGTCTTAATGAGTGCTTACGATTACATATATTTTTGTGTGTTTTAATATGAAATTATATTATCCAAATACACTCATAATCACAAATGCCTTATATATTACGATTGTCCCCCTTAAACACCTTAAACAGCAAAGTGAAAGGATTACATTGGTATTCTAAAACAAAATAAAATGAAAAGGAAGCTAAATAAAAACAATAAAATAAAGAGACTCATTGATAAACTAAAGCAAAATAGTATTTTAACTACTATGTGACCATACGTTGCTATGGTTAAGAAGAAGCAAGTCATCACTTTGTGGCGCTCTCCTCTCTCACTTCCCCCCCCCCTAGGTGGCAACATGTATCGATAAAGTAGTGCCAATTATGTTTTTGGATGTTTTATTATTAAATAAGATCATCCTTCAAAGCTATAATAAGGAAACTCTAGTTAAATATCAATGACATCTCGTGTAAAACAATGGAGGAGATGACATCTGAAATCTCTCAAAAGACAATCAAATGAAGATCCAACTATGTCACTCATCCTCATAACTCTCTTGAAACAAAAAGTAATTGTTGGTTGCTTTAAATTGCTACATTGTTGCTACCATATACATGTGGTAGTGATGTGTGTGAACACACTAGGACCGCCATGGCATTTTTTCCCTCTTTAGGAGGTTTTCCCCCCCGTGCATTGTATATACGCCCATCACTCTAGGGCTATCTATCTTTCCATTGCACACTAAGTAACACACTCTCTATTGTGTGCCTTGATCTTCCTTCGTCTTCTCCAAGCTGTGTGTGTTTCTCTGAAACCCTAATTCCAACAATTGGTATCAGAGCAGGTCATGTCCTCCCGGGCTTAGTCTCCGGCTGCTCCAGCACATGCGTGCTCACTTTCTCCGATGTCAGTGAGCTTTGGCGAGCGTTCGCAGTTTGACAAAAATTTTGGGAAAGCTTGAAAAGCTTGGTCTGCTCAGAATTTTGATTTGGACTCAATTCGGCATCCGTTTCCACTACAGGCAGTACTGCACAGGCTATTTCGTCATTTTGTGCAAAATTTCTGTCAGTGCCGTTTTCTGCATAGCAGGTGTCTCATAGTCTTCTACGGTTTGTGCTATATAGCACAAGTTGTTCCCGCTTCGTTTCTCCTATTTTCGGGCAGTTTTCACATCAGGTGCATCATTTCCCATGGCTGACAACAACAACACAGATGTGTTCAAGATGTTTGCTGCTGAGGACAGGTTGGATGGGGACAACTACCCTATGTGGGCTTATATGATGCAACATGTTCTTGTGTCAAAGGGTGTCTGGAACATTGTGCAGGGCATTGATGTACGTCCTGGTTCTGAGGATGTAGGCGATGTTGAGGATGTTGCAGGTCTTGCTGCAAGGATTGCAGCTGTTAAAGTTGTTTTGCCTACGGTAGAACAAGCTCGTTGGGATGTTAAGGATGCGCAGGCTCATGCATTGATTGCGTTGTTTGTGAAGCGCACCATTGTTCCTCACATCCGTTCAGCAAAATCTGCAAAACAGGCTTGGGATATTTTAGCAGGTCTTTATGCAAGCAACAATGAGGCTAAAATTGCTTTGCTGCGTAAAGAGCTGGAGTCGAAGATTATGCATGAGGAAGATGATATGGACACTTTCCTTGCTAGTGTCAAGGATATCAATGAGCAGCTTATTTCTGCAGGTGAAGTCATTTCAGACAGTTCCCTTGTGCAGATTGTTCTTGATGCCTTACCAGATTCCTACCAGACTTTTGCTAGTCCTTGGAGACTGATGACCCAAGGAAATCCTGAAGTTGTCAAGTTTGATGCATTATGCACATTGCTGTTGCAAGTCACTTTCTAGAAAAAACACGACTAGGCAGCGTGCAGTTGAACAGGCTTTTATTGCTTCTCAAAGAAAGGGTGGTAACAGTAATGCAGCCACTTCTTATGGTTCTACTGCGAATGGAAAAAATTATGTTCCTAATGCTTCTGCTGGCAGCAATTCGTCTGGAAATTCTAGTGACAAGGGCAAAAAGAAGATGCGTTGCCATTATTGTAAAGCCAATGATCACTTGATCAAGTCCTGTCCTAAGTTGAAGGCCAAAGAGGCTAAGAAGAAAGAGGGTGGTTCCACTGCAGATGTTGGTTCCACTACAAATGCAGCCATTGTTGAGTCTTCTATGAAAGGAGACTGTGTTGCTGATGTTGATGCAAAATGGGCTTTTAGCGCAGAGTGCACTTACAATCCTGCTGTCCATGATGCATGGTTGTCAGTTGCTGCAGATTCACATGTGTGGTATTTTGACAGTGGTGCTACAAAGCACATTACCTCACATCGTGAATTGTTTACCTCTCTGGAGTCTATCCCTCATGGGAATTCAATCACTTGTGCCAACAACGCCTCTTATCCAGTTCAGGGAGTTGGGAAGATTGTGCTCACTGCTGCTAATGGTAGTTCCTTCACACTTGTTGATGCACTTTATGTACCTGGGATCAAGAAGAATCTCTTCTCTGTATCCGCACTTGCTAGACTTGGACTTGTAGTCAAATTTGTGGATGACAGATGTACAGCTCATGATCTCAGTTTTGGTGATGAAATTGTTGCATCTGGCCTTTTGTGCCGTGGGCTGTATAAGCTCACTTTGTATGACAAGTGTGGACAAAATTTTGCAAATGCTCTTGCAGATTCAAGGGCTATCTCAGATGCAAAACTTTGGCATGCACGTTTTGGTCATCTGAATTTTACCAGTTTGCTTTGTTTGCAGAAATCTGATATGGTTGCTTCTTTGCCGCCTCTTGAAGCACCTGTCAAACATGTTTGTGAAGGCTGTATTTTGGATAAGATGCAGCGTTCTAAATTTCCAAAGGATGGTTCAGTTCGGGCCACATGCAGGTTGCAGTTTGTGCATAGTGATGTTTGTGGGCCCATGCAAACTCCGTCCTTGGGCAATTGCCTGTACTTCGTGACTTTCATTGATGATTACTCCAGGCATGCATAGGTATTTCCGCTTAAAGCGAAGTCCGATGTTTTTATGTGCTTCAAACAATTTCTAGCTATGGCTGAAAATGTCTCGAATGTACTATGGGCACCCTCCGTTCCGATCGAGGGGGGGAGTATATGTCTCATGAATTTAATGCATTTCTGGCTAGTCGTGGGATAAAACACCAATGTACAGTGCCTTACACACCTCAACAAAATGGTGTCGCTGAGAGGAAAAACAGGTCACTGACAGAAATGGCACGATGTATCGTCAAAAGTCAAGCTTTGCCGCATTCTTTTTGGCTTGAGGCCATCATGTGTGCCACTTATGTACTTAACAGGTGTCCTACGAAAGCTTTGCAGTCTATGAACCATGGCATGATAGAAAGCCTTCTATTGAGCACATGCGTGTTTTTGGCTGTTTCGCATATTCTTTGGTGCCACAATTGCAATGCATAAAATTGCCATGCATCTTATGCATCAGATTGTTATGCTTTGGCTGTGTCTAGCTTATATGATGTTGAGGAGCCTCTGTCTTTTGATGAAGCACAAAATTCAGAAAATTGGATGGCTGCCATGCAATTAGAATATGATGCACTTATAGAAAATGACACATGGACTTTATTTGATTTGCCTCCTGGCAAAAAGGCCATTGGTATGAAGCGGGTTTACAAGTTGAAATGCAAGCCGGATGGTGAGATCGATCGCCATAAGGCTCGACTTGTTGCCAAAGGTTATGCACAACAAAAAGGCATAGATTATGAAGAGACTTTTTCTCCCACTTGTCGTATGACTGCTGTGCATTTTCTATGTGTATTGGTAGCTCATTTTGGTTGGGATGTACATCAATCAGACATTGTTACTGCTTTCTTGAATGGTGACATATTTGAGGAAGTTTATGTAACGCAGCCTCGCGGTTTTGTCATAAACGGACAAGAGGACAAAGTGCGCAAATGTAAGAAGGATTTGTATGGGTTAAAGCAATCTCCTCGTGCTTGGTATGAGAAATCTGACACTCATTTGGTTAAACGAGGATTTCATAACAGTCCAACAGAAAGCACATTGTATGTAAAGCGTGAGGATGATGTACTTCTCATTGTGATTCTTTATGTCGATGATTTGCTGATCACTGGACCAAATGAGAGACATATTGCTGAATTTAAGGCTGATTTGAATGCTACTTTCAAGATGAAAGATTTGGGGCTATTGCATCATTACTTGGGTATACAGTTTAAGCAGTGTGATGGTGGTATTGCCTTGTGTCAGAAAAGTTACATAGAGACATTGCTATGTAACTTTGGACTTGAGGATTGCAAACATATTGCCACTCCCATGGAAACATATTGCCACTCCCATGGAAACAGGTTTGAAGTTGAGTCTACATGATGCTGGAGATACTGCTGATGTCACTCTTTACCAAACTGTTGTTGGTTGCCTCATTTATGTATGCAACACGAGGCCGGATATTCAGTTTGCAGTCTCACAGGTCAGCAGATTTATGCATAGCCCAGGGTCTAAGCATTGGCAGGCTGTCAAGAGGATTTTCCTCTACCTTAGTGGCACTTTACATCTTGGCTTGTTTTATCCCAAGGGGGGATCATTTCCGCCAGACTTACATGCTTTTTTGGACTTAGATTGGGCTGGTTGTTTTGACATGCGAGTGTCCAGAAGTGGTTTTTGTTTCATGCTTGGCAGTTCATGTATATCATGGTTGAGCAAGAAGCA